>NC_064878.1:30474095-30824095 GCF_943734665.1 Anopheles aquasalis | reverse complement strand
AAACACAACTATGAAATTCATAGTGTAAATGTTTTACTTTTTATGAAGGGATAATTTGTACTTATTACAAATGAAACAGAAAGAAAATGAAGAGCCTGTTACGAAGGGCCGTACGAAGTGATGCCCTATTGAAAATTGTACCAAATTTGCAAAAGGCTACATTTTAAAATACAATGTAGAAAATAATTAAGAAAGAGATAGATATAGTACTCAAACGTTGAATAAAAGAGTTTAGATCATTGGTAAAAAAAACATAAATGATAGGGCGTGCGAGCCCCTAACATTAATCTCAGATTCGCATCCTCTAAAAATCCAGGAATGTGTGAACTGCAAATTCGACAATTTACACTCTGGGAACGTAACTTGTGCGAGAGTCCCAAGTCCAGCGCAGCGTCGTCACGCGCGGGGATCATCTTTCAGCTCGCCCAAGAGTCGAACCGAATAGAAGTAATAAACTCGTCCTAGTCCGTAGCCCGCTGTTTTTGTGTTATTTTTGTTTCTAGAAGGTATATTTGACCAATGTAAAAAGTATAGTAAAAAAGAATAAAAAAACAAAGCTATTGATATGGTATTTTTAATTTTTTTATTCAGTTGTTGGCTGAAAAACATGAACATGAATGGGTTTACATTTGAGAAGTTTATGCCCGCAGTTAATGTCTCCATAATTCCACCCAGTAGTTTCGTCCTCGAAGTGGATTGCGTTTTACGCATTTTTCTCCTACATTTTTCCTTTGGTGGTTCATTCAATCATTCGTCGTTGGTCTTGTCTGACATTTTAAACTCGCACATTTAACTCAAACATTGTTAACATCAGTTAAATATAACTAGGACACAGATGAAAATTTTAAAGCATTCTTCAAACGTTCATTTTTTTTAAACATGATTATTTCAACAGCAACTCTGCCGCCTTGTACACTTTTATTCAAATCTGTGATTATGTGTATAGGCATTTGATTCAAAGAAACAAGCGCCACTTGGATTGTTAATGCAAATTCTAACTCCATGAAACATGAATGCTTCGTTGCAATCTGCTAAATCAGCGCGATACGGCTCTTTACACACGTTCAACGCGTTGGCACTACACAAGCACAACCACTTGTGCTAATCGCTCAAGAGAACCTACATCGAAGATTGTTATATGATAATGGTGAATTAGGTGCACATATGTGCAGTGATTGAAATCAAAGGTTTGTGCGCAAATGGATTGTTCATTTACTCCAGATCCACATGGTCTCATTTTGTAATAAAAATGTAATCTCCCCGGTTGTTTGACCCGTGGCGTAGTTCTTTTTGCTCGAGAGATTCCAGCGAGCAATACCATTTTCTCTCACCATTTGAGAGAGCTTCATGCATGCATAAACAAAAGGATAGCAACATTCCCCGCGCAGCGGTGCGGTTTTGAAGGGCGTGCCGGCGTGCTCGGAGTCGTGAAGTGTTCGTTGCCACGAGCGGTCGTTCTGTGCACTGTATTGTTTATGTGGTGTAGTGATTTGTGGAACGGTAAAAATGAAGAAGAACGAACATTGCTTACTGATTTTAATACGGTTCATTGATTTTCTTTGCACAGCATGCGCCACAGCAGTTCTGCGATGCACGTGGTGACTGTGTTTGTGATGTGTGCAAACAACCCACCAGTTGATTTGGTGATTGTGCTCAAGTTATCGAGAATAGCATCGCATAGAGAATAGAAAAGTTCTCTCAGATGAAATGTATTCAGCTTGTTGTGAAATCAGTTCTCTAAATCGTAAAAAAGTGTACATGGCTTTTGTTGAGTATGTTTTTGGTAGTGAATTGCTAAGCTTATCCCTTGCGGAACCTTCAAATTGTATTCTTTCGATCAGCAGACCCCTCTCCTGCTGGCCACATACATGGGATGCATGAGTTCTGTTCCTTGGTTGTTAGTGAAAAAACGTCCCCTACGCTTTGCGCATTGAATCGACAATATTTCATCAAAATCTGTGAGCAAATACATATCCGGTGAGTTGGACGTGAGAATGATTAAACTTTTTGTTTTTTATTAATTGCTTCATTTTGTTTTTAAGTTGTTACCAAACAGTTAGCAATTCAAGTTCAAGTTAGCTCGTCCGTCATCATAGATGTCGAAATAAAGATGTAGATCGTTCAACAAACACTGGGTATGTCTGATTTCTTGCAAAGTTCTTTTTAAAAAATTATTGACTTTATTTTTCTGCTTGTTTTGTGCTTGTAGGATAATCTGTACCGCTTGTTATCGCTAGCGATGAAGAACTAAATATTCTTGTAAACCGAAGAAAAAGTTACCGCTCTCTTCGATGGCGATATGGCTGGTTTCATCGATGCGCGTAACGATGAGTCATCGGGAATTCCTGTTTGGAAGCTGCCACATCAAAAATGCCGTGAATGATCGTCTGATGCCACAGCTGGTAACATGAGAAGATCGGCTTCTGCTAGCTTGGGGTGCGACGGAACGTAACTATACATTTATGTTTTATTCGTTCAGTTACGTTATTTATTTTAATTATTGTTATTATATGATAATTCGTATAGACTCACCACATGATCCTATCGTAAAGCTTTGTTTAAGCTGAGCATAGTAATTTAGAATCTAACGAGTGGCTTGTTTGAGTTTCCAACTAAGGCCGATTTTATTCATTCAAAAATGTACATTAGTTCTATTCGGTTGACCGTTCAACGTTTTGCAACTTCAGCATTCTCCGGTTGAAGCATTGCCATCTTCCGGTGTTGCTGATGTCGCGGACGCTCAAAGAGGTTTCTGGTTACAGCGCGTGCATGGCAATGTTGTTGTGTTGGTATACGATCGCTGACGTGTTAACTCTTCCCCCTTCAGATCACACTGTGCACAAAGTTGTATATGTTATGGAAGTTAAGAAACTTGAACCACAGATGGGTTTTGGACTTTGTGGCAGATGCGATTCCGATTTCGATGCGAAGGATGAAGCGAATGAAGGTCTGCCGGTTCAGCGCGTATGCTCTCGGTTGGTGGTTGAGTTTATCATAAACAATTTGGCGAGATAAACAATCGGCTACGTAGCGTCGGCGTTTGATAGATTCGAATCTTTGTATCGACTTCTGTTGTCTCTGCGTCGCATTGCTGACGATGAGTTGGTTGGATTGTTTGGATCTGAATGTTGTTATTGCTTTTCCTTAGATATGATATGCGATGATGATTATGAAACCGCATGTGGTGAGGTGATTCCACTCCACAAAAGACCAAGTAATGCGGGATTGTGTGGGTTTTAAATGTTCCACTCTTCTGATGTTGGAGTGTTTTGTATGGTTGACATTAAAGGGTTTGTGGATTTTAATTCGTGTAATGTTAAGGTCGGTGGACGGGGTGAAAACGAGTTGTTCAATTACTTTCAAAATGGTTTTTTGATCGTAATGGTAGCTTGTACTCGTAATTGTTCGAAAATCACTTTGCTGAAATTCGCGATCCTAATAATGTTCATGATTATTTTTCTATTGGTGACGACCGATGTTGTTGCAAACTGAAGGGCTTCGTTTTTGTTGGATTCCCTGTTCTTGTAAAATCTGAGCGATTTCTTTTGTTTCTCCTGCGTTAAGCAGCCAACTGTTTATAACGTTTAGATTGGATAGTGCGATTGCGTCTCTAAGTATTTCAATTTCATCAATTATGATTTCTAAATTAAACAAAATTTTAAATGATTCCAAGTCCTTTGACATTTCTTTGCAATGTTGTTCATCATTGGCAAGCTTTACTTTTTCTGTTTACATTTTTTATATTGGTTTTGTGTAGGTTTTGACATTTTTCATTTTTAATTTTTACTCTCTTATTCTTTTGAACAAAGTGCTTTTTAAAGATAGTGAAGCGACTGGCTTTAGACCTTAAAGCTGGTTTGACATCGAGAGCGTTTTATGAGCAGCGAGTTTAAGTTTTTTTTCTGCAAAAAAAGCCAACTCTAGCGTGTAGAAAAACGCTCTTGCTGTGAAAGCAGCTTAAAACTAACCTTTTCCTTTCGAAAAAATGGTTGACCTTATAAAGTTTGTTCCTGGTCATTGGGTACGATTCTTTCCCTGTCATCTTCGACATGTCGAAAGTAATATTCATTAGGCTAAATCCTATGCTACGAAACCGGCAAGATGCTCATGCGTCCCAAGTCTTTTCTTACTAATAATTTTCTTTCCATTTACGCCCCCCTTTTCCTATTTTCATCAAGACCGGTTACATCAATCAACAAAATCATGTATTTCTTCTTTGATTGGCGTCAAATACATTTCTTCGTCATACTCCATCTCACTCGATAAGGCGTGACTCAGGGACGGGCTGGTCGACAGAAGCCAATCCATCCAATTGGTGTCGCATATTGTCCACTCGTAGTAACCCCCTTGCAGGTTGCAGGCTACCTCGATCGTGGGTTCCGTGGTATCGATGGACCCAAATTCGTTGGTCAGCTCATTTGGTACGGTTGACGGGATATCATGAGGACCGATTGTTGTCAAGTCGAGTACCTGCTCAGCCCGGAAGACTGAGTACCGTGTAGCTACTAACGGCACTACAACCTTGTATTTTACCATGCGCTCGCAATCAATTCCTTTTCTATCCGAGCGAGCCCCAGTAGTTCTGGTATGAACTTCGACGCCTGGCTGGCCGGGAGTCTCATGTGGGGAGGAAGAGTTGCTGCCTGCTCCTGCAACTGCTTCATTTTATGATGACGGGGCTCACTTGTTTTGCTAAGTCGGTTACGGATGGTTGAGTTATCGTGAACATCCGGAGAGAGAGGCATCAACACGATGCCCAAGATGCTCGTTATATATCCTAGCGCTCCTAGCGCGGACAGTCATTCCTCGGGCTTCGTCGTTTGGGAAAAAAATCCTCGCAAGTATTGTACCCGATCGCTCTCTGCTTGGGCTCCTTTGTGTTAGGATTCTGGATACCACAGCGCACCGATCCTGTCGACAATGAGTTAATGAGCCGACCCGGCGGAGTGACTTTTAAAAAAAGATCTTTATTCAACTCCAGCTCGGAACAGACTGAAGCACCGGATGATGCTTGCCACAGTCACAGCCATTCAACCCGATCGCACGGGATTCCGCTGATGCTGCAGTGTTGACGCGATGCTGTGTTATTGTTCCACATTCTGCTGATGTTATGATGATGCGCTGTCTTCTCTTTGCGATGACTCTGCGATGCCTCTTCGGTGTGTTGACTCTTCGATGACTGTGTTATCTAATGTGTTTCGTGCAGCGTCGTCGTTGTTTGCAGGCTTCGTTCGATTTCCTTAAAATCCTGCTGGTGTCCACCTCCCCTTGCCGCACAAACGTCGTCCCCAGCGAGTTCATATAAACTAAATAATCTTCCAATTTAGTGAATGATTTTGAATGTGCAGCACATCTGTCCTTTGTCTGTGCAGAAGTGTTAAGTTTTTCATACGCGGCAGGTGGATTTCCTATCGATTTTTTTTCGATGGCGTTTGTTACTTATTTGTGTAACTTATTGTTCACCTACACCAGTCAGAAATGTCGTTCACCAACTAATTACTTACGTGATAACGCGGCGATCCAGTATGAGAGGCTGGGTATCTCATGGGTAACACTTGTATCAATTTCGGATGTTCAGCGTGAATGGCCAGAGGCACAGTTCAAGGCTGGATCGCGCGGATACGGAGTAACGAAGCGTATGGTTTGAGATTTAAGATAAGAGAGAGACGAGTTTATTCAGAGCACTCTTATTTATAAAGTTTTTCTTAACCTAACGCTTCCTAAAGTCAGCGACCGCGTCCGTACTTCCTGTTTCCTCTCCACCTTTTGTTCTTGCCGCGTTGGGTGAGCTGACTCGGCCAGTTGGCGTCAACCCTTGCCTAATGCAACATTGATGCACGCTTATTGGTTTCGGGGCGGATAATTAGTCGATAAGTATCGACTCAGCGGTTCGTTCATGCGGCCAACAGCTTCTTGCGACAGTTGTTTTCCTTAGGCAAACGACCGGCCGCTTTTCGGGTCGCCGCTTGGCCGATTGGGCGCATGAACGATTGCTGGGCAAACCACTTCAGATGCCACTTCAGCATATCCGCCCTTTTCCATGGTGATCGCTATCGATTATCGCTGCACTTGGCCTCAATGTTTTTTTTTATAATGTCGTCAATTGAGGCAGGGTTGTCTCCCACTGCCCATGCGGCCTTGCCAGTGGATTTGGACAAGATGGCCTGTATCACCACACTTGAGTTTTCACTAGTCATTAAAGGTCTTGCATGCCCTCAGCGCGGCTGTAACTCTGGTGACTTTTGCGCTATCCCCGTCAAAACCTTACCCTTTTGCACAACACTGTCCACTTTACGATGATTGTTGCAATAGTTTTGAATGTAATTAATTTTTCCGAAGTTAATATTGCCTGCAGTAAACCCAGGACTTCTCCGTAAACCTGGCGTAATTTAGCCAACAGTATCGCTTGTGACTTGTCCTCTATGAGCTCTATAACAGCAAGGGCTTGATTATAGTGACATTGAGCCTCTTTGATCTTATTTTTTTATAGTTTTTTACCAATATTTCCTGTTAGGTGCTTTTTTAAAATGTACTAAAATCTGATTTAACGTGTCTAAATTGATTCTAACTACGTTATTTGCCTCTTCCGAAGCCATGGGAAGAGCGGTTGATTTAAAAAAAATAAATATATACAAGTACTTAAATCTACTTCACCTTATTTGAACTCCATGGTTGTTTGGTCGCCTCGACGTGCTGCTTGATGACGATGTTGATTTGCAGCTTTACTGACAGCAGTTGATTTGCAGCTTTACTGACATTCTTCGCCTTCACGGGCGTCCTGCTACTGGTAATCACTGTTTCCGCTTTTCGCACTACTGCACACGAGTTGTTGTATTGTTTTAGTAGCATCACTGTTTTGTGGTTCACGAGTTCGATCACTAATTGGTTTGTGCCGCGATTGGTGTTATCGATTATTACCGGTGTGGCGCGGCTGAGCCTTGCTAGCGTTGTCGAACACTTTTCCAATTTGGTAACGTTTCAGATATTTTGGATTGTAGCGATCGATTTGGCTGCTCGCAACGCGGATTTTCTTTCGCGTTTTTTAGCACAAGTCGTAGGCTTTTTGCGAGAAATAGCACGAGCACTAATTCCTAAATGATATATAATATCACTTGATGATTTTCGTGGTGCGCTGTATGCTCCTCTTAGACGCTAAGTATTCATATCTGTGCGTCACCTTCAAAGTTTATGCTCGTAGTGGCACCCATGATGTATTCTAATTCCACTACAGTATCTATCGCACAACGCACTGCTCTATTGATAATTGTTGGACTGTATCGTTGATCGCTTTCACTTTCTTCTTCACTTTAAACACACTTCTAGTGTTTGTGCATGTTTGCTTCACTATACACTAACACTACAGACACACTGTCGTTTGTGGTTTGCACCACTTTTACACGTTTTGTATCCACTGAGATGGTTTTGGTAACCCACTGCGCATCTAGTGCCCTCACCAGGTTCGCGTATCGCAGGTAAGCGCATTCGTCCAACATTGCGACCAGCTTGCTTAACTTCACTTGGGAGTTCGCGCACAGCACACTCGCGTTACTACGCACTACCCTTAGATCTGCGTTGACGAGTTCTCTTAGTTCTTCATTTCGCATTGCCTTCTCCATGTTGGCTCAGACCTGGTACAATTTGCACTGTTGCACAGTTCATGCCACCTTCACTGCTGCTGTTGCTTGCTGACTTTCACCTAACCATTTCGTTTTTCGAGATTTCGGATCAAAATGGAGCGGACTTTTCAACCTTTTCTTTCAGGGATCGGTATCCAACCTATGGTGAACAGGGAAGGTTATCACCAGCGAGGATCAAATGAAATGTAGGCAGTGTCGAGTCCAGTTCAATAAGAAGATTTTATTCGGCGTTCTTGCCTTTTTATACTGAAATGTTCTAACCAGCGTCCACCATGGCTGGAACGGTCCATGTGCGGAGTGATCCAATGAATAGTCCGCCAGTGGCGATGGGTGAGTGGTCGCTTACTTACTTTATTCGCAGACTGTCACCAGGAGCTGAATTGCTCTGACTATAGAACCTTCGCAAGAGTGGGGAGGCTAGTCACTCGCCCGGATAGCCAATTGATATCCGGAAGAGAAGAATCGAATCGCCGTCCGCTCGTCGGTCTCAGGCAGCAATTCTTCACATTTCACATTCTTCTTCATTTTCTGCGCGCAAGTTCAGCACCCAAAAGTTTTGGCGGATTTTGCCGATTACCACGCTGTCGGCCTGATGCATGCATCTCTCATGGCAGTGCCTGACTAACAATTTCGCCAAAACCGCGTAGCGGTGTCAAATATGCTGCGTAGCACTTTCTTAGCGGTGGGCTGGGCTTCACGGATACTAATGCTGACCACGCAGGTTTCTACCGTTCAGCTGTGGTCTCCACCTGTAACGTCGGTGTACGTTCTTGGCCTATTTGCAGGTGCTTGTGGATCGATCGCATCAGCGTACGTCGGGCATGTTTCGCACAGGTGTGTTCCTTGGCCGATTTTCGGGCGTTGGTTGGATCGATTGCATCGGCCTATCTTCGAAAGTATGAAACAGTGGCGCTTCCGTTTGGAGCGACCGAAACTGATGGCTGAAGAGGTGGCTGAAGGTGGGCCGGGTCGCTACATGCACTTCCAATTAAAGGTGCTTGTAGATCGTCTTGAAGAGACTAGCTTCAAGCTGGTACGCACTTAAGGCTATTAGGTGGGTCTATTTGCCTTATTGATAGAGACGATGCTCGGTAGCTATTCTAACAACTGTTGTTAGTGCGGCTTTTGTTCCTGTTCCTAATTTAAGGTTGCTTTTATGCGGTGCTGCCCGTTTCTAGCTCCTCCCCTTCCGAGTATATTTAGCCTATTTGCCTGATCTACTACGCATGGTGCAGCGACCTGAACCCCGGGGCTGGTCATGAGTTTTCCACCTACGTGCTGTTTGATAGCCCTTCTGGCTTGTTTCTTCCGCTTTCCGGCCGGCAGATGCACGTATGAATCTGGGCGTATGTTTAAAATAGGACCCTCTGAATTTAGCCCGTTGTCGCAATTTCATCGGGGCTCCAGTCGGTTGGGGGCCGGTACTTGAACCCGGGAATGTATCTTTTGGTTTCCCCCTTTAAACCGCTGGCCTTCCCGGTCCCTAAACTGCCTTATATTCCCTGGACTCATGTTCCTTTTGGGGTCCCTATCTGGGTAGCGGTTTGACCCATTTTTTTTTATGCTTCGCTGACAGTTTGTTGCTATTATGTGGCTCACGTGGGCTCACCCTCGCGGAACTATGTTCTATAGGTTTCCGAATCCTTTGAGTACTGATAGTATCGAGTGGGATCGATGTGCCCCGATGAGGTTTCTTACTTCATGGTTGTCTCGGAGGGGTCCTTGTTAACCCTGTCTTGGTGATCGAGAACATTGATTCGTTTGTTTATCTTTGTTTCATGCGACTCCATTTCAACCAACTTCGGTTGATTTACATATAATAGTCCGCTAGTCTTAACGGATGAATTAAGGTCTTTCCCTGTTGCTATGTTCTTTCCCTCGTTTTTGTTTCTCTTTTACGCTCTAGTTATTACTGTCAAGGCGTTCTGAATCGATTTGTCGTTGAATACTTTCGTTTCGTTTCCTTGCCTTTGTGAGTGTTCTTTACTGTTGTCTTAGCCTATTGTCTTGAGATTCGATCAATCTGACGTTTTCTTTCGGGCCTTCCAACTCGGTCCAATTCTTTGAGGACATGATATTCTGCTAAATCGCTTCGAATTGCTTTCAGAGGGCAGAGAATTTCTTTCTAAGTCACGGTGGAAAAAGGCAGCAAAAAGGTGGAAAGGGCGCGGATTTTGGTTTTCCTTTTCTTTCGGTTTTCGAAGTTCAATTGGTAGAATACGTTATTGTTTGTGTTTTTAGCTAAAAATTATTCTTGGGGTTTATTATTATACATATATTTTTTTTTCATCTTCCGCTACCCATCATCCCCGAACTTACTCCCAGGTCTCCTCCCACTCCTGGGGCTCCCATTCTGCCATTCTGTCCAGAAAGGCGAGGTTTCCGGGCCGCTTCCTCTTGGAAGGGCCGGTCGCGATAGACGGTCCCCTCGTCTGGTTGTTTTTCCTCATCCTCGATGGGCTCGATGTCCGTGAAGAATTTCGTCCACTCTTCGTCGGTCATCCGACCCGCCTCCCAGTAGAGGGCGGCCCACGAGGCCGCCCCCACCCGATCGAAACGCCTTGGCGCCTGGCGCGCCTTCACCCATCCGATGGTCCTCTCCGCGGTGCTGATACTTGGACTGGGCTTGGACTGCCCTCTGCAGTGTCTCCTCCACGATCACGGTAAACTTCTCAATCCACAGGAACATCTCTTCGGGTGTTAGGGCGCTGCTGAGTGACGGGCTGATGATGAGGCGGTCGGCGGCTTGTTGGATGGCTCGGCTCGTTGAGTATAGATGACGTCGGCGTTGAAATCGGGCTCGGCGTTGGAGTTCGAGGCTGTCGAATCTAGATGACGTCAGGGTCGACTGTTGCTGAAGTGGACTTGGAATGATGGGTCCTGGCGCGGTCCGGTGGTTTTATATCATTGTTATCGTATGGTAAAACCCGCGTATGGTATGGTTGCCGCCGCCGCTCCACCGTTAGGAGGTACCACTCCACCCACCGGGCCACGGTGGGTCATGGTGGTGTACGTTGTACACCAGGAGTCCCCAGGGGTCGGGCTGCAGGCCCCAGCCTAGGTTGCTGGCCGGGCCGTCCTCGACTCCTTCCATCCAGCGGGCCTCCCGCTCGGCTCGGACGAAGTGCAGGTCGTCCGTCCATCTTAAGAAGAGGTGGCTCGCCCACATGGCGATCCCGGCTCCCGCCCGCAGCGCCCAGATACATCCTCGGTAGAGGGGGGGGGGGGGGGGGGGGGGGGAGCCGCAGCTGTACGATCATTCTAAAAAAAAAACTTGGTAACGAAAACAAACACAATCGACATCGGCCGCCCAATGTAGCGCGCGAATTTGGGCTAGAGAGGTGGGAGAAGGTGGACCGTGTCGCTACATTCCCCCTCACTTATGGGGGCTTATGGATCATCTGAAAAAAAAAAAACGATCCCTAAGCTTGGTACGCTGTGACGGCCTATTAGGTGGGTCTGTACTTTCTTTTCCTAATCACTCTAATCGGCCTCCCTTACTTGCTTTTAATGGGATTATTGTTCGCTACGAACTCACCAAGGAGGAGTTTATAAGCCCTATCTTTCCCGTCGTAAAGCTTACTCCCTAGGTATCTACCTAAAAGTATACCTACTCGTCGTGGTTGCACGAGGCGTCCTAGACTCTAATAATGAAATGAGAGGAAAAAAACAAAATGGAAACAAAAAAACCCAAAGAAAAAAAACAAAGGAACCCTCGATGTTACCAGAGGGATATCTCCCCTCCTTTTCTGCTCCTATCCATTTCTTTCGGGTCGGACTACTCACTAAGAAAAGGAGAAAAAATATCGGAGGAATCTTTGGAATCGGTTTGGCAACTATGGTTTCAGGCGAGATAACCTGCTTGCATTTCTGCTCCAGAGCTTTGATGATCTCGTCTACCGATGACGGAATTTCGCCAACCGCTAACCTGGCCTTTCCATCGAAGCGCGATACAATCAGTTGAATTGCCATCGGTTTATTTGCGTCGGTGATAATCGTTTTGGCAGCCCCTAAGTGCTGCCAATGTCTGATTGAGCTTACCGCTATTCCCGTCATACTCGGGAATGAGCGTTGGGAGGGTTTTCAGCAACTCAAGTGCTGTTGTCATTTTTACCTTTCTATGTACCACGATCCACTTTAGCACAACCGTCGCTAGGGCTTTGAGTGATAAAAACTTTGGGCCTGCTAGTTTTGCTTCAAAGATTGATTTTACTTCTGCGTATAATTGACGCAGTTGGGTCAACAGTATTGCTTGAGACCTATCCTCTATCTCTTCTATTACTGTCAAACATTGGTTATAGATGTCTCTGGTCTCGGTTAACTTGTTACTGATCGTAATTCATTTATATCTTCTATTTGGTGCTTTTTTTAGATTAACCAAAATATTTTTAAGTATTCCTAACTTTTCGTTCACAAAATTAATTGTTTCTTCCCGTGACATGGGGGGGGGGGGGGGGGTATGGTTATCTAAGCTTGGTAGTTTGAAAAGAAAAGCAAGGAAGTATGTAAGTTATGGGGCGGGTCGCGTCGTAATATAAAAAATATAACTTTATTTGACTGTCCGTCTTAAGAGCTAGGCTAAGACTAAAACTTGGTTCGATTATGTTCTGCTGCTGCGCTGTTTGTTCGTCTGCCTCTACCGCTCTATTGCCTCGTCAGCTATTCCTTCTTGCCTTTATTCCCCTTCCTCCTTCCTGCTTGCTGCGTAACGTGATCTACTGTTTCCGCCCGATGCAGATCGATGCAGGTGCGTTAACTATTGGTGTTGTCACGTTGCACTCACGTTGTGCTGTGTCTACTATTTATGCTTCGATGCCATCGTAACGTGTACAGGTTTTAGTTCACTTCACCTTGTTGTACTATTGTTGCTGCTCGTTCTCCTCGCCTCGCGTTCTGCTTTCTGACTACGGCAATTATCGTTCCTCCCAGGTTTTGTTGCCTCGATGCGTCGTGCGTCATCAGGCCGCTTGAAGTCGACAGTAGTAGATATTCTTTCCGTGTTGGAACGAGTCTTTTCACGACGCTTTCCAGTTTTTTCGCCTTGACGTGCACACTCGATGGTTGTATAACGACTGATTTGCTTTTCTGTACCGCGCACGAGCTCACGTATTGCTTTACTATGCGTATTGTTTTTTGTTTCACTAACTCGTCCACTAATTCTTTTAGCACATCTTTCCGAATGTCTATGATGATGGGCGTAGGACTGCCCAGTCGTACGATAGTGGTGGAGCAGTTCGCCATTATTACTGTACACTTTAGATCGTGCTTAAAGGGGCCGCAACGGATTTGGCGACTCGAATGGCGTTTTTCCGTTCGCCTTTTCTACACAACTCAATAGCTTTTGCAAGGAATAACGCGAGCACCATTGCACCAATCACTAGAAGCAACACTTGAGTGGTTTGGTGGTAGCCAGTGTGCTCCTCTTGCACATTTATCACCTGTATTTGTGTGTCGCCCTCGATCGCTTTACTAGGGTTTTTACACATTCTTGCCGACTGACACTGTGCGATTTGTTCGCTGATATGTTCATGCACACTCTTTCACTTGTCGCTGTTTCGTTCACTTTTTACTATAATCTCCACTTCAATGTTTACTAGCCCCATAATCAATTTGATCAGAGACTCCGATCTGACGCGTTGCCAAGGAGGCTAAGGAGCAGTTCGTTCATTAGATTGATTTTTGTCCCGGATTTCTCACACAATAGCTTTGAATGGTTATTGACGAATTCCATTCGTTCGCACAGCAGCTCCCGTAATTGCCTGTTTCGTAACTCGCGATCCATCACTCTGGACTTTTTCGAATTTAATTTTACAAGTAACGAGTCTACGGTAACTTTCACGTTACCACTGTCACGGTCCCCAACGCTGAGTCGATGTCTTGGGATCTTGGCCGATATGAGCAGAAAACGATCTGATCTATAATTATGTTAGGGACCCCGTGGTCGAGGTTTTTTAAACATTGTTGTTGAGTTTATTTGATGAACCGTTTCGGTTCGGATCTGACTACAAACTGATTTGCTTAATGCTAAGTTAATTTGCCGCGTGGGGAGTTAGGTTTTCGTTGTCGCGAAGTAGAATTGTTGCTGCTCCCATTTCTATAATCGGTATATGGTCTTCTATGATTTCGTAGTTACATTTGCTGTTTACTCCTTTTATAACATTGTGTATACACTCGTCAGAGGACACGTCTTTAATTTCTTCTGTTTTGCAAAGTGTCCAGTGCGAGGGCCACGGCAGATTTGGCCCCCGATTTCTAACTTACTTACGCTGTTACCAGCCAGAAACGGCATTTAATTGTTGCTTACTTACGTTGTCACTTTCGTGGCGACCCAGTATGAGAAGCTGGGGTCTCCGGAACACCGTTGGAGAGGTTTCGGATGATTCCGCGTGAAGGCCAGAGGCCCGATTCACGGCTGGATCGCGCGAACACAGAGTAACGATGCTTTAGTTTTAAGATATGAAACAAGAGAGAGACGAGTTTATTGAAATCACTCGTATTTATAAAGTTTTCCTTAACCTAACGTTCCCTAAAGTCAGCGACCGCGTCCCTCCCAACTGTTTTCCTCTCCACCTCCCGTTCCTGCCGAGTTGGGTGAGCGGACTTGGCCAGTTGACGTCAACCCTTGCCTGATGCAACATTAATGGACGCTTATTGGTTCCTGGGCGGATAATTAGTCGATAAGTATCGACTCAGCGGTTCGTCCATGCGGCCAACAACTTCTTGCGCTAGTTGTTATTGTTGCGCGAACGACCGGCCGATTTCGGGTTTCCTAACTAAATGCCTTATCTGTTACCTAATTTGATTTTTGCGGGGACTTTCCTCGCGTGGCCGATTACCTTCTAATAAAAAAAAACAGGTATAAAAAAAAGGAAGATAAGATAAAGAAAAACTAACTACTACAACTTATTTTCCCATTGGACCAGCTGCGCGTAGTCGCGGCTTATGGCTGTATCGTCCTTACTACCCACTCTGGGGTTCCTATTCTAACGCTCAACTGCGCGTGACCGCGTCTTACGGCTGGCCTGCCCCATGGTCGGGTCCTTAGAGTCCTATTGTGCCCAGCTGCGCGCGAGTCCGCGTCTTATGGCTGTGTGCAATATATATCTGTCCGTTTTCGGACCCTGACATCTTTACCCCTCTATTGAGGCCGTACCGAGGCCGATTCCTTTTTCTTTCTGCTAGTGGAGGAGGAGATACTCTTTTCTTTCGTTTCCTTAATTCTTATAGACGACATTTACCAACCGAATAGAGATTATTTTCTAAATAGCTAGCTTTCTAGCTTATTTTATTATAATTTTTTTTTGTCACCATTCCTCGTCGTTGAACCGGTCGTTGGCCGCGTCGTCCGGGTCTCTGGGGTAAGCCTCCCAGATTGCGAAGTCCTCCCCGAGCCCGTGCGTCCATAAGTCATCGTAGACTTCCTGTGGGAGCCGCTCAAGCTCCCACTTCCTTAGTACGGGGGAGGCTGCCCCCCAAGTGTACATTCGCACTTGTCGCCGCTGGTTCGCCCAGCGGGCCAGGGGCCGCCGAACCAACGCGCGACGTTCTCCACGATCACCTTCCCTTTCTCTAGCCACAGCATTTTCTTCTTCCTGTCGATTCTTTCTTCTGTCGACTGGGGCTTCTTCGGGAGACTGGTCGACTGGTGGATTCTTCTGGAGACTGATCTGTTCGGAGTAAAGAACGAGAATAAGTGGCGCGCGCGTGGCATACGGCACCTCTTACTAAACTACGGTGACGCCGAGAAGTTTCCTCTTTGCAGCGGAGGTACGGGAGGATGATGGGGAAGCGCGTGCAGACTGATAGCTGATAGCCCGGCATCCGGCACGCTCCTAGCTTCCTCTTTATCGGTAGTAGGTGGGGTGGGTGGTGTGATGGGGAAATCGTCATTGGTCGGTTCACGCGCCGCGATGTGCCGCAGTTCGATCGCTGGGTCCACTTCCAAGTAAGCCACCGATCGTGGCTCGATCGACGGTCACTTGATGCTTTATTTCCTCTGCCGGGCAGATATCTCCATAGGCAAACGGCGACCACCGCGCCGACCAATATTGCTGGTGTTGTTATCCATTTTTGCTCACAAGTTTCGGTACGATTATGATAGTACAATTGAGCCAAACATTCGGCTTCTGTGGGCAAATCTACCAGTGGTGAAACGAGGTCGCATAATTTGATCTTTCGTATCATCACGCAGGCCCGTAGTTCCGTGTCGGATAGGGTGTATCCCATAGAAGAGATTCTAGCATCGATAACCAGTACGTTTAACGTAGATGAAACCAACGTCAGCATGTTTTCGGAGATTGCGGGGCTCACGGTGCCTCCATACGCCACGTAATCGGCAGCCTTCACCAGGGGCACGGTCAGGGTGACTAGCACCTTACGGTCGACAGTAGTTGTGCGGTCCACGGTGATGACCTTGGCCACCTCTGGCAATATCGTACCGAACGTACTCGCAGGAAATTTTAAGTGTATTGGCAAGGTATCGGCATGCCGTTCCATCTGCGTGAGTAAGGCGTTCAGATCTATTAGTTCGAGAAGATCGGTAACGTGCAAGCGTTCTCGCAACAAGATGCGCAGATAGCTAAGTTGATGCCGCCGGATGTGCTGTGACATCTGCGTGGCTCATAACCCTGCCTCGCTTAGCGCTTGAGTTAAGAATCTTAGGTCGTTATTGGTTCGGGTTCTAACGAAGACTAAATTTATTGTTCGCAAATTGGTTTCTTCGCGTACAATGTAATACGATCCGCACACGCGCTGCGTTGCAAACTGCTGATCGTCGCTGATTCGATGTATAGCTGCTTGGCTGATTCGATATGGTGCGTCACCGGTTGCTAGTTGCTACGGTGTTAACTCTTGATCCAGCGTTATCATTTGGTTCACTTGGTCCGTGAAATTGAGCCCCTTCTCCACCTCTTTTTTGATGGTGAGCTCTTCATTCATTATGCGACGCATTTCGCCGTCGACTTGGTCAGTGGCCTTTGCTATTTCTTTGTAAAGGATCTCCACCACATTTGTTTGGTGGGTGACGACCGTCTTGATTCTCTCTTCATTGCCACGAAGGCGATCTAGATCACGGTCCAGATCTAGATCCACCCTATCGCGGTCATCGGAATCCATCACCCCCAAATATGACCAGATTCCGCGGTTCGGTCGAGTAGGAAAAAACTTTTGCATATACTCTTGCCGGGCTTCCATCTCTACTACCTCCAGGTGCAATGTTTCATTCATTTGCTGGCACCGGCCAGCTTTTGTAAATTCCGTTAGTCTAAGGCATTGGGTGTCGTACAGCACCGTAGCCACATGCACATATCCAAGGTGCGTTCCAATCTGGCGGTAATCCAACGCCAGCTTGAATTTTACCCCGCCTTGCCGTATTTGTACGGGTCCCATATCTTCTATAAACAGTCGCGCTGGTACGTTGGCGGTGACCTCCACCAGCATGGTTGATAACCTATAATGTAATTAATATTAAGATAAACAAAGAAAAGAATTACAAGAAAAAGAAACAAAAATAAACATGTATAAATATTTACAATCAATTAGTGCATTTTGCATTTGTGAGCGAACAACGTGCCGGACTGCCCACCCGACTTTCCTGGGCAGGACAGCCGGTTGTGTTTGCTAACGCCCAGCAACAATTAATCTAAAAAAAAATAGAAAAAATTATGAACTTCTCCCGGTGGCACGGTCGGTTAGAGTGGCTATCTTTCGTGATCTTCTTCTCTCTCGCCTTTTCGTTGTTAAATTAGGAATGCGTAGAGCGGACCCCTATGTTCGATCATAGCGTACACGGCCGATCGAAAGTCCGTGTTCGCTATCATATGGGCATCTCCAAACGTTGCTCATTTCAACCAAATCTCACTGAAACACTTCATCAATATTCTACCTCACTTCTGAAACCGACCGCCCGACCAACCTCCTAAAATAATGTTTTATTTAGTTTTACCTGTAACTAAAGAAAGCATATAGTTTTCGCAACAATTGATAAAATAATGATAATGCTTAATTTAAAAATTTCCCTTAATCGTAGAATTTCATTACACTATTGACATGCACTCTTTCATGTTTCTTGCCGTTTCTAATTACCACGGTTTGTTCACTTCTCGTGGATACGCTTAAATATGTTCTTAATTTCTATGGCGTACGTGTGATAATTAGCATCGTTCACGTGACCTTTATAAATTGAAATGGGGAGCCTCGGGCTGTATCCATACAAAAGTTCATATGGCGTGAATTTTGTGGACGAGTTTACCGTAGTATTGTACTGGTAACAAAAAAAGGGAAGAAAATTGTCCCACACATGGGGATCTCCTATTACATACTGCCTTAGGTACGTTTTGAGCTCTCTATTGGCTCTCTCCACTAGGTTAGCCTGGGGATGGTAGGCGCTAGTGTTGATCTTTTTGATCTTTAGAATTTTACAAACATTTTTCGTCAGTTGGCCCATAAAATTGGTGCCTTGATCGGTAACCAACTCTTCTGGTATACCGTGCTTACACACTACATGCTCGACAAAAGTTTGGGCGACCGTTGCGGCCTCTTGGTTCGGCATTGCCGCCGCTATCACATACCGAGTGAGGTCATCCTGGACCATCAATCCGTAGTGGTTCCCACGCTCCCTTAAAGGAAGCACGACAATATCCATAAAAATCTTTTCAAACGGTTCAGCGGCCGTGGTTGTGATTTTCATGGGGATACGATTGTACTTGCAGATTTTATTCTTCTGACAAGACTCGCATTTGCGAACGTAATCCTCAATATCGCGTCTCATGTTAGTTCAATGGTCTCTTTCTCATTCGTTTCGCGCCCACATGCCCCCCTAGAGGTGCATCGTGGAACTCTCGTAGCAACGTCGGTACCTCGTGCGGTTGCACTTCTATTCTTCGGAAGCCGTGTTGTACAAGGAGAAAGCGAATCCATGCTGCTCTCCCAAAAATTGTACCATCTCAAAGATCTCAAACTGTTTGATCCGTTTAAACGATAGGATCGGAATTTCATGATCAGTGTCAGTCATTTCCTTCAGCTTCAACAAGCACTGGTGAAACCTTTCAAAAAATACACTACTGTTAATTAACGAGTTACTTTTCCCTTCTAAAATAACTCCCAAAATCTTTGCTTCAGGGACATGCACTACGCAGTGCGACGTGTAGTCTTTCACTCCGTGCACCGGTGTCCATAGCTTTGAGATCTCGCTATGCACGGATCTGCTGTTTAAAATAACAATACGGTATCGCCAGGGGTCGTCTTCCATATTCCGAACAAATCGGATCTTACTCAACTCGATTGCGTTTTCCGACCGAAGTTGCTCGAATTGCTCATGTAATTCCTGTGAGAGCATTTCTTCCCGTGACTCATCATCTTCCGCTGACGGTAAATTTATCAAATCTGCGGCATGTGGGTCGGGGTCGACTGGTCGTCGCGTATCAGGAACAGGAGGGGTTTCCACACGCTTCGCATGTTCGGCGTCTTTTTGCAGTTTCTTCTTCTGCTGCCGTGTCATGATCGCCATCACTGGCGCTTCTTCCAACTCCTCAGTTACTTCTTTTGTCATGTCCGACGAGTTCCGGTAGCTGCGCCTTTCAATTTAGCCAACACCACCTGAACTAGTCCGGTGTCGGGCTCGCCTTCCGGAATCTGTGATGCCTGCAAATCCAGCTGCTACAGGAAACCCTCTAATTCCCGTGGTTTTCCGGTGAAATCCGGCACCACCCTCATCGCCGTATCGGTAGGGAATACGTATGCCATTTTAAACGACGGGAACGTCTGGTTTAATGAATCGTTCCGTTTATCCGCTTTGATTTCGTCTTTCAGTACCTCCGCCAATTCGGGAGGAACGGGCTCACTCTCAATTCGAATAGCTGAGAGTGGTAAAAAATTAACGCACGTTGAAGGGCGCGTTTGTGGTGCAACGGTTGCACTTTCCGCGGGAACCGAACCTTGGGTGGCGATTGCACTTCCTGTGCTTGCGTCCGCGCTGGCTTGCGTCTTGCTGCGCCACACCCGATCCGTCATTTATCTCCGGGGTTAGTTTATTTATGAAAGTGGGAGTTCCGCCGATATAAACGCCAAAGCCTCTCGGCTCTCTAATACCTTCCCGCTAGTTGCTCCTCAGTGTATCGAGAGCCTATGCCGCAGAAGGGGAGAGTCGAAAGACAATGATCTTTCGGATGTGACGGAATTGTCCCGAATATTTTATATTGATGTTGGTGAATAATAAAATGTGGCCAGGTGCATACCCCCACACTTGCATCCACCAATAAATTGGGGTCACTTACCGAACGGTTTTGTGAAGGTGTTAGTTCCTACCTTACGATTGCTGGCAGCATTATTTCTTTTTTTTTTTCGCTGCTTCGATGCGACTGCTTCTGCGACGGATCGATGCGTTGGCCGTACCCTCTGCTGCGTGGCGACGACTACGCTGCTCGATGGGTTTCCGATGCGCCGGCTCGAATTTCCTGGGCCGCTTTCGCGGGTCGAAGGTTCACAGCTATTTTTTTTTTACACTGCACAACCACACCTTATTCAATTACACTATAGTCACTTAATTAAACTCAACTAATTGATTACTGAAACTATAGTTTTTCCACAAACCACTCACAATTTATAGCACTATCATTATTGTTCAGTTATTGTCACTTAACTAACTTTTTATATACTTTCTACACTACACCTCTTTAACTTATTCACTTTTATAACTTATGTAATGTTCACAATACGCATTTACACTTAATCGTTTGTATATTTTACTATTTTACACTCACCATTTCACTGCGTCTCTTTCTTCGCCCACCGGGCAAATACTCGTAGACGCTGGGATTTTTTTATCCCACTGCTGTCACCAGATGCGAGGGCCACAGCAGATTTGGCCCCCGATTTGAAGTTAAATGTACACTGTTTCGCGAGTCAGAATGGCGTTATCACATACCACTTACCCGTGCGTCTTGAACGTGGCGACCCAGTATGGGAAGCTGGGGTCCCCGGAACACCGTTGGAGAGGTTTCGGATGATTCCACGTGAAGGCCAGAGGCACCGTTCACGGCTGGATCGCGCAGACACGGAGTAACGAAGCGTAAGGTTTGATCCGGTGAGATATAACATCGATAATGAAAGCTACCATAGCAAAGTCACGTCTTTTTTGAAGATTTTCAAGTCTGATTAGAAGGCACCGAGATTCATAAGAGGGCAAATAAAGCGAATTCCATCCTAATTTCCTAACAGCGTGCTACAAAAATTGCTTCTGGACCGATTCAATGCGCTCATTATGATTAGATTGATAAGGGGCCCAGACCACACTACAATATTCTAGAATAGGTGTAACGAAAGTTGTATAAAGCGTTTTGATGGTATAAGGGTCATGGAAGTGGTAGCTAAATCTTTTGATGAACCCAAGCATGCTGCTAGCCTTATATATTATTTTATTGTAGTGTTCCGTGAGGTTCAATTGTGAGTCTAGTAAGACTCCCAGATCCATAACCAGCTTACTTCTTTGTATGGTGCTGTGAGCTATGAAAACGTGTTCTTCGATTTGATTACATTTTCTTGAGAATGAAATGGATATGCATTTCTTCGCGTTGAGCTCTAAAAGACTTTTATTGCACCATATTTGGTGGTGCAGTTACGAAAATACATTTCAGCCAAGCACTGAGAGTCGTTGGACCACCGGTGTCGTATCCATTTCGCATTAATTGGAAGCTTTCTAGAGATGGCATTTTGGGAGAAATGTGTCCGGCACCGCATATCCCATTTCCGTTTTGGGATTCTTGATCATCAGATTGTTGGTTACAAGCATTATGGTGTCGTTTCTTACCAACGGGCTGACGATGCCCTTGTACGCCCGAAAGCGGTCTCGCTTAACGATCGGTACCTTGAGGGTGATCCGCAGCATCAACCCTGGCAAAATCTTCCGGGTGGTGTCGATCACTTGAACGATTTCCGGAGCTATCACCCCTTATTCTCCGGCTAGGGAAGGTCTGGCAGTAGATTCTGCGCATATCTTTCAAACCGTTCTAGCAATCTGTTGCGGTTGATGATTTTCGTTAACTTCGTGCCGTGCTTAGTCGGTCCTGCAGCAGAACTTTCATGAACAGGTGGATTTCAAGCCATTACCGCTTCCAAGCGCGCGCGTACTGCAATCTACTGACTGTTGTTGCTACGGTGTTAACTCCTCCCCCTATAGAAAACATTGTCCACAAACTATTAAATTTTATGGACGACGAGTGGAATACCTGTGCATTCTGCTACCTGCGTCTGCTACCTAGTCTGAAAAGCTAAGAGAGCATGTTCATTCAAAGTTATATTAATCTTTTTTTTATTCATTTAGTTTAGTCGAGGGTGGTGAAATATTTGCTTTTTCCTAAATATGCTAAAACTGTTGATGTATCTGGGATGGGGTACTTTTAGCTAAACGTTTTACTTTTTAGTTTCCTATAGTCCATGACAATCCGATATTTGTTTATTTTTGAGGCGTTCTGTTTCGTCTTTACTACAGAAGCAGCTGGCTTTAGACACGGCTAGAATTGACGACGCGTGCGTGGACTTATCGGGGAGTTGGAATCTTCGCGACTTCCTGCAAGGGATTTCAATGAGCTTGTCTCGCCGGCGATCCTGGACGGAGAGCCTTTAAGATTGCTGGATGATATCTTGCAAGGGTAACCACGGGTGGGGCTCAGAGCAAGGCCTTACAGCGAAGGCTTTCGGACGAGCTGAAAAGAAAGGGAATTGAAACAAGCGACACCGTCGTCTTGCAAATTCCAACTCCATTTATTAAACTCTATCTTAGCCGATTTATACCCCAAAGTGTTCGAAGTGGAGAGGCCACCACCCAGCGATCCAAGTGTTTATGCACTGCTTCCGTGACTGACCGAAGATGTTTTGGTCCTTACAATTTTCAATGCGCATGACGAGCCATGATTATGGTAGAACATTTCGGCTAGACATTGGGGGTCATTGGGCAGACGCACGGTATCTTTTCCAATAACTATTTTTAGGGCGCTTTGTTGGCCTGAAGTTGCTCTTAACCGGTGCTGTTCGTTTCTAGCTCCTCCACTTCCGAGTACGTTTAGCCTAGTTTGATAGCTATCCTGGCTCGTTTCTTCCGATATCCGACTGGATGATGCGCGTATGAATTTGAACGTTTTAAGATAACACCGTCTGAATTTAGCCAGTTATTGCGATTTCTCCGGGGCTCCTAGTCCTAGTCTCCTAGTATTTGTGCCGGCACATATAATTATGAGAGGAGGATTCCACTCACGTCTTTATTCTCCAGAGGTTACAAAAAGGATGACTCAACCTAGTTTCCTATTTCTAGACGAACCTAGCGTGAATCTGATTTTCCTAACTACCTGGTTCGTAGGGTCGGCTAACGGGAGCGGCTGGAGAGCGATATTATAAGCTGCTCCTAGTAACGTGGGATTTCTTGTGTACATTTCTTTTGTAGTAAAACTCTGGTTATCGAAGAGTATTGTGCAATTTAAAAATGTGAGCAGAAAGTTACCGTTGAGCAATCTATCAATAGGGCCACAATCAGACTTCAAGAGATGATCTTTTAATTCGATGCAATTTCGCGTGTCGAAAGTAGTTTGTTGCTTGTGACTGATGCTTTCGATAAAGCTATAGCTTCTTGTATTCCTTCTATAATGTTGTTGATGGCATCAATGTTTATGATTGCTACTAGTAAATCGAATTCGTTGAATAGATATTCGCTGTCTTGCTTACTTTTCGCTAACAATTTGATTTCGTCGGTGAGGGCTTTGATTCTGTTTCCGAGTTGTTCATTGATTTGGAACTGCATGTTATTGGAATCAATCAAATTGTTCATGGTAAGATTTATAATTTGAAGATGGTGCGCGCCAGGATCCATTTCCATGTAGATCCGATTAGATCGATGCTTCGTCTTTGATGGTTTCTCGGTTTTATCTTATTAAAGTTCGAGTAGTCTCCTAAACTCCTAGCTTTTTGTTTAGCGATGTTTCCTAGTGGGCTATTAGTCTGGCTAAAGGCGACTTGCGTAACTGAATGAATTGTGTTTTCTAAATCTGTAACATTTATCTGGTGAATACTATTGATAACGCCGACTTGCATTTTACACGGGTGTTTTTCTAGTATTATAATTGGTTGATTATTTAGATTTGTAATTTGAAGCTCCTTATCGGCAACAGATAAACCTTTTGTAACGGTCTGGCTAGTGCGACTCGCCGCGCAAAATTGCCAAGCCACTGGTCACCTAGCGCGTCACCGTTGAAACTCTCTTCCCTTGCCCGTGGACAGTTGAGTCTTCTCCTCACGACCATCAGCAGGGCAACCCAGAGCATGACGGAGGATTGCGCGAAGGAGGGGTTCGCTGAGTGGCAAGAACCTTTCGGACCTCAGGAGGATTTCTAGGAAAGAACTCAGAGACGTGTTTTCCGTTTGAAATCCAAAAGTTGAGAGCCTTTATTCACTAAATTTGCTTCCCTTTTATACCCAATTTTATGCCGAATTGGCTAGAAAACCCTCAGCTGAAATGACCTATATAATCGAGGCGCCGAATCCAGAACTCCGGCCGGTCAATGACAGTGCATCGCGCTCTTCCCTCGCCGCGCCGGTGCCCAAGTGGCCGCGCTCGTAACAATGAGTTTTGATAAAAAAATAAATTGTACATGGATGCTCGATCGTAAGGAGAGGATGGCTCCATGAAAACCGGGAAATGATCCCGCTAACCTGGGGATCGTTATACAAGTTCCCTTTCCACTCTCTTTCTTGTGATCTTTTCATCGTGGAAGCCGCTCTGACAACCTTTTTCTGTTCTGAGCGTCAACACCCCTTTCTTGTTTTTTTTCTCTTTCTTAGAGTGGATTTACAACCTTATTCTTTCCTCAGAGGTGAACCCTTTTTCTTTCCTCTGGAGTGAATTTTCGAAACCTTACCTGTTGGTCAAGAATTAATGAGCCGACCGGACGGAATAGATTTTAAAAAAGGTTAACTTTATTTATCCACGCTCGGATCAGACTAACTTGCTTGCGTGCTCCTGGAACACGCCACGCTGCACGCATGCAAGAATCGCTACCGAGCTTGAAGATCCGAATACGTGTAATTTGAAACTCAGGGAGCTGTTCTGTAGCGTCATTGTTTTAAAAGTTTAATACTAAAATTAAAGTTAAAATACTTAAAATTAAAGTTAAAAATTATGCCCAGCTGTGCGCGATCGCGTGTTATGGCTGTAGGCAGTATGTTGTCCGTTCTTGGATCCTGAAATAACCTTCCTGGCTATTTGACCATTGCGAGGCAGACTTTAACCAAGTGGAGGAGGACTTTTTAACCTTTATTTCGTTTTTTTTTTCTTAAATCTATCATTAACGAATTTTTCGCGGTTTTATCATGTCAAGTGGTCATTTAGTTTGTCAAGTGGTCATTTACTGCATCGTCAGGATCTCGCGGGAAGACTTCCCACATTTGGAAGGCCTCCGATAACCCGTGCAGCCACAAATCCTCGTAGATGTCGTGAGGGAGCCTGGTTAACTCCCATTTACGTAACTCGGAGGAAGCAGAGGAGGAGAACGCTACTTACCCGTGGGGTATGGAGAACCACTTTCGGATGTGAGCGGAGCGATTTGCTCGGTTCGTGGTGACTCTAAGACTAAAGTTTTTATTGTTCATAAATGGTACTTCGACCGACGCGACTTGGCGCAGCAAGCCGCGTCAGCATTTTTTGCGTGGTCAGTGGCCGCACGGCGCGCATTCAAGGGAATCATGCTTGCGATTCCACCACAAGCCCTTTCTTTTTTTAAAAGAAAAATATTCCAGTAATATTTTTGTTATCTGTCTTGGACCTACTCTGCTGATCCCTACAGATCTCTAGTGAGCCGCTTAGGCTTAAAAGGGAAAGACTTAACCAGACGCGTTTGAAATATTAAATGAAAAAAATCAAACGAAATTAATTGAACTTATAAGAAAGGAATTAAACAAAATTAATTGAACTTATAATAGATAGAATAAACGAAGTTAAAGATGTAAGATGTGCCAATGGAATGGCCTTTCATAAGAACGTAATTTCAAAATAATAATGCAAAATAATGATATGAACATAAGGATTCTTCAATAGTGTAGTGGTCCGAGCGAAATTCGCTCTGATTCCATCACACAAAATAATAAGTACAATAAGATAAAGGCAATAGGAAAATACTGGCAATAATCATTATTTGATAACTTCCTCACTAGTGCAGTGATGATTCCACCACACGCCTTTTCCGTGTTACTCCCCGGGGGTCAAAGGAGCTAGCATTGTGCTATCTGCCTGTCTTACCACCGAGGTTATCGAATTTTTTGACCTTATTTTTATGAAGGGTGTCAATTGTCCCCTCTGATCACTGGACTATGTTGGTTGTATCCGCTTTCCGCTTTCCTTTCCGCTCTTGTTCTTCTCTGCTTTTCGGAGCGCTTGTAGAGGAATGCGATTAACGCTATCAGCAATGTTGATGAAAAAGATACTCCGCCAAATAAACTCCATTTCCAAAGATCGTGGGTACCACCAGCCTAAGGTATACGTGGCTTAGCTTGTTTCTATTTTCCAACGCTGTATTGTGAATCCTTTCGATGTCGTGGGTTTTATGCAGCTGCGTTGTCATTTCTAGGTTATGGAATGCTCCATCTAAGACTTGCAGTGCGACTAACATTTCGGTGGAGCTAAATTCTTTTCCTTTGAAATTCACCGTGCAATTCGAAAATGGTATAAGAATGTTTCCTCCCAGTGGCCTGTCGTCAGGGCCACAGTCTGACTTCATAACGTCGCCTTTTGCGTTTGTTATTAGTAGTAGGTTTTCGCCGATAAATCTGATCTCTGTTGTAGTCTCGACTCTTGTAATACATTGACTTTTCTTGCCAAGGATGAGCGGCTGAATGCAGTCATCATAGAACTCTTGTATCATACTGCTAGCTTGTACGTAGTTTTCGGGATGCGTAGATTTTAGGAGTTGGTGGCCCAATTTTATCAGAAACATTGGGTAATCTTTGATGACTGCGTCTTTGTTGTTCAATGCATAAATTCTCAAGCTATCGGCTTCTTTGCCATTAAGCATTGGAACATTTATAATGTAGAGAAGTGTGTTATTGTTCCTTGCTATTTTTGATGTTACATAGGACATCGCTTCATAATAGAATTTACTTCATTTATCGAAAGTAATTTGCTACTAGCTTTTCCTTCTTTCGATGACGATATTGTCTCTTGAATATTTAATAGGAGTGTATTCGCAATATCTATGTTTGAAATCAGTGCGATCGTATCAATTTCGTTTAGAGCAATTTGGTTCACTTTATAGTTTTCCGTCATTTTGTTGACAGTGGCGCTTAGTTGTTTTATCCTGTTATTAAGCTGTTCGTTAACTTTGTACTGATTATTGTTCTCCTCTATGAGCTCGTTCATTGTGCTATTTATGATTCGAAGATCTTGAGCGACTGGATTCCCTGCTAGAAATTTCCATGCGCTACCTAAAACATCCCATCTCTTCATTCTATTCTTGACCTGTGGTTTGATTTTTTGCAGATTGCTGTATGTGGCTCTAATCTTTAGTTTCATTACCTCCGTCACTGGGTTAGACACTATACTTGAATCATAAGCTATTTTTGTTATTGCATTAATTGCTATTTCGATCTCAGTGACATTAATAGGGTGGATGATTTTCGTTATCCCTGTCTCTATTTTGCAAGTTCCCATTTTTAACATTAATATCGGGTCATCATTTAAATTCTTTATGTTTAAACTCTGGCTCTGGATAATCCATATCATCGCAAGAATTATGCCTAGTTTTACTAACATAGCGATGGACATTTTAATCTGAAATGAAAACAAAGAAATTAGTATAATTGACTTAATTACAATTGGTTTTACTCTTTCTGTTTTGTTGTTTTTCTTTTTCTTTTTTTGGTCTTCTATAATTTCTGGAATTAAAAGAATGCGTTAGGAACAAAAATTTCTGCAGCTCGATGAGTCCGGGATTTCCCAATTTAAGGTCCTCTTCTTTATTTGCTTTGGGTATTTCTGTGGATGAAAAATATGATTAGTATTTTCTTCATAGTTTATTATTTTTGCGTTATTCGTTTTAATTTGTTTTTATTCCGTTTAACATTTCTTGATCCTATTTTTAGTGACCGATCATTACTTTGTTGGCACTTTGCTTTCGTAAATCTTGGGTCTAGTTTTTTTCTTGTTTGTTTTTTAATGTAAACATCATCGCCATTGTGAATTTTCGGAGGATCTTCTTTAGATTTGTTACGTTGTTCCATCCGGGATTTTGTCTTGTTTAAATTCTGCATGACCTTAGAGGTTATTGTATCTGCAGTTTGTAAAATTTCGTTACTGTTCGATAAATTTTGCTGATTAAAGATTATTTCGTTTGGTGTAAATGATGTTGCCGTATGAATGGATTCGTTATATAAGCATGTTACTAATTTCATTATCTCTGGAGAGGACAGATGGTTAAATTTATGGTTATTCGTATTGAATAATTCGATAATTGTACTATGGGTCTTTTATACTTGCCCATTTGCTTCTGAGGACGATGCAAATTCAATCTTAGTTCCCACATTCGCCAAAAATGATCGTGGTTGGATACTCATAAATGCTGCTTCATGATCGCAAACGATTATTTTTGGGAATTTGAAACATCTAAAATATTCTGCTAAGCCTTTTTGAATATCAGTAGTGTTTCTTGTTGGTATTTCGATTAGTTGGAGGTGTTTTGAAAATGCGCAAACCAAGGACAAATAATAATGTTTGTCTATTCCAAAAATGTCCATATGAATTCTGTTAAACGGTGCGGTTTCAATTGGTCTTGGGGATATTTTAATGTTATAGGGTTTTCTGTCGTATTTGTGTTGTGCACAAATACTGCACGAGTGGATGAGTTTCCGTATTTTGGGAACCATTTTCTGGAAGAAGTATGCTCTTATTATTTGTTTTTCTACTTCTTGTATGCCGCGGTGGGCACGCTCGTGTTCTTGTGTAATTATTTGATCTTGGCGATCTTCCGTTATTATATCCTCAACCATGTTGAACCATGATGAATTTATGAAAAATTCCCTGTAAACATTTTGAATTAATTCAAAAATATTTTCTGGGGCATGGATTGCCGTTTGATAGCATCACCGATAGTTTGCCTATCAAATGAAGGAATGCCAATTATAGTTCTTTTATAATTCGGGGAAATTTCTTCAGTAGTACAAGTCGGAGCGTTTGCTTCACGGAATATTATTTGATTCCGATAGCTATTTACTGGGTTTTCAGTAAAGTGTATGTAGAATTCTTCTGATGTATCTGCTGAGTTCGCAGTTTCCGGTACGCTTTCACTTGAGTTATTTTGTTGTGAAACTTCGGAAATATTTGATTCAGAAGATTCGTTAACATTAACATCGGTTTTCCGACTTAACGCATCTGCTACGACGTTTGTTTTTCCAGCTTTGTAAACAACATCATACTCATAATTTTCCAACTCTAATCTCCATCATATTATCTTTTGATTTTTGTTAGAATTTTTTATGAATATTAGTGGCTTGTGATCAGTTACTAGGGTGAACTTATTTCCATACAAGTATGGTTTTAGTTTTTCTACAGCCCATATTATTGCTAGGGCCTCTTTTTCTGTAGTGGAGTAATTTAATTCGCGGTTAATGTGAAGCGGTCAACCTGCGGTTAGGCTGATCCTGCTCATGTGCGGACTAAGAGAAGTCCGCCAGCTGCAACGGTTGAGTGGTCAATGGCGTTTTCACTTACACTAGCAGGCTGTCACCAGGAGAAGATTGCCCTGATTATAGAACCATCCCCGCTAGTGGGGAGGCTAATCAGTCGCCCTGAGTATGCCAATTGGTGTCCAAGAGAGAAGTGCCACGAATCGTGTTCTCTCTTGGATCAAAAGGCTGAGCGGTGGCCAAGGAGCGCGAACCAGAAATGCTGCTGGCCAGCAGGTTTCGCGTCCAAAATACAACTCAATTCATTTATTAAAACCTACGGGCTTTTATAACCTTAATTCTAGCGTTCTTAAGAGTTACGCAACCGCCCTCTTCCGACCTTTTCCACATTCCCTTCGCCGTGTTTCGTCTTTAGATTACTTTACATAATTTATACATAAATGGGCTGATGTAATTTATGATCGATCTTGCGCAATACTGTGGCTCGTTCTATGTACGCACGGACGGTTCGGGGCTTCTCGGTGATCCTCGGCGGTTCGGGGCTCATCCACCGGTCCGTGTAGTGGTAACATAAGCTTCCCACATGTCGCGTGCCAGGGCTCCAATATCGAGGCGCCGGTGGTGTCATCCTTCTCATAATACCGTGACCAAGCATCAGCCTTCCTCCATTACCATCTACGAGTTTTCCATCTACGTGCTGTTTGATAGCTATTCTGGCTTGATAGCTTCCACTCGCTACGCTAACCTTTTTCGGAAAGTTGGATTCATTATTGCCTTGATTATCGGTTTGGTGGCTCACGTGAGCCCACCATCGCGGAAGTACCGATTTATCTTTTGTTTTGTGGCCACCCGCTGAACTATTTGTCCGGGGCGATGTGCCCTACATACTAACTACCATCCGTTACTCTTCGAATGGGCGAGTGTTCATTTTCCTTAAACCAAGAGAGATTCTATTTATTTCCTAAACCTTTCAAGAACGGACAAAGCAACACTAAAAGTGTAGGGATCCGCTAAAGGTGCTCATCCATGGTGGTTAAGCTATCAAGAATAATGGACGACTAACACCTCAATTAGGAGAAACATCTCTGCAACACAATTAGGAGAACACCACCTTTTTTTTCAAAACTTACACTAATTTCGGATCTTCCTCTGGAAACAACTCTGCAGACTGATAGACAACCGAAGAGGTCAACCATTTTCTTTCAGGCGGACTAGTAATGCTCTAAACGGTACTAATGGGTCATTTTCCGGTTTTACAATGGAATCTGGATTTATTTCTTACGTTGTACGGCCATCCCCCCCTTTTCTTTTTCCTCATCCCCTTTACCATTTCCAACCTAACTCCTCTTCCAAAAGGGCGGCACTCTCCGCCAGCCGCTCCTGGCGTACCGCGTCCAGCTCCTGCAGCCACTTTTCCAACTCCCGTTCGTGCCGCAGACGCTCATTTTGGTACCATCCACTCGCTGGGTTCGGGTGGCGATGGGTCCGGCTCGGGTAGCTCCTCGCAGTAGGTGGACCATGTATTGGGGGTCCCAGGAGGCGACCCCCAGTACGTTGAAACGACGATCTCGGCGTTCGTCCAGCCAAGTGAGGATCGATCCTGTGCACCCCTGGACGCGGGTATTGATCCCCCTCAGCGCTTCTTCCGCCGCGATGGACGAACCGCGGGCGTTCCACGCGCAGAACGCGGACTTTATACTTACACAGGAAGCTGGCAGAGACTATTCGAAATAAGTGATGACGGAGCGGGGCTTGCGCGTAGCGCATTGATCGATCTCCGTAGATACTTATTAGAAAGCCTTCTGACAATCCTTAAGATTCCGTTACCGTTTGATCTGAAATTACTTGATCAGCAGCAGAGTGGGTCATGCGCTGTCGCAATTGCCGTTCTCCGTGGGATCGAAATAAAAACAGAACCACTCGGTTTGGTTTCTAAAGTACAAAAGACGTTTATTGAACAATTCCTGGGGTTTATATACCCTTTTGATTCCTATCGTAGATAGGTATGAGCGAGATAGATGATCTCCCTCCAATCCCGCCGGCGGCGATGGCCGCCATTGCTTTTGCCCTGATTATAAAAACCATCCCCGATAGTGAGGAGGCTAATCAGTCGCCCAGAAATGCCAATTGGTGTCCGGAAGAGCAGTGCCACGAGTCGTGTACTCTCTGGATCAAAAGGCGGAGCGGTGGCCAAAGGGAAGAGTGAACCAAAAACGAGGAAGAGCGAAAGGATGCGCCTAAAATTGCTGAAACGCTAGCGATCTAAAAGACGAATTCCTGTTGGTTCCACTTCCAAAATACAACTCAAAATCATTTATTACAAACTAGTGGTATTTATAACCTCGCTCGGGAGGCAATGTAACAACGGCACATCTAAACAAACCCTTTCCCACACTTTGGTTATGTACATACAATGTACAACGCATTCCAAATTCATTCCCACACTTTCGTCATTTACTGCATCTTCCTGGCGTACATAGCAAAGACCAAAAAAAAAAACAACAAGAAAAACAAACACAACGGACATCGGCCGCCCAATGTAGCGCGCGAATTCGGGTTGGAGAGGTGGGAAAAGGTGGGTCGTGTCGCTATACCTGAATGGCCACCATTTCATTGTTTTCCGTGACAAGTGTCTTGCATGCATTGAGGGCTGCAATGACTCCATTTTATTTAGTCCCGTTCCCGTCAAATTCCGGGATAAGGTTTGGAATGGCCTTGATAATTTCTAGTGCTGATGCCATTTTTGCTTTATCTTTGAACCTCACACACAGTGGAACTACCAACGCGACAGCCTTTAAGGAAATTAGTTTTGAATTTTCGAGCCGTGTGTCAATGAATATTTTGATTGCGCTATATGTTTCTCGCAATATTTTCAAATTTACTTCTTCTTCCTGAGTTTCCAGTCGTGTTAATGTTCTTTTGTAAATTTCCTTAGCTTCCTCTAGTTTGATTTTCAGTGTCGTTGGCCTATACTTCTTATTTGGTGTTTTCCTGAGGTTATTGAGAATTTGTTTTAAATAGGCTATATTTTTTTCGATAGCGTTTCTGATGGCCTCCATTTAAAAAATCGTATTTTTGCTTACTGTTCCGCCTCAGATGAGTTTGAGTATGTTTTTATTATTTTCGCTGTTCCATTTTTTACTAATACTTCCACTAACTGACTTATGCACTGTCGGTCGGTTCCGATAATTATTGGGATCTTGTGCTGCTCTGAGCACTGCAGCCTCTTAATTGTCTCTCGTAATTGCTCCATTCCACTGCATTCATAGCTGCTACCGATCGAAGGTCGTTACACTGTCCGGTGGGTTTCACTTTTAATCATTCGACACTTTTGCGCCACTATCATTCACTAACAACACTCCACGCGTTAAACGTTCCTCAAATCCGCTACTGTCTTTGCTGCTTTTAGGGCCTGCTTGCGTACATGGTTTTTGTACAACACCCAGATCGTTATTAATAACTGTACGATCACCAGCACTATCACGAGATTCAACTTCCATTCGTGCGCTTCATGATGCTCTTCATGAGTGGATAGGCTGTTCATAATATTCACCTGCGGGTCCCCGCTGTTTTGGGCCGACCTTGATCTCGTCTGACCCATTTTTACTTTTTTAAATTATTTAATTTTTCTTGTTACTGTCAGTTTTTCACATTCCTTATTTGCCACACTTATTATTGCCATGCCATTATGTTCCACGTCACTTTTCACTCATCAATCTTTTCACACTGATTTCGCCTTCAATGTTCGTTAGTCCCTCGATGAGTTTTATCAAAGACTCGGATCTCAGACGTCGCTGACTTGATAATAACTCGTTTACCATAGCCACTTTCGCCGCTGATTTAGCGCATAGAAGTTCCAAATTCGCGTTAATCTAATGGACGCACACAGTTACGCTGCTCGCGATCCATTATTAACACTTCACTGCCTTGTCACAGTAACAATTTCACTCTTTCATCACGAATATCTCTCTTTTTTTTCGGGTCACTGTCGCAACGACTTCGATCACTTAGTCTGTTGCAACTGTCACGGTCGCCATGTGTTATTGATTACGCCCAGTGGGTGAACGCGCGGAATTTCGGATCTAATTGAGCGGACTGTTCAACCTTTTCTTCCCTGATAAGCTATGGTGAACCGGGGAGGTTATCACCAGCGAGGACCAAATGAAATGTAGTCAGCGTCGAGTCCCATTCAATTTGAGAAATCTTTATTCGGCGATCTGGCCTTTTTATACAGGTTTTAGGGAATTGAGGGGTTTAGGGAAACCTATGTTGACCTACGCGAAAATGAGATGGCTGATAAGGTTGGCTCATTTGAGGTGTTAGCAATTTTGGTTTTCTGCAGAATGGGTCGGGAATGCCATACATGTGAACATTATAATTCTACGTGCACATGAGCGCACATGTTTACCACAATCTGTAAAGAAGGTGTCAGATTCGCCAAGAGTTGCTCGCCGCTAGGTTTTGGCAACGGGCGCGGTGAACCAGGGGTGTTGGAGCGGGGCATAAATAACATTCTCGAGCAGGGGCCGGGTTTGCTTGAGATCTGCCACGTCCACCGCATGCTGCAATTACATTTCTTGTGTGAGAAAGGAATCTAGGCTGGTGTTAAACCGGGGCACCGTTTCCCACGCGCTGTGTTTCCCACGCGCGCTGTCGCTCGTCGGTCTCAGGCAGCAATTCTTCACATTTCACATTCTTCTTCATTTTCTGCTCGCAAGTTTAGCACCCAAAAGTTTTGACGGATTTTGCCGATTACCACGTTGTCGGCCTGATGCATGCATCTCTCATGGCAGTGCCTGACTAACAATTTCGTTATTCCTTGTTTTTGTGGTAAGATTATCGGTGTCCGTGCACTCGGTGGCAATGCGGCAATGTTTTCTAACCTCCCTTGCGACCGCATTACACCGCTTTCGTCAAGGAAGGGCGCCAATTTCTTTATCGAGCTGGATTGTTGCACATTGTTGTTGGACGTGAGCAGCTTCATCTCTTCCGGAAAGTCTGCCTTCTGGTAGATGTAGTTCTTCACTTGTTGTACATCTTCGATTGATATTCTCTTTGAGAATGTGTTCCTCTTGGTCGCGAACTGTCCGAAATTGTTTAGATACACCAGGTGATTGACCAACTTTCCCCAATCGGAATAGTCGTGTTCGTTCAGAACCGTTCGATTCTCCTGGTGTACCATCACTCTCACCTCTTCGTTGGTTAAGTGGTGTACTTTACTGACTGGCCAGCCTGACTCATCCTCCTTTAAGAACTATGGTCCGTTGAACCACGGTGAGTCGGCCGGGTTCTGCTTGGTTGGAACTCATCTCCACTGGCTCATGGTTGAAGTGTCAAGGATTTCGCTCATTTTTAGCGCCACAAACTGATGGTATTTACGTTCCGCACTATTTATCGTGTAGCTACCTTCGTGGCAGGTTCTCGACGGCGTCTGCGGTTATTGCCCGAAGAATTTTAACTGTTTTGGCGTTAGCTGCCTTGTGTAGCCATTCTTTCCAACGTTTAATATGCTGATCATTGGTAATCGCTTGGTCCCATTCTTCGACGGTCAGATGGATTAATTTTACAAACAGGCGACCGTGTATCGTGATGTGACTGATCAAACCGAGCGGGTCGTACATACTCTTGACGAAGCTCAGGACTTGCCGTTTTGTTGGCGATGGTATTGAATCGATGCCCTTGAAATTTATTTGGTATCCAAGCTGATCCGTTTCGGTGTTCCAATAAACCCCTAGCACCATCAATGTTGCAATTCTTTTCCTTCAACACTACGATCGAGCCGTCACTCTTAGCCTTAGTCTTGTCTACGTAATTTATCAGTTCTATTTCATTTGAGATGAAATTTCGAATTTCGAATCCTCCCCTTTTATATACTTCGATAACCTGGTCTACTGTTTATGTAGCGTCTTCGAGATCCATAAAGCTGTCGTAATAGTCGTCTACGTAATCTTTGGGTGCGTTAGTTTATGCACCGCCGCGTTGTGGTTTTTAACAATCTGAGCGCAAGCTGGTGAACAAGTTGCCCCGAACGTCATCACTTGCATCACGAAGACGTCGGGCTCTCGATCCTCGCACTTTCGCCAGAGGATTCGTTGGGCGTCTTGGTCTTCCTTTCTGATTCTAACCTGGAGGTACATTTCCTTGATATCATCAGTGACCCCAATTTGTCCCTCTCGAAAGCGGATTAGTACCCCGAAAAACGGTGTATCAATATCTTGTCCTGACATTAACGCGGAGTTCAGCGAGACGCCCCTAAATTTGGCGGCCCCATCGAACACTAGCCTAGGCTTCGGAATGTGTTTGTTTTTATTTATTACAATGAAATGTGGAAGATATAACAGGTGCGTGGAGATTCAATGCCTGTTTCGTCCTTGGAAAGCTTTCGGAGGTAGCCTTTTCCCTGGTGGTCTCTAAAGGTTTTCGAGATCCACTCGGTAAGGCTTGCATCCTTTTTCAAGTGCCTTTCTAATGATTGCAAACGTTCGAAAGCATTTTGATAGCTGGGCGGTAATTTAATATAGTCTGTTTTCCTGATGTGATCCTTCAAACCATTAGAGTTTAGAGATTTCATGAGAGGCGGATTTGCTGCTCAGAAGAAGGATTCTGTAGCGTGAAGGCATCTCATTTACTTCTAGGTAAAACTGATTTTCCTTACATCCAACTCCCCGTTTGTTTGAGCGAAGAGGAATTGTATCGTCATCTGGGTCGGACATTAAAATCACTCGGCAAATCCATTATGTCCATCAGAGGTTGATTGGATGTTGAGCCTAGAGCCAAGGCTGTCCCTCGATCACAGCAGGTCACACCATAATACGATCAACCTTTGCCCATGTATGTGATGCCGGAAATCGACATGAAATGAACCACAGTATCAACCGTTCTAGCGGAATTTACATTCATGAAACAATCGTCACAAAACGCAACATGACAGCATTCAGCTAAGCATTCCTATCAGCTTATCAGGCAGCTGATTTATCGCATCGTGGAAAATTTGCTTTTACTCCAAATGAATCAGCAACCATCAGAAGATTACATGTTTAACAAAATAAGCTCTTCAACAGAAAAATGCAAAACATGAATGGTTCCGAATCATCTTCAAAATCCGATCAACAAAGAAAGAAAATCAGGAAAATGTATAAAACTGCTACAAAATTAATATTTCAATGGAAGATCATTAGGCCAGGAAGTAAAACAAATTAAACAATCCTGTGCTTCCTACCTCAAATCAGAACTCGAACGGTGCGATACACCTTCAACTGCGTTGTATGGCGTCCAGTGTCATATCTCCGTCTCCATGCGTTTATCTTACAATTTCCAAGGAACAGCCAACAAGAACAGCTAATGCTCGACATTTCACTAGAAATCAAATGATGTAAAAGCGACATTAATTTGGGCGAACGATATGGACACTGGTCTCCGTTAATTTCCTTGCTAAAACGTTAATGATGGGGACATTGATGTTGATTAATTAGGACGATGTGGTTTCACGGACAATGGAAAGCCAAGAGTTTGTTCAAGAAAGGCCCTAGTTACTAGGCAAGTATTTCATACGGTTCATATTCACTTGAAGGAAGCTGTAATAATTGAAAAGAAAGGAAGAATGAATAATTGTGTGGTACACTATTACGTTCAGAATGCAGAAAAGGAAGTGTAGGTGGTATGCGAAGAGAAAAGGGCAAAAGGAATCAAAGGATAAGAGCGATTGTGTGTTTGTTTACAGGATTTTTTTTACTGAATAATCATTGAAAATATCATTTTTGTTTGAAATAAGTTGGTTTAACTCGTGACTATCTCTTTTTAGTTGTTACAAATTTCATTTGAAAATAAACTTTGATATAATTATTACACAAAAATCTCTTATTAATCTATTGTGATTGTGTTGCGAAGGTAAAAATATTCCGAATTTGTTGGTTTTATTTTGCAAAACATACGATTTTATTGAAGCTGCAGTAGATAACATAGCAGTGGTAGGGAACAGAAGGTGTGTTATGCTGGACTGGGGTTTGTCAAAATCTGACTGGTTTGGAGTTCAGAATAAGCGCTTGGGAGAACAACATCGTGTCAACAGATTTACAAAAAGGAGTGAAATTTATCCCCACATAGGCATATTTATGAAATTTGCAAATAAAAAATGCAATCTCGGTTTGCAAAATTCCGATGATCGAGTTTCATCGATCGAAAGTAGAGTTGTCTCATCGGCTATCTCATTTACTCCAATGCGCTGATATCGATTCGCTGAAACTCGATCAATCAGCTACTCTAGCTTATGGGATACCGTGTTCCCTCCAAAAGCGTTCATCGACTAGCTCGCCACAATCGAGCAAAGAAGGCGCAGCAAGCTCGTGTTCGCTCAATTTTGTTCTGCTCTTCGTGAAATGTAGTTCGGTTTTGTGTTTGCGGCCATATTGGAATGTTCTAGGTATTTTTCATTCTAGAGAAGTGTGGAAGCCCAAGCAATCTGGTGTGCAGCAGTTCAGATTTTCTTTGTTAGGAAAATGATTTCGATTAGAGATATTATTATTTTCGGTATCATATGGTAAGCAGATATCGCGTTGAAATTCGGTCAGCGTGCGTTTTTGTGAAATATTTGAATCTTTATTTAAAGGATGTTTGAGGGCTGCGGGTTACGACTTCCGGCTTCTGAGTTTGTACTTACAAATTATAATATGGTATAATGCGGTATGGTATGCTCGGTAATCGGTAAGTATGTTCAGATTCTTAATATAGGCGGAACAAAATCGTGTTCGAACGTGTTCAAACGTGTGGAGCGCTAGCGATGCTTCGCCATTGTTCTTCATTTTCTACTTCGAGGAAGAAAAGAGAACAAACCAATATGGAAAATGTTTCGTCTGGAGTTAATTGCGCATTTATATTCGTTTTCTTTGCACTAGGTCGTATGTTGAATTGGAATCTCGTTTATGCGTGTATTAATTTCTTCTGTTTTGTATATTTTAGGACGTCAACATATTGATGATAATATCTACAAAGGCCCGTAACCAGCTTTTCAGAATGACGTGGTTTGTTTCCGATTTGGTGAGAATCTGGATAAAGCAGGTACTCTGTTGATTATTATTTTTGTCTTACTAGCTGCGTCCACGGGAGCCTTAGTGGAAAAGATCTTACTTCTTTTAAGATTTTTGAAGACTCTTAAAGCCTGATTAAATAGTATATTTGCGAAGCACATTTGCCAGCAAGTCCTAGACTATTGATACGTACTTTCGACAGACACGAGCAGATCGTAGTCAGGTGCTTATCACTCTACGCAATAATGGGCAGGCAAACAGTACGGATGCGGCAGTTCACTTTTCTGGTACTCGATGACGTGAATACGAGATTCTATTCCGAATTTGGATTTGTGCTTCAAATACTCCTGTCGAGAGATTCTCCAGAATGGACTTCAGCTTTAAGCGGAAGACACGTGAGCTTTGATGCGGTGGATCGGAATGTCCTGGATCTGTCCTGGTAGCAAGGCGTAACAATATTTAGTAACAGAACATTTACTCTTGGTATCATTTTGCAAACCACATCAGTTAGTGGTATTTGTTAAATTTCTTTTAATTTTTTAATTTTAAATTTTAAAATCTTTATTCAACTCGAAGAACTGTAGAGGAAGAAGATCCAGTTCTTTTCCAGTTGAACGGAACTTTTAATATTGAGTTGCTGTTTGCCACATACGTAGCCTGTTGAGGCATAATCCATGGCTATAACAACCTTTTTCTCGTTTACCTTTGCCAACAACCATTTATCAGCATTTTAGAATGCATTTACGTTCACATTTCAACATATTGTAATTTTTTTTGTATTGTACGACAGGTGAATCCTGCAATGTGGAGGGATTTCTCAATTTCGGATAAATTCTTTGCATGCACGCCCGCTTCGCGCTTTAGAATTACGTACTAATACTCATTTCTTCCTGTTCGCGTTTCTTCTTCGGGAGCAAGTAACATTGGTATTTACGAAGAAGAAGCCTCCGTTTTGGACTAAGTGCAATCCTTCAACGACATGGCTCATCGTCTTGGTCGCACTTCTGACTCGTACCGAAAAGGTGGCGGACTCCACCATTTGGCCGATTTTAAAACGTGGCACTTCCTCAGTCGGGGACTGATGTATGAGTTCACGATTCCTGGAAAAGGAATAGTTTTCTTCTTCGTTGTCCTATGGGCGACCAGTAGCGAATTCGGTGCAACGCTAGTTTGTGTTCGGATCAAGATCCTTACAGGTCCTCAAGATATCTTGCATGACCAAATTTTCATTCGTTCTTGCAGAATTGCCTCTGCCGTAACGCTCCTGGGAGATGTCTTCTAGGAATTGGCGTTTGAGTCTTAAATTAATAGCTAGACTTATGACCAAGTTCCAAATTCAAGGAACAACGGAGGCGCTAAAGTGAGAGCGAAAAGTAGAGACGGAAAGGTGAAAGGCCAATCAGAGCCGATAAAAGAGCTTTCCGATAAAAAGGGATTGGGCAAGCGAGTGACGGGATGCCATAATTGGAATGTCTTGCACACGACAACAAGTGTCATTTGAAGTGTAGTGCTTTTTATTGAGCAGAAAGCAATAATAAATCCGTTAATACAAATGGTACTGTAATGATAAGCTACAATCCATGGTGAAAAGAAATTAGTTTAGTTCAGGCGGTGACAGGTGTAGGTGTCCTAAGTAGACACGCGATGAAGGCCCGTTGAGAAGTCACATTTTTTTTCGTTCGTAGAAGAACTGAACAAGTACTGCTCAGGGCCCAAACCCGGCAACAATAAGTTCGATCGCTCGAACCGACGCATCGCTCTGCGAAAATTGAGATGCTTTTCCCACGAAGGAAGTAGCCGGCCCGACACGTCGGATGCGTCATTTTCCTGGTCCATGTTCGATTCCTCATTGTTGATGAAAAAATCCCATTTTTCAAACAGGTTTCCCGTGGAGTCACATATGTCCTAAGCAACCAATACTTCACATTTGTTGAAGCACCGACCTTCAACTTTTGTCAATGTAGCATTATGAGTCTCATAGAAATCCTTGTTCTTGCACAAGTAAAACAGTATGCCAAAGAGTTTGTCCTCGTCAAACTCTGTGAGGTCAAAAAAGCCGCGTAGGAAAAGCATATTGTTCATAGTGATACGCAAATGTGCTCTTATTATTATCGATGACTTGCCAAGGGCAATAATCTTGGACTGTTCTGGTAACATCTTTGTGTAGGCGAACTAGACGGTGAAGAAATCGAAGGAAATCAGCAAGCGTTAACGAGAGCGGTCATTGCTGTTGCGCCAGTAATACGAGCCGTGATTCAATATCAGTGCAGGAGACCTTCGTGCAGTTGGTCCGGTTGGAATGCTGTTGGGAGAACGATGAATCTCCTTCCGATCTTCCACCGATTTGTTTGCCTCATTTTTTTGTTTGCATTACTTGCGGATTTTTTAATATTGGATTGGCGTTATTAGAACATATACCTTGGATGCTATAAACCCACACGGATCGGCCATATGATGTAAACCGATTTCCGTTTTCATTGATCTGAGTTGAACTTCCCTGAGGGCGGTGCTCAGTTTGGGAAGAGGGCCCAAACGGTTGAACTCTTCCTGCACATAAAGCAAATTGAACAGCTTCAAGGTAACCTAACCTGGGGTTTTTAATTTTTCCCGGAAATTGTTCTACAAGGCTTTGAGCATCGAAACAGTGCGAGTGGCAATAATCGCTCGATAAAATTGATGCCACTTGATGCAGCAACAAATATGTTTTATAATTGTCATCGATTAGTATCGCGCGAAAAATGACTACTCCTGCATAGTTGAGTATGTAGGCGTGTAAGCCTCTGCATACCAGAACGTGACACTGTTACGTCTGGTGGCCACAGGGGCTACATCGCTCACTAGGGGCATACTTTATGATATGTTTAAAACAATAATAATTGTTTCTTATATAAACTCCATGTCTTAATAAACGTCTCTATTAACTCTGTCATCACACCAACATCTAACATGTGGTACGAGTCTCTAACAACGATTCTATCGACTGTATCAAAAGGCACGCGTGCTAGATGGGATTGCATTTCATTACACCGTGGAATGCCAGGCAATGTTGGAAATCTGCTCCAAGCGTTAACTTCTAGACGAGCTTTCTGGCAGCCATCAAATTTTAAGGCGCCTGCGGAACCAGTGGCGTCAGTCAGTCAGCCAGCCGTTCGCAATCCCCCGTTAGGATATGCAGTTTAACCTTTCTGCGAATGTCGCATATAGCCGCGCCGTTTTAACTGAGCTCTAGTAGCTCATCGAGATTCGAGAGATTCGATGCTTTAAGGAGCGATGAATCATCATCTCTACTTTTTCCAACGTCCACATAGCAACCAACATACCAATGCAGGTTTTAAGTGCAGTGTCTCCGATATTCTTATTTTTATAGACCACATTTCCTGCATTGGTCTTCCTATATAACTGAATGACGTGCCATCGAAATGTAAAACTACCAACACTCATTATTGTTGGTTCATAAATCACCATTTCATCTTGCTTGGTGGCTATTCAAATCACCATAAAATATAAGTATTGAATTTTTATTATTCGAAATTATTATACTATAAAAATTATAATTAAATATAAATAGTAATGATTGGCATATATAACCATACCCCATACCAAACCTATAGTTCTTGTTAGATTCCCGTCAACAAATTCGACATTTTCGACAAAGTAAAGTATGGTATGGTTTATTTTTTTGTGATTTTTGATTTTTCACAACAATAACTCCGCTATAATTTTTATGCACACAAAGATAGTTGTTCAGCAACGCATATGCGAGCCAGCCATCAAGATAGGATTAATTATAAATACGTACCTTAATGCTCCCCTTGTGGAAACCTTTGTCGCTTAGGAAGCGCTTAAGCCAACGCCAACGATTCTCAATGTTCTGAGTGAACATTTCAGTCGAGTGGGCTTACAAAATAGAGTGAATGGTTTACGACCATATGCCCGAAGCCTCTTTCATCGAGGTTATTATAGCTTCGCCAACCATCCATCATGATGCTGGTTCGGCTGGCCACGTGACGTCCTATGACCGATTCGATAGTTTCCATCGGTACGGTCCTCGACAAGCTTGAAGAAGCATCTCTTGAAGTGTGGTATCTTAGTTTCATTCGATTCTTGTCTTCCATATATTTTATCCTATTTTACCCTTCCAAACCCTTATTTACTTTATTTAATTGTTGATTCAATCGCTCCATAAATCATCTCAGAAGCAAGCAAGAAGAAGCAGCGGAAGAAGTTTGACGAGTGCGTACTCATCGATTTCAATGATCTCGCCCGGGCCGCCAAGTATCGCGCACAGTTTCCGACTGTCGCTAACTTTTTGGGCTGCCACTTGCTTATTTAGTCCAACAGTTGTTGAGCTGTACGAAGATGATCTTCACTACTACATACATTACATAAAAGGTTTCGCCTTGAGAGAAGCCGGAAACGCTGGAAAAGAAAGGGATTGTACTCGAAGCAATCATTTCGCATTCAATATTTTCAGTGACTATTTTGAGAACAGATCTATCGAACCAAGTCCTAGTGGAGAGTTCAGGTCTAGCCAGTTTAGTCAGCAGTAATGTATGATTGACGAAATCAAGATCAAATCAATGCTACTATATACCACACTTGTCATTTATTATTCTACACTATCGATAGCACTCGAGCATGCTCTCATCCATTTTTTTTTGGTGCGAACACTCGTGGGCGCAGGACGTCTCGCCCCCATGGGTTCACGAACTGTTATTCCTGAACCATAATACTAAAATATTCTTACCATCAATATAACTCATCTTTTCTATTGAGGGACGGCCCCGTTTCACTGGTGCATGTCATAAATGACGTGGCCACGTACTTAAACCATGATGTTGTCCTTACAAACGAACTCGGAGCTGTTGTAGGGTAAATTATATTTGTTAATAATGAATTATTAAATAATTATTTGCAGTAATAAAAATTTAATTACTTGCAAATCCCTGTCGCCATGCTCTTTATCAGATCGTTTCTAAAAGAGCGGTATGACGCTTGGAGCGATTTTCATTTCTTCTTGCAGAAATTGGTCGTTAAGGTACGCTTCTGTAGCAATAGCCTCCAATGCGCCATCTTGGCGAAACGAGTTCCTGCAAAGGCGGTGCCCCCTATCCCATAGACATGATTTGCCTTCAGTTAATTGCACTAAATGAAGGCATTTTTCTTTCTTGCGGTATAGATTCTGAAAGAAATGAACACTAAAGGGGCATGAATGAAAGTCACGACGAACAATAACTTCCTCGGTTTGTTTGTCCACAAACGTTGCGTTTATTAGGGAATTTTGAGCGAAAGTTCTCACGAGAGGTATGTGATATACCTTTAGAAATCGTTCTGATCCATCTCCAACAACGGAAACAGAACATGTTCCGTGAGGTGTTCCAAACTCATCATCTTAAAGCGTATGTCCTCGACCCAGAAGTACGTTATCCCGGCAGCAAACGCTCAGAACTGTAATCTCCGACCAAAGGGAGATGCAGTGATTTCTCTAATTTCTAACTGCACTGCATTAAACTACGTTCACGGAAAACACGCATAACCGCTTTTCCTCTGCACACACACAACATGCAAAACAAAACACAAAACCTGCCACTAGTTGTAACTGGTCCCCCCTGCCCTGGTCGGAAAACATTCGCCGATCCGTCGACGAAGTCCTTCAGGTGCGTGCTGGCGGGCAGATTGAATGCCGTGGCGTCCATGGCCAGCATTCGCACCCCCAACCAGAGCTTGAGGAACAGCTCGAACATGGCGGCCGAGAAGTGGTTCTCAAAGGCAGTCACACCCACTACAAATGCAAAGCCTAGCTCTTTCCGCGTCATCTTGTCTAGGTTGGCATGTTGTATCTCAGCGAGCATCTCGGTGGGCAAACACCGAGACGCTGCCTTGATGCACTTGAGGAGCCGCTGATTCTTGGTGCGATGCAGCAGTATCGTCGGCATGATGTATTGGTACAACATGTGCACCAGCTCGCACACGATAACGTCCCTCACGGGGTGGAATGCGGCCAGTTCGTGCACGGGCGACGGACGGCACACAAACTTCTTCTTGGCCGGGGGCGCCAAGAAGCACTCCTGCCTGCCCCCGTTCAGGACCTGCCTCCAGCGGGTAGTGCGGCACGTTCCCTACACGCCAGATCTTGCACTGCCCTTTCGGACACGCATCCGCTGCGGTCGAAGAAGCCGTCCCTGTAAGTGCCAGAAGCAGATGAGTATGTTGGGAGCAAATTGATGAAGTTAAGCGCTAAACTTTGCTTACCAATCACCAGGGCACGTGCTTCAGCATCGCCAGTGCCAGCGATAAAATGTGCCAGCTTCACAGGGACGCACGAGATCCGTCGGCACCGTGGAGTCCGGTCTCGGTAGCTTTGTTGGCACTCTCCTCAAACCATCGCAGGAAATCCACATTGTTTGGTTTGTAATCTCGCACAAAAACTCCGGTCGTGTAAACTGGGCACCGCGGATGTACGCGGCACATAGCGAGCCAGCACTGCTTTTTCGCGCCCACAGGTGTCCCATCGGCGCACCACTGCAGCCGTAGTACAAAAAAAAGTTTTAGTTTAAATAGTTTAAAAAAATATTATGCATTCTCCGAGTTTATGCTTGGAGAATTGTTCAAAAACTTTTGAAAAACATTTGGATGCTGCCGAAATTTGTACTCTACCAAATATTTCACAACACATCCTTTATTCGTCCCTTTATAGGCCAGGAAATGTTTGTATCCTAACCAACCGTCGGTCAATATGCGTGTTCCCGGCAGGACATTTCTCAAAATGATGTCTTGCAGAACTTCCTGGTTTCTGTTCTCCGTTGTTTCGAAGAAAAACTCCTTTGTTTCACGGCAGATACCAACAACAACCGAAACGCTCACTCTACCGTGGTTGTACTTACGTTTAGTTCATTTGCTTTCGTCGATCTTAACGGAAAACGACTAAACGACTTCAAATCTACAGCCATGTAATTATACGCTCGTTTTTAAAAATATCTTCATGTATGGGCCGAATTATTTCTTCCAACATCCATTGTACGCGCTCTCTTGTCTTTAATATAAGTTCTAGTTGGTTGCTGGATAGGGTCGATTTTATCTTTTCTTTAATAATAGAGCTAATTTCGGTAGGATCAATCTTTTTTCACTTTTTTTCCAGTTTTTCCATTTTTTGGATTATTATCTGATTTTTGGGCTTTACTAACATCGTCATCCCGATCGCACTTCGCATCATTGAAAATAAGACCTCTTGCTCCACGCTCGAAATGGTGCAATAAGTTAGCATCACATCTTTCTTCTAATTCAATAGTTAATTCAACTATGTTTTCCTTATCCATACTCTCCTGAGGGTTGTAAGTTTGCGGTGATTTTCTGCGCTAAAAGCGATTTAGCCGAAGCGGAGAGATTGCTTGCCGCATAACAGTGTCTTGTTTCACAATGTACGGGGTAACCATGTTTATTAAATCAGTATACGTTTCAACATTCATCCTCATGTAATTTCGCCAATTATTTGGTTCGTCTTCAAATTCTCTTAACAGTTGAACGTGAGAAAACTGATTACGCTTTAAAAGCCATTCCTTCAACACTTAGAACGACAACGCCTCTTGGCTCGTTCGATTTCTTGGCTTTTAATGGACAGCCTCAATCCGAAAAGCGACCAGCACTCTATTTCCTCAATGACTAAACAAACACTGAACCAAAACAAAAACCAAAAAAAAAACAGTGTAGACGCTCCCGTGCGTTTTCGAACTAGATCGGCCGATCAAGATCTGAGCGTGTAAATGGACCATATCGGTCGATTTAGTAGCGCATTATTTCGATATTCTTATTTAATCTGGTCCCATCTTCTTCTGTATTCTAAATTCAAAACACAGCCATATCGCTCGCCTTGTTCACTTACTTGCAGATGCATATTTGATGCTTTGTACTGAACTGCAGAATTCAACATTAATATGATAATATGTATGTTTTACTTAATAGGACGAATATGGTACAACCCAGTGATTGTCGATGTCGATATCTGTGTTGTTTGATTAAAGCATGAATGACTGCCCCTCATTATCAGTATTTCTTCTCAGATATATAGGATACCCATCTACGTTTGTAATTGCATCGCTGGTGAATCTTTTAGGAAATAGCTTTGTGCATTTTACATCTACCATGCAAGGTGCAAAATGATGTAGTCCACCACATGCATGGGTCATGAATCATGTGTGAATCATTCTCAGGTACCTCAGGGTTCGGTTCCGGGTTGTACCCAAAACTCTAAGCGTTGTTTCCTAGCACTGTTTTGTTTAAATCTGTAAGCAAGATGACTCGTTCTGCTAATTCACTGATGGGTTTTGAATCATTCGGCCCACCGCCGGTTACAAGAAGTGACGCTTTATTGTTTCTAAGCTTCTTATTTACGGCGTATTTGTAATCGAACCATACCTTTAAAAACGATTTGAAAATCAATTGTAAACGATCTAATGAAAATGATCTAATGAAATTTTTAAGACTACTAGCGCTATTTCTGGCTCGGTTCCCATCAAATCCACCAGTTTTGTAAATTGGGTGCGAGTGGTTCGGGAGTCCGATTCCGAATTATCTCGAATGAACAAATTAAAGACAAATAAATAGTCTTTATTTTTTCATCCCAATTCCTCCGCCATCTTTCGGAGACATAGTCGCTTAAGTCAGTAAGGACGAAAAGTAAGGCAATCACCCATTATCCTTACAAATACACAAGTAACAGAGCAGCTCATGACATTTTCATACATTATAAACATTATCATTATCATTATCATTATCATTGTCATTTGGCATACACTAAAAACAGCGAGGAATTTTTAAATGGTAGAACACAAAGCCTTGTCCAATTTGATAGTTACATGCGACCCAGCACACGGTGCGATCACCGTTACCGTAAACATCAGGTCTTTTTAGGTATATTCGGTTAAAATGTCTCCGTTCAAAAGAATGCCCCTTTAAATTAATAATCCATGTCAAGAACGCACTCCAATAAGTGTTACTTGAATAGTAAAGAAAATAGGACGCGAATATCTATTGTTCAAAGTATTTCTTTTTTTTTGGAAAAGCAAATCAGTAAGTTAAAAATAACATTTCTAGCTTCTTCCACATAAAGCAATACCTGAATCACAATTTGCATTTCATTTTACACTCGAGAATTGTTAGGTACTCCTCAATAGCAAAACTGCTTTGAATTTCTGTCGGTGATAATTTCGTAAATTACTTATCCGCGTTTGTTGTGTATGAATCGGGTTACGAACCTCATACGAAATTCAACCACGTTAAAAAGATATGAAACCTCAATGATCTGCCGACAAAATGACAAAACACGACAGAGTAGTTTGGCTGCAGACATCATACAAAGAATGGAGCAAAAAATCATTCAACGAACAAACACTCCAAAAGCAGCGATCGAGAGCAATTCACACAAGATGAAGGTATGCATTTCTATTTTACCATGTTTTATGATTCCAATGAAATACTAAATACATCGTTTTACTAAAATTTATATTTGGCATCTCTGCTTCTTTCATCCATAGAATTCATGTTGTTCAAATCATAGACAACAGTCTGATCGGCACTGTGTTTTCAAGCGAAAGGAAGGATGCTTGTTCTTGTAGATCTAACCTGCAAAACCAATTCTTCGATACATTTGACATTTCTACGATATTACATTATCAACTACAAGCAACGACACTCGACTGATAAGCGAAATGATATACGTTAAAAATAATTTTAAGGAAAATGATTAGTAAAAGCTTATAGAATATCTTACAAGACAGATTTTAAAAACTTAGGATGATTAGGTAGGAAATAGAATGGAACAGCATTGGTGACCATATCCTCAGACCAAATCTCAGGATTGGTCGCATCAATGATCTGCCTCTACTTAGCATTGAGGTACCAGAATGACGAAAATTCGCTCAACATGCTGCTAAATGAAATCACCGGAAGACAATGTTATCTGTGCCCGTCGACGTTACTACATCTCAACGAATCTAAGTACAACATTCAATTACTACGGTGCATCAGCAATAGAATTGAATTTGTTAGCTGCAGACTGCAATAGCACATATTGACTATAAAATGGTATGTTCTCGAACGGCCATTCCTGATATGGAAAGCAACGTATGCATTCACGAAAACCGTAAAGTTGAATCCACTCAGCAACATCAGCAAACGACAAGGAATCAAACCGGAAAATGATCCACTTCAACGAATATATTCAACGAATGAACATAAACATATCAGCTAAATGATTCGATGCCCGTTGCGATTACCGTCCGTTGTTCAACTGGATAACATATCTATTCAAAAATTTGCTAAAAGAATGCAAGTGGAGTGTAAAGCATCAGCGTGAGATCATCGGCATCATCGACATCATCTTAACACAAACATTGGCGTATACTGGTGCTATCGATTTACTGTAGAGCAACGAGATGCTGCAGAACAACGGTGTGCTGATTAAAATTTGGAATTAAACAGAACACCCAGTAATCGCCGAAGTTCCAATCGGTTGCGATTTTAATGCGACCCGTTGAATAGAAAATTCTTTTAAGAATCCAAGTTGACGGCCGAGTAGCGGAAAATGAAGCAACAATGGAAACAATGATCAGAAATCACCCGAAATCCATCGTTTGATGATCCATCCAAATGAGCCCTGATTAAAGCGCTAGCTGTTTTGCTACCCGAGAGAAAAAATCATCGTAATGTAGAGGATTGTGCAAAAGGAATGGCAAATATTGTCGGATGGAAACTAGCCAATATCGTTAAATGAATGCAGCAAATGGAACGACAAATCGTACTCTCAAGATGAAATGTCACATATTCTACGTTATCTTTGGACTTTCGTGCGAAGATGGTGGTGGTGAAATTGATCGTGATTAATGCTGGCGATGAGGTATTGTTGGATATTGGAAAGCCAAGAGGCTGTTTGAAGTATGTGGAGAGGGAGATTTAGAAAGTTCAATTTGTAAGTAAGAAATGTTTGTAACGGAAGTATAGAATTAGGTTTAACGTAAAATTTATGCGGTACGAAGCTGTTTGAACGTTTTCAGGGTTGATGAAATGTTAGAAAAATCGTAATATGAAAGCATGAATTGAATGAACTGACTACGTATGTAAATGATTAGTATACAGAGTTTAATGAACCAATTGTTCTTGGTCTTTCGATATATGATCTCGTCGATGTCAGATGTTATTATATAGCAGTGTCAGGATATTGAGCACACGATCCGTAAGGTATTGAGCTAGGAAATTATTCTAGATCGCGTAAGCTCTTCGTAAGATAATATCATTATATATAATCAATATATATAATCATTGTGAAATTATTAATGTTGTACTGATTATTCATCCTTTCGTTTCTTTTTTATGCTTTCTGTGTAAAGCTCCATAAAATGTATGTAGAATAAACAAATGTATGAAATGAAAGTCTGTTCTGCCGGAAATTGTTTCGAATTAGATATTTGTAAGTGGCTATTCGTTTTGAGAAGTGTGTTGATTTCCTAATGCGTCCGAATGTTGAACTTTTTTAGATCAAATACTTCGTCATCGTTCATGATCCGTGTCCGTCCTCCCGTTTAAGTTGTTTCATGTGATTTTGTATGGACTGATTATGTGGCTCATTCCCTATTCCTGTTCGTGGCTTTGCATTTGTTTCCTCGGCAGCAATCTCCAGTTTTGAGTTTTCTCCAGCTATATGATTTGTTTGGTTATCTATCTGGTGGATTTCCTATGTCCCTTCAGATAAACTTCTTTCTCTGCTTCAGCTGTCTTCCGCTTATTGTCGTTGTGTTTTCAGGTTACAGCTTCTAAAAATAAAAAAATAAAAATAAATTTGATAACTATTTGGCACAAAAAATTCAACAATGATTTATGTAAAGCATCCTTTTGCGTTTCTTGACGATACACACCTGATGGCACCTGATTTTCTGATTGTTGGCCGTGACGAGATCACTGTTTCGACGAGAAAGCCGAGCCAGGATTGTAGCTAGCAGGAAGATCAACGCAAAGCTTCGTAGTATTTAAGTTCGATTTCAATTCTACTGCTCTAAACGCCGATACGAGTAATGCAGGAGAAATACAACTTGATCTGTAAAGGTGAAGCATTAGAGCAACGCTCTTGCGCTACGGACACGATGAAATTCCGTCAATATCCATTCCAATCATCTCAAAGAAAGAAGTCAGCTGTATTGTCGGCATTCTCTTGACATGTCCCTGAAACGGTTTTCAGATGAACCATAAAGACTTTTTAAAACCATGTTGTGGAATATGATACCAATCGCTGTTCAATTTTGTGCTGAAAACAAAAGTATCTTAACGTCTACCAATCAGGACAAATTCAACCGAAATGAATTACTCTTTGATCGACATGCAGTAACAAGTATAAGCCATCACTTACCTCGGATCTCTTCACACCAGTGGTGATAACAGCTCAAGCTCAAATCAAGTTATCTGGTAAAATTATCTGGTAAAATTAAAAATTTAAACAAAAACTGACACAAGGTATGTTTCGTTTTTATGTTTGCTTTATTCAAAACATCTTCACATTACGGTGTTATCCGCGGTACAAGAATATCAGTCATTTGTATATCATAGTTGTATAACACATAACATATATACTCATTCATTGTTTGCAGCATGCTCGAGTTGTGGATTACACACGTTGGTTGGATAAATTATCTCAGTGTGTTTGTCAGGGTTTGAGATTCATGGTGATTCACGATGAGGTAAGCATTTCTTTTTGATGATGCATCAGTCGAAAGGGTGTCATCCGATTACGGTTATTTGGCGATCAATACTGCAAGCTCACGCGCTAGGAAACGATTCAATGACGGATCAGCAATCAGCAAATGCTTTCCAACTCTGGTTGTTGGTCGCTAATACATGCATTTTATTGAAGTAGTTGTTAACGTCTGCGTTGTCGGTCGATGAATTAGCATGCGGTAGCTGCTCTGCTCTGCTGCACGTGGCGGTTCGTCGATATGTGTTATCCATAACCCTTCTGAATTGTTGATCTTCTCTTGGTGCGACGGTTTGGTTTGGTTACTATTTTGACTTCGATTGCTTTTCTTTACTACAACACGGTGTAAAAATACTTAGATGTAGCAGGAGGTTAATGGTAATGATCTCCTCAAGGACCAAGACGACGCTGTTACTACTTCTGTTATGCTTCGATGAATGTTTATCAGTTCTTGGTATGCTTTCCGTGTTAGGATGGGTTGTCAGTTGGATTTTTGTGATGATGGAATCGTTGAACATGAACATGCAATGTTCCATAATTACTATTTGGGAATAATTGAACATGTTTTGTTTGTATTTGTTCACGTCGTTCAGCCGTGCCTTTGATGATCCCATCTACGATTCTAGTAAATAGTTGTATGTTGTTTTGCAGATACATTTGTTTGATGGAGTCATTCATAGGATATTTGTGCATTCTTCATGGAACATATAGTTCTGATATCTTGCACACTATTCAATTTCACACCGGAGAGGCAATTGTCCAGAGAGTAGTGGCCGTTTGTTGTTTCTAACAATACGCTCGTCGTGAAGGTCGTAATCATTGATGGTACTCTCGTCGTGATGAATGGAGGAGATCTCGTTGATGTTGAGTGTGCTATGTAGAGCTCGATGCAACTGATGTTACTGTCGTCAATTGAAACATTTCTTAAAGTATGTTATTTACTATTCCCTGTTCTGCTCAGCTTTAGTGAAATAATGTTTATCTAATCCTCCCCTAATATATTTCTGCATCCTATACTTTCTCTTCATTAGATTGTTATCAATTGTAAGGTACCCATTGCTTGATTAATTACAACAAGGTGTAAGAGCATGCTGAAGGATTCAAATTTCGTTATTACATTTTTTTTTATATTTCGGGTGATCACCAATGATTTTTTATGGTTTGATGTATCTTTCCTTCAACAGCATCTTTAGTCGATATTTTAAGATTGTCCTTGTCTACTAATATATTGATTAAAATGCTACTCGTACGCGTCCAGTGTTTCTGTTATCCGCTTTGACTATTTTTGTTCAAGATTGACTTTCACTTTTTCGTTTTCATAGAAACTGGGATTCCTTTCGGAACTTAAAATCTGTTACAAATATTGATAATTCTGTTTTCTAAGGAGGCAGTAAAGTCTTCTCTTTTTTTATTTGCTCTTTTGATCGCATTACGATTTCGTTTAAAAATATGACACACAGGTGATTCAATAATAAGCTTTCGATACGTTAACTGTCAATCGGTATTTGTGATACTTTGTGGTGTTGCCTAAGCCAATGGTACTACTATTACTATTTATATTAAAATTGTGAGTGGTACAATTTATGATAAAATCGAAAATGATGACTCGTCAGTGTGGTCTTCTCATCTGATATTTATATTCCTCTGGTCCTATTGTGTCGGTTATTAACATTTGGGTGAACCATATATTTTCATAATCTTAGGCTTTGCTTCAGGAATCTGTTGCAAAACAAATAGTTCTCTTAATGAATCCAGGAAAAAAATAAATTATGTTGGAGTTATGCATTAGCATTTGATATTAAAAAAAAACACCTCTGTGATGCAACTAATGTTTTTACCATGCTAAAAGACATTTTATTTCTCGATGTTGTTTTAGTCTTCACGGATTTTAATAAAAGTTTCATCTTCAGAACAGATACTTTTGCAAGGTAATCTGCGTACACATGTCACAACAATTTCTCGATGGTCGACCGATAACTTTTGATTTTTTTTTAACATTTACCGACCGGACGAACCGTATGTTTAACTGTTGTTTTTAGTTCTCTTTCTGGGACCGATGAGAACTACGTCACCAATGAAAAGGAAATGCTCAATGTAGTATGGGCCTAAGGCATTCTCCGGAATTTAACCACCGTTTCAGGTTAAAAATCTACACTGATCATAAGTCATTGACTTTTACTTTATTATCCAAAAATAATAATACAAATCTGAATCGTTGGATAGCTTTTCTTGAAGAGCATGATTACGAAATGCTATACAACCATCGTCCCATTAGCATCTTGTAAATTAAAAAAAAAATACCACACTCTCATCTTTTACAGAACATCGAGCTATTCAATCAAATTTTTAAAATAAAAATTTCAAAAGTTGTTAACCGGGGATTACCGGAATACTATCAGGAACAATACATCCTTTGCAGAAATGGTGGAAAGCAATAATAGGAATAATTAAAAGACACTAGCATTATATAAAGGGAAAGATGATAAAATTGTTTGTAAAGATTTTAAGTTTTAGGCAAGGTGAGGCAATGCAAGGCAAGCTTTTACAAGCTCAGTGGAAATGGGAATCTAGCCATGTTAACACCGAAATAGGTTTATGATTCATTCTGAGGCGGAGACGAATTGTCAACGGTTGGATCATAGTGGCAGTAGTTGCAAAAAGCTTACAAAGACACCGGTAACCGATGACGAACGAGTGTTGATCCCCCGGGAGGAAAAATGGCCCAGGAGATAGTTCTGTTGTAATGAAACTATTAGTAGTAAATAAAACATTAACTGGAAGAAAACAAAATTAAAGTCGAAACAGAAACAGAAAAATTGAACTACGTTCAAGAAGGCGCCAAACGGAAATTACTTATCGCGCACTCGGAGCTAACAAAAACATCGATAGCGTTAGGATCTACAACGAATTGATAGTCTTGATAAATACTGGTGTAACAATAAATCTTAAGTGTGTCTTAAGCTGAAAGTGAACACGAACGGTCGGCTTCGAGTTTTCACTCTGCTTTCAGCAAGTCTGCTTCGCGATCCAGCCACGGAGAAGAAAGTCTCCCTCTTCCACGCCGTGCGGAACAAGTGACAACAGTTCCAGGGACCTCAGTTCTCGCACTTGGTCGTACAAGCCGGATAGTTAGGCTAGTTTGTCAGGTAATCTGACTGGTGACAGCTGCCACAACCAGTACCGAACCACGACGGCGCGTTCACCTGGACGACTACACGGAGCCCGAATGGGATCCCGAGTGGATTGCCTGGAAGGCTCAGGAGGAACGGGAACGACGTGAATAAATCCTCAACAAAGTATATTCCTCGGATTTTCTGTATTTTTTTTTTAATAAGAAGAAAAATATTTCTTAGTCCGCCCCAAGCAAAGAAAAGATTCTATTTAGTCCACCCTAAGGAATGAAAGAATTCCGAACATGAGAGCACCAGAAAGAACGAGAAAGGCGGTTTGTATAACGATCCCCAGGATAGCGGTATCATAAGATGAGACGAGACGAGACGCGAGTTAACACGTCAGTCTTTTCGGTAACTCAGCAATGTAAAGTCAAGCGCCTCTTTTAAATAAATTTAATTTAGTTCCAATCGAACCACTGTCGTGTAAAGACGTGGTTCGTCTTCGCCACGTGGCTTCCTAAAGTAAGTAAGGAAGCATATAGTTAAAAAAAACTATTAGCTAAATTTATATAAGTGAAACGTGAATAGTTTTTTTTTCGGTCTTCGAAAAGGTTTTAGTGTTTTTTTGTGTGTTTTTTCTGTAGTGTTTTTTTTTTAATACAAATATGACGACCGAAGGACAAAACACGGTAGCATCGGCTCGTACCTTCGTTGAGACAGGGAGAGTTCCTAACTTTCTAAAGCAATTATCTCCGCAATGTGCGCTTTTAGAACGTTCCATTCGACGTAAAATCTGTGGCGAAGCAGCAGATGTGTTGAATGCGAACAACATACAGCGATTTTTCCGAAATAATGAGGACTATCGTGCTATATTATCAGAATAAAATGGATCATCGAACGTTGAACTATGAGCTAACCACTATCAGGAAAGCTCAAACCGAGAGTTTGGGAAACTACTACAGTAGAGTTCATGAATTATTATCTTTAATCATCTTTTGCATACAATCAAGCAGCGAATTTGATGGGCATGCCGGGAGCCATATCAAATATTTTAGGAGTAATGCTTTGGATAGCTTTATTCGTGAGCTGGCAGTTTACTAAAACGTCGTAAGAGTGAGGATAAGAGTTAAGAATAAATCCCCTTTTTTAAAAAAATCGAACCAGGGGGTTACTCTCATAATTGGCGCAGTCGGCTAGGCCCTGCCCACGTTAATCCAAAGTTCACCCGGTCAATCAAGTGCAAGTGAAATTGTGCAGTGCTCAAAACGTAGCGCGAAAGACTTTCATAAAATTGTCAAAGATTGTGCTCGACCCGTAGCGCAAGACGTCCGGCAAGGGATTCATCGCGAATTCTAAAACCATCCCTCACCAAGAAGGCGATTTGTGGCGGCTTGTTACCGGAAGAACCAAGGACTCAACGGCTGGTTGCAACCTCTCGGGGCAAGGTAAGAAAAAGAACATACCAAAAGGGTAAGCACGCCTAAACTAAACTAAGCTTCACAAGCGACAGTGTACATAATTATACCTAATTACGTAACACAAGTTCTAATAACAGTGCATGTTAGGTTTCAAACCCTTTCCAAAAGTGAAAAGTCGAAAATTCGCAAAAAGTAAAACCATGGAAAATATTACCACGCAAACTCTCTACGAGAGCATGCTCAGTATGGAGCAGAGGTTGCGGGAAGTGCAACAGGAAAATGTTCAGTTTCGTCAGCAAAGCACGCATACAGACATTTTCCGCACTCCCGATCCCATCAGGGTTATTCCCAGCTTCGACGGGAATAAAAAAAAACAGTTGAGTGCGTGGGTCACCACGGCCAGAAATACGTTGAATTTATACCGCGATAGAGTAACGCAAGAAGCGAAGCGATGCTCTACGAACAAACGGTAATCAACAAAATCGAGGGAAAAGCCCGTGACACAATTTGTTCAAACGGGAACCCAACAGACTTCGATGAGGTTGTAGAAACCCTTGAAACAATGTACGGTGATAGGTCGGACATGGCTACGTATCAGACGCAGCTGATGGTCCTTGAAAATGGATGAATCCATCCACGCGTACTACAAACGCACGAAAGAGATCGCACAAAGCATGAAGACACTCGCTAGGCAAGAACAACTGTATGTTAATAACTGGGAAGCAATTAACCGTTTCTTTAACCAGGAATGCCTCGCTGCATTTATTAACGGGTTAAACAGACAGTATTTTGGCTACGCGCACGTCTCCAAACCCACGGAATGCATACGCATTTTTGTGCAAATTTCAAAATGCGGAAATCGCACAGAGACAAACTAAGGGCGATAAAACCCAGCACTTCCAGAGTAAAACTAATATTAATTTTAAAAATGCCGGAAAATCAACTCAAAACAATCAGCAAAGCCCTCAGGCTTACAAACCACAAAAGCAATCAGACCGATACAAACCAGTGCCGATGGAAATTGATCCGTCGTTAAAAACCCGCCAAAACAAAATTTTTAACCATAACGTAGAAGAGGGGTACTGAATCACGAAACGACGAAAATGTGTCAAGTGAAGATGAATCAGAAGAGGAGGCAAATTGTCAGGTCGCCATCCTAAAATGTCCTCCGAGATAAACACGATAAATGGTCTAGCGTTTATCACGATTGAATTACCGACCGGAAACCGAGCAAAATTATTAATTGATAGCGGGTCAAATAAAAATTTTATCTCCTCAAACCTGATCCCTACACGACTTCGGAAGCCATGCCACCATATCGAAGTAACAAATAGTAAAGGCAAACATATAGCCACACACAAATTTACCACAGAACTTTTTGGAATCAAAAGAAAAGTACATTTTTACCTATTTAAATTTCTCAAGTTCTTCTTCTTCTTCTTCTTCTTCTTCTTGGTTACTCTGGTGGGGCCTGCGAGCTCGCGAACAGCGCATAATCGGTGTCGATTAGTACCCCAGGACAACAGAACATGGCGATCCCGCCAGGAGCTTAGAGAATATTGGTTTAGAGAAAGCAGTGAAATTGTGCGGGATACCTGTGTAACCGTGATTGTGGGTAACGAAGTGTAATGATAGCAGAAAGTGAAAGACAAACAACAAATACGTGTCTGCGCATGCTAGCTAGCACCGTGGCGCAACATGGGTAACGGGAGTGCAAAACCCGAAGCGGAAGTCCGTGGCGATCACGATGTGACAATCGTAAATTCGCTCGAATCACACTCGAGTTACCACGCGGATCATTCCGTAAAGACCGAGAGTCACCGTTGGACGACGCGGCGACATTTCGGAGAACCCCGCTCACGAACAACCGATGCTCAACGCCCATCATTTCACGTAAGTAAAGTGTATAAAAAATAAAGAGAGAGGTAATAGTAAAAGTGCACCAAATACCAACCATGCCAGAGACACGTAGCACCGCAAACAGCAACGGCACCAATGCGAGCGAATGACACGGAGTTAGAGCGGCTGAGACTGCGAGTTACGCAGCTTCGCAGCATAATTCAAAATTCAATGAACCCGTATCACGTTGACCTGACCCAATTAAACAGCTGTCGGAATATTCCGGCAGTAAAAGGGAATTGAACGCGTGGCTCCAAGAAGACGTGGCAGAACTCTATAACGAGTTCAAAGTCAAGGGAGAGAACGGGGCCCCAGATACGTTTAACTCGAACTATTTTCGAGCCATCAAGAGCAAATGAAAGGGCGAAGCGGGCGCTGTGGTATGTGCCAATGGGAACCCCCAGCACTGTCCAAAGCCTGAAGCGCGTACTGCAGGAACACTTCGGTGACCAGCGAGATTACGCTACCAACCTGTAACCAGTTGTTCCACTTTAGGAAAGGGGACAGATGTGATGATTTGGAACCACTGTCTATTTCATTTGTTACCGATTCAGCGAATCAGCATTCCGGATTCGATCGATACGCGGTAGCGTCGGCATAAGTGCAGCGCGTTACGCCATACAAGATATCGGTGCAATGTACATAAATACATAAGAAATTGCGTTAAGGTATTAGTGTTAAAGTAGCATAAGAAAACGCTATAAAAATCCCCGGTTCTTCAATAAAGAACCGGCTGATCAAATCTGAACTTAAAACGATCTAGTACCCTTCTTCCACCTGGTCCGGGTTGGCGATAGCTCCCGGATGCTCGCCAATCCCGGATACCAGGTCGGGTTCTCGTCATTCCTCACCCAGGAGATTTTGCTGCGGCATGCGGTGGATGTCCGCGATTTGCAGCGTATGCAGCCCGGGCTGGAGAACCTGGTGTACGCACCGCGGAACGATAGGAGGACTCCAAAACCCCTAGTGTCACACCGCAGCAGAAAAAACCCGGACCGGCCCAACGGTCGCCGGAACCAAATGGCGACGTCGGTGGTTTAAGGACGGGGTGGTGGTGGAGCGCGAATCGGGCAGATCAGCAGTTCCGATCCATGGCTCCACCAGTATAAAAGGGCGGCGTGGCTCATCCTATGTCATTCCGAACGAAGACAGGATGGCAACCAGCACCCAGCACACGGACATCCCGACGACGAGCGGTCACCAGTGGACGGGCGGTCCAGCGAGCGGTTACCAGGGGACGGGCGGTCCCCGACGGTGGAGCATCCTGGCCCGGACGGACCAGGATGTGGCCACCGCAGTACGAGAGGTGGCGCAGGCCTGCTTGGTGGAGTCGGGGGTAGCGATACCCCCGAGCCTGCTGGAGGCCATCAGCCTCTGGCGGGTGGGCCGGCAGTCCGCTCGGGTCGTCTGCGCGATCGCAGACGACCTGATATCGGACCTGGCCATAGGCCGATACCGGGCGTAGGCAGGGGGATTGTCCCTGCCTACCCCGGGGGGGGGGGGGGGGGGGGGAGAACAGACAATAAAAAAGAAAAACTCTGTTTTAATAATACACCAAAAAAAAAAAAGAAAGAAAGGTCCACTTTGTGTTTCTGTCCACTTTGGGAACTGCCCAAGATAGGCAATTTTATAAAAGACCCATTATGGGCAATTTTAAAGACCCAATATGGGCAGATTTAAAAAAAAAAAAAAAAAAAGATAATAAGACCCAATAAGGGCCACTTCAACAGACCCACTATGGGCAATTTTATAAACCTAGGCAAGGGAAGTACGTTCCACTAACGAGCTAGATTAGAATGCCCTTAGGGGTGCATACAGGCCATCAGCGCCCTGTTTAGAATTAAAACGCACAGAAATGCGCTAAATAGGCTACCAAGCCACCGTTATTCTTCAAGGATTCCCAAGTGGGAACGTTCGGCCAACAGCGCCCAGTAAATTTAACAAGTCCTGAAAGCAGGCAAAACTCGACAAGACAACCGTAAGACGCGAAAACGCGCAGTTGCAGTAGGGATAGCTACAGCTGCAGTTAGCCCAGCCAAGAGAGCTTGGGCAGCAGCCTAGGATAGTTTTTCTTATTTTCAAATTCCTTTTTTTTTTATTTTTAGCTAGGACCCGGGTGTGGCCTTGTGGGCGCCGCTTAGCGCCGCCCCTGGGATTCATGGAGCCACGAGTGCTCCAGGGCTGGGTTCAATTCCCAGCACCGGTGACCTGCAAAAGTTATAATAACAAAAATGCGCTGGGACTCCGGATTCGTCGGATGTAGACAATGAACGCCTGCGAGCGTCATGACCGGTCCCGTTTCTGCAGGAGTCTAGGCGCCTAGACTAAGGATAGGGATAGGTAGATATAGGAGTACCGGCCTTAAGCCATCCTTCCGCAAGCTTGATGGTCGTCCCTTCTGGACTGTCATCAAGCTCCAATAAGTGCGGGGGGATGAAGCGGCCCGACCATCCTTCACCACCGACCTAGCCTTGCTTTCGGGCGCTTCTGATTTAGCTTTCGGTACGACCCGCGACGAAAACACTTAACCGCCACGATTCATGCAATTCGCTTGCAGCGTACTAATGGCAGTAGGGCCGAAACGCTCGCTGATGGTTTGGAGTCCATGACGATGAACAGAGTGAGGTGCTGATCAACGATTTTTCGGCATCGCCAGCACCCCGCAGGCCGGCCATCGACAGCACGGGCACCCCGCTGCTGCTGCGTGGACGAGACTCCTCGTCGGTGGTCCGTTCTTTCGAGAACGGACGCCGACGTGGAAGCCTGCGTCGCGGCAGCAGCAGTGGCATGTCTCGTCCACGTGGGGGCGGGGATGCCGCTTCAACTGATCGAGGCGATACGCCTCTGGCGGGTCGGGCGGCAGACCGCCCGAGTCGTCTGCGCCATCGCAGACGACTTGGTGTCTGATATCGCCATCGGGCGATATAAGGCGATACGGGAGCAGTGGGCCCGAATTGAGTAAAGAGAATAAATGCACGGCTTTATAACAACAGGAACTGAAATCGTCTCATGATTTAGGAAAGAAATACTTTGGGACATTGGGTCTTCCCGGGCAATCCCTGGGCAGTTTTTTTTAGGAAAAAAGACCCATTAAGGGCAAATTTTCAAAAAGACCCATTAAGGGCAATTTTCAAAAGACCCAATTTGGGCAAAAATTAAAAAAAAAAATTATAATAATAACAAAAAAAAAAAAAAGGCCCACTATGGGCAAATTATTTTTTTAAATACACCCCAAGTGGGAACGTAGGGCCAACAGAGCCGATGTTCTCAGAAGACCCACTATGGGCAAATTATTAAAACCCACTATGGGCAATTCTAAAAGACCCGAAAATGGGCACCACGGCCCACAGCGCCAAACAAATTTTAACAAGCCCTGATAGCAGGCAAACCTAATAAAGCAGCCGTAAGACGCGACATCGCGCAGCTGCAGTAGAGTTTAGGAAAAGCTGTAGGGCCCGGTCGACAGAGCTAGGGCCCCAGAGTAGAATAGTTTTTTTTTTCTCAATTTTTAGCTAGGCACCGGGTGTGGCCTTGTGGGCGCCGCTTAGCGCCGTCCCTGGGATTCCTGGAGCCACGAGTGCTCCAGGGCTGGGTTCAATTCCCAGCACCGGTGACCTGCAAAATTTAGAATAACAAAAATGCGCTGGGACTCCGGATTCGTCGGATGTAGACAATGAACGCCTGCGTGCGTCATGACCGCGGTCCCATTTCTGTAGGAGTCTATGCGTCTAGACTAAGAATAGAGATGAGAGTAGCTAGGAATGCCAGCCTTGAGCCATCTTCTCGCCAGCTTGATGGTCGTCTCTTCTAGACGGCCATCCAGCTCAAATAAGTGCGGGGGGATGAAGCGACCCGACCGTTCTTCACCACCGACCCAGCCTTGCTTTCTGGCGCTTCGGAATTACCATCCGGTACGAGCCGCGACGAAAACACTTAACCGCCACGATTCATGCAATTCGCCTGCAGCGTACTAATGGAACGCTCGCTGACGGTTTGGAGTCTATGACGATGAAAGGGGTGGGATGCAGACCAACGATCCATCGCACACACTCAACAATCAGTCCAATTTATTCGATCTACCAGACGAAGTTCTTCACCACCTTGGTCCAGAAGGCGATGAGTTTAGCGGAGGAGGCGGCTCGGAGCGTCGCCACCCGTACCCTTGATTGGAGCCAGCGGCTCCTGAACTGGCTAAAGGGGCGACAAGATCAACGGTTCAACGAATTGGGTAACGCTACGTGGGAGACTCGCTTTTGGGAGGCGGGTCGTATGACCCCCACCATTTGGACAGCATATTTCGAAGATCTTCCGGACGACTCGCCGACCCCAGAAGATAATGAATGGACGGTGCACGCTGAGGGCCTAGGCCTGGAGCAGGAGCTGAACGAGTGGCTGACGGAGCACGTCGTGCTATTTGAGCAGGAAGTGGAACACAATTGGTAAAAGTAACTGTGTAATAAAAAACAGTGCTAATCGTTGTAAAAACCGCCACGTATTGCCTCCAAATCTTATCCTAATATTTTGATGAAAGAAAAAGGTTTCTCAGGTTGTCCGCTATCTATTTCTTCACGAAGTAACTTTTTAGGGAGAAAAGATTAGTACGCGCTCCTTTGTTAATTCGAGTTGCCCATCTCAGATCTCGTCGCGAAACAGAAATTGTCCCCTCACAACACCTGTTTTTTTTTGGGAAGGTTTTTTCTTTTAGGGAGAATAGATTAATACGCGCCCCTTTGTAAATTAAATAGCTCATGTCGAATCTGGGCAAGGGTGCTAAATAAGGTTAATTTTCACGGGAGCCAGATACTGATAGGAGTTCACGTGGACCTTTTTTGTTTTTTCATTCAATGCTTTCTAATTCCGCAAGTAGCCACAAAAAGGATAAATCGGTAATTTCGCCATAGTGAGCTCGCGTGAGCCACCACACCAGCAAGTCAACGCGGACCGTGCATTAATGTATCCTTCCTCCGCAAAGGTTAGCTCAACGAGTCGGTGTAGATTAGCTCACGTGAGCACTCCTTCCGCCGTTCCGGACTGGGGAGCCAGCGAGGGACCACGAATAATAATTCCGCGAATGTGAAGGGCGAAATCACACAGGTCCCGGCCCCCAACCGACTAGGATTCCCGAAGAAATCGCGACACAGGGCTAAATTCAAACGGTCTTATCTTAAAACGCCCAAATTCATACGCGCATCAGCCAGTCGGAAATCGGAAGACACAAGCCAGGATAGTTATCAACAAAGGCTAAACGTACTCGGAATTGGAGGAGCTAGGAACGAGCAAGCAACGCGAAAACACAAATTTAATAGCAAGAACACAGGAACAAAGGCACCGTAACAATTATTGCTAAAACAGATACAGGGCGTCATCGCTGCCAATATGGTAGAAAGACCATCGATTGATCCCGAAGCGCTCTGTAAATAGGCAAAGAGCGTCTAACGACACCACTGGCGGCGATTACAGCGGAACGACAAAAACCGCAAGATCTGCAGTTCCATGGAGCTCAAGAGCTCACAGCGTGGGGTTGATCCAGGTCACGCCAGGCCTTGCCGCGGAACCCATCCCACATCCAGGAAAGTGCCGACGCAGTATATCTGACCACGTTTGGAAGCAGGTCCACGCCGAGCCAAAGTCAGCCTCGCCGCCGAGGAGGAAAGATGATGGCTTGTCACGACACCATGAAAGGGATGGAACGGGCGCGATCAAACTTTTTTTTTAATACTGCCATGAAAACTACTTGCCAATGCAAGACCCGTAAAGAACTTTATTCGCCCCAAAAATACTAGAATATCACATTAATATAGATTTCGACAAGTAAACAAAATTTAAGTGAGAGACGATCATCTATCAAATCTTCAGCAAGAGATTCGTTGTAAAACCTTGGATGAATTCGAAACTCTATTCCAACCACCAGATAATCAACTACCTTTCACAACTTGAATTTAAGTGATAGTGCTCCGCTTTACTAAAAATTATACGCACAGTCCTTAAAGCAAGAGGTTAAAAAAAGATTACAAAATAGTTTTAAGACGGAATTATTCGTCTTTCCAAATTATAATACAATTCACTGCTATATCATAATACAATTAAAAAAAGCAGCACGCTTCAAGCAGAAATAAATATCGGATTGTTATGGAAGTAACGCACCAATTCTTACCTCCACCGCATCAACCCATCGCCAATAGCACATTTTGTGCTGACCGCGCTGCACCGGCTCAACCACTCAACGGCACGTGAGGGTCGGATTACAGAACGTTGCCCTGTTGAAGCGAGAGAGCGGTGTCAAATGTGTCCGGCGATCGAATCAGCCAGTTAAAGTCTGCTCTAATCTGTTCGCTAAAAAAATAATATCATTAATTTATGCTGACCTGAACTATACAAGATTTAACAGCAAGACAATTAACGACCGCTGTATTTACGACAAATCAAAGGTTTTTAGTTAATTTAGTTTAAAACTATTTTAGCACATTTGATCAGGATTGCACATCATTATCAGCCGGATTATCATCAGGATTTCACTAATAATCGATGGTAAACAGTGACCTATCAAAAACACAAGAAAACTATGCCACATAAGAAACAAGATTTGCTAGCAATAATTTGGGCTTTAGATTCATTTCTAAATTTAATTTATAGCGCTAAAGTTCTACTTTTCGCCGATCATAAGCACCGATCGTCCTATGCCGTATCACCGAAAAACGTGAATACGTAATTAAAACGATGGAGAGCGTGTTTTGGAGAACACTATCACGAAATCGCTATACAAACCAGGAACAGTAAACCACGTTGCAGATGCTCTTTTTCGTATTTGGCTAAGCTCTAAAAGAATAAGAAAAAAGTAATGATAAATAATAATCACTCCCACTCATTTTGTATAAAATTTTATAGACTGATCTAAAGGGGAAGGTTCTAAATAGGGAGGAGTTAGCAGCTCAGCATAACCACGCAACCACAGCGACAAAACATTGCCAACATAACACAACCCGGCATGCAATTCGAACACCACGTTAACGTCCACGACATCAACAACACGTGGCGACGACGCCAATTGCTTAAACTTCAGAACGCTGCATGATGAAACACTGAGGCTTGTTTATCTTGTTTAATGAATAAATTAAAGTTAGTAAAAACTTGAAATCACTCGTAACTGGCACAAATAAAATAACGTAAAGCAGCACAACAGTCAAAATATTTAACATTGGGTAGAATGAACACTTATGAAACATCTCACTACACTTCGGTGACAAATTGCACATCCCTTTTTACACGACAATTTATTTACACACTATACTACTCTATACATGACTGAACGAAGGTTAATTCTTTTCTCAATGGTATTGATGCTCCTGGGCTGGTTTGAGGAGCATTCCTGCGTTGTTTTAGTAAAGATGTCCACAACATCTATACTCTTGAGCTGACGGTTCCTAAATGACATTGGAATCGGTGCAAGCGAGCCTTGGCGCGAGTGGAGGAAGAAAGAAAATGTTCCAAGAGAAGAGAACGCCAGAACCACCCGTAGAAGAATGCTAACTGAAACCACACGGCATAATGCTTAATTTGCAGTAAACATAAGGTTCATCCAAAAGTGTCTTAGGGTTCCTGCACGAGCATGGTTCTTACTATAAATAAAATTATAAATAATTTTTAATGTTTCCATTTTTCAATTCTTTTCATAAATTCGATACAACTTAAAATACTTGCTAGGTTGAACAAAATGTTAAAAATGCATATTCATATGATCAATTTATTTATTGATTTATTCATGTTAGGTTTCTGATTGCATAAATCTTACACCGAAAAATAGTGGAGCAAAGATGACTGAGCTATTCTAAAAGTATGTATAAAATGAAATTTTATTACATACGAAGATAACGCTTTGCATATACAGTCAAAGCTTTGCCAAAAATTGTCAACAATCAGATTCATAAGTTTGACTTCAATAGTTTACCAGAAAAAATATAAACAGTTTATGTAATAATCATTAATGTCGCATAGCTAAGAAAACCCAAATAGGTTCCAATAGCTTTGAATATTCTGTTTTGTCCAACTAAATGAAATGCATTGCATTCTTCGAGGAAAAAAGTGACCGCGCAAGCGTTGTTGCTGAATCATCAAGCGATTTTTCGTTGGTTTTCGGGGGGGGAAGGCCGCTCCATGGAGTCGTGTTGCTAGATAATGCAGCACTAAGCGGGAAGTAAATTCCTTATCAAAGCCAAATATCACTATGAAACAATGACAACGAACAAATAGCGTTAGCACCTGAAGCACAAACATTCTTTCAGCTGCCCAACGCCAATGAGTTGATTTTAGTCATTCAATCTCGTTCCATCCTATCAAGTTTTAAGAGATACTTTTGCTAAGTTTTATGCAGTATGATTCTCAAATTTCTTCTTGATAATTACAAAACGATGAAGCTGCTGCTCTTGAATTGACTCGGATTAAATTCGCCACCAAATAAAATACTTGCGTGTAAGCCTTTTATTACAACAAAAACATACATCTTGAGAATAGTAACTTAGAGTATTGTTTTTTTTTCAATTCCTTGGTGTTGGTGCGCTCAGTTTGCTTGTGGATTGTAACAGCTTAGCATTTCTTTTTGTGAAGCTACACTTGGGTAGGCAGAATATTAGCTGCTTTTGATCGTGTGGCAATCGCTGACGCCTCCGTGCGTTAATTCGTTTGATTCATTTTGGTGTGTGTTATCGCCTATAGTCGACTGCATGCGTGACAGTGACAGCATGCGTCAACGTGGTCATTATCGCCTCACCATGATAAGCATCTGAAATGAAAAACCCATTTTTTTTATGGAATTTAATGGTTTTTGATTGGATTCATTATTTTAATGTACTCTATAATATCAATGGCTTCATCAGTTGTATACAATTAAGTTATAAAACGGCGATAGCTTAACTACGAGAGAAAAAGACTAATAGAGAAGTAGTTTGTGAGGGGAAGGAATAAGCAAACATCTGTTAGCAATTCAAATCGTTTGTGACAATGAAGCCTGTTTATTCGAGGACGATTCCATAAATACCACGATGAACAGGCACCCGTCAAAAGGTAGGTCTTATTGAAATCATGCGGAAACCTATCCTTTTCAAGGATGTGCTAAACTGAAAGAGTGTGAACAATACGAGAAAACATACATGTCCACGCATATCAATATTGCCAGCAGCTGGCAGCAGAAACTGTAATGATCCCATCAATCAACGGAAAGATGTCTTTACTGAAGAAAAGGGATTTTTTGAGGAATAGCTGATGATGCAGAAGAAATGCAATAAGTTTAAAAAAATGAAAGGAACAATAAGATTCTTTTTACGTCATCTATTACATACATTTAAGAATTGTGTAAACTCCTTCAATCAATCAAATCTTTCATTCTAACAAAAAAAAATCTCGGATTGAATATTCCCTCTGATTTTACAAACCTTGTTTTTCACATTTTTTCCTAGTCCCATAAATGAACAATTGATTTTTCGTTTTGCAATACAAAGAGCAATTTAAAATATATTTTTCCGTTAGCAGAAACTAGATATCTACAACTGAGGCTATCATTATCATTCGTCCTTCAAAAGCATTTTTCGTATCAAATCAAACGTTCCTGTCTATCGTGGTATCGAGAGAATGTGTCGTGGTCTTGTCACACTTCCTAGGAACGAAATGGTGGCGACACGCAGGTAAAACTGACAAAACCGTTTAAAACCGTTTCATTTTGCTCTTCTAGACGCGACTATGTAACTATTATGTATAGAGTAAATAAAACTTATTTCAATACATGAGAAAAAATGTTACACCAAAACAATCAAACTCGCATCGAGTTTATCGATTGCCTCGCTCGCGCTCACGCAAATCGATTCTACGATCGATCGCATGCTCTGTTTCAACGATTATATCCTCTTTCCATTATCACTTATCAGCCATCGGTTGCAAATGCCATCATCGATCACAGCACCGCAGAATCGATTTGCTCTCATTTCTGTTTGTTACCTCGTCGGGTACGGGTGCAGTGCAGTGCAATGTGGTGCGTGACATTTACTTCCAGCCGCTGCAAATTTTTCGGTGATTTCTTGTGACTGTGTTAAAAGTGTTGTGCTAAACTTAAACAAAGTTTTAGTGAACAACCGATTTCTTTTCAAGACGATCAGTCGATCGTTGCTTCAAAAGCTAAGGTAATATTCCACCCAACTTAGCGATTCACTTACACTCTCAAATCATCAGTCTTGTCTGTCCGTGAGCCATAGACTATAGTTAGCCGAAGGGCCACCACTACAGTTATCAATATTAAAATCGCCAGCTAATAAATTATCCGGGTTTATTGTACAGAATACTTGCCTTCATACTCTGCTCAGCTGAAGGTCCTGAGAATCTGTTGTGTAATATAAACCGCTTTCGAAAAGCCGAGAATGTGAGAAACATGACGCCACATGGGAATGAGGTATGATGTATTGAGCAGAACGCATGATAAGAACGTCAATGGTGAGTGTTTTGCTTTCACAATCTGCGTAAGAGCTGTGAATTTAGAATATGAGTTTTAACTCTTGAAAAATGTTCTTTAATGTTTTAGGTACAGTTTTATTTGCTCCAAATACATATAAAGGTATGCTGTCGACCCCTAGTTAGGCTTTGTTCTTTATTCCAAAGAGCTGCTGCTAAACCTCTGTTCTGGTATGTACTCCTTTTGTTGCCTCGTCAATCGGTGTGTTGGTGATTTTTCCGATTTTGCGAAAGAACAAAAACCAGCAATTTAGGTTATTTCCTGCTTGTTGAAAAAGGCTCTTTTACGCCCGTCCATGAATTTCAACACCAAAATATACACCTGAATCTTACCTTTTTACCCCTCTATCTTGATAATTGCTACGAGATCGTCAGAAATGGTGTATTTAAAATAATAAAATAAATTATCAAAAATATATTTTTATTTCAGATAACAATATAAAAAGTGAAAACCATTTAGCTTCATGTTTAACTTAGAAGAGAGCTACGGTATATTTCTAGCCTCCGATCTTATACTTAAATTTCTTTATGTGCTAAATTTCTTTATGTGCTAAATGTTACATTTCATAAACGAACTCTCTTCTCGTTTCGCTTGTACATTATTACGTAATGCAAAAAACGAGCGAATATTCCAAAAACATGTAAATTGCAAACCGCAACCGCTTGCCGGTAATCTTTCAATATAATTTTTTTTTCACGCGCTTCCCCAAGCCCATTGCAGCGCGGATAATCGGGCCTCTCTCTTTAGCAAATCAGCGATCGTCGATAGCGATAATGATCGCTGACGACAACGGTGGACTTTGCACCTTTTTCTCTCGTACGGGACGCTTGAACCGTAGCATCGTTTTAGCCCCGTAGCAAGCTGTTCCGCTCTGTAGCCACTGTTATTGCTCGGCCTTGCGTGCCGCTGGAATCTTTCGGCGCGAAGCAGAAAGACGAATTGGCCGCGCACCGAGCAACGGGGAAGAGTTTATTTCGCTTCGGTTTCCGTCGCTCTTAGGCCAAGGCCAGCCCTAGTTTCTCCTCTTTTTCTGGAGACTATTGGCTTCGCAATAGCCAAAGCCTGAAAGCCTCTCTGAAACCACCATTGGTTACCGCGCGTCCGTGACCAGAGATCCGGCGAAGTTGGGACCTCTTCGCTTTGTCTAAACGCGGGGACTCTCCCGTCTGAATAATGGACGAAGCTTCTGAGCTCTCCTTTACCTTCCCGCTAGTTGCTCCTCAATATTACGGGGTCTATGCAGGCAGAAAGGGAGAGTCGATCGCGACGATCTTTCGTATAGAGAACGGAAGCCCGCCGCATGACAGAGCGGCCATCTGACGGTCGTGGGCCCGCCCGGTGAGGGTTTTTTTTTTCAGTAGATTATGAACTCTTTCTTGTAACTCTCTTACGAACACATCGCCGCTTGGCTGCATCACCGGAGATTGATCGCTCAATCGCAGGTGAGTGTGGGCGTGCATACTTTACGTTACTTTTTCCTACGAGTGTTTCCCATACAGTGTAAGCTAATTAGTTATTATTTTCTTTTTCTAAGCTGTCCCCTGAGCGCTTCAATTTCGAGTCCAGTAATACCCCAAGATCCATTGCAAGATTATTCCTTTCGATTGTCCAATTGTTTGGGCTATTGAAATGGGTTTCTGGTATAGATTACGCTCCGTTGAAAAAGAACTAGCTATGCAATTCTTGGCGGTGCGTTCTACAAGGCTTTTGTTGCGGTAATGTTTCTTTCCTGATTGTAAAATATTTACGACGCAAAAGTAGATTTTTTTTAGCGGTTTATTAAACGGGGGGCTAAAAAAACACGTTCCCAATCGACCAATCAGGTAGAATCCGCATCCTCATCGCTCTTCGTCATGGCTCTCATGACGTTGCCGTCCTCTCTGCTGAGAGCGAGCATCAGATTTCGGCCCGGGGCCAGCGTCTGGTCGCTACATAGGACCGGTACTTGTGCGAACGGTACAGCGACCCGTTCGCGTAAGTGACACTCGGTCTGAGAAGTAGCAAATCCAGCCAGCAAATTGTTTTGAATTACACGATAAAGCTTCATATCATCTGCATAAATTAGAACGTTAAGAGTAGTAAGGGTTTGATCTACATCGTTTACAAAAAGAATAAGAAGAAGTGCTCCATAGTGAGACCCTTGGGATATTCCCCGAATTTACATTCACCACAGGCGACAAGATTGACCTTTGAACCTAAAGCGTTGCGTTCTACCGGTCAAGTAGGAACATAACCAGCCTAATCATTTGGGGTGAAAGTTCAATCGAGATTTTCAATCGCTAATCCATCGCGTTTTTTATTTGCTGTTTCTACGATGGGGCCGATCCCGTCGCAATTGTAACATTCTTTCTCAAATCGAGGAGAACGGAACGCGATAACCAAAGTTCGCACGAACATATTTATATATTTTTCATTAATTATAGAGGTTTTAAACCTAGCCGTTTCGTTCGCCACTTTCTTGGAACGGATTACATAAAGTTACATAATTAATATATAGCTCCATAGCCTTCGCAAGCACTTTACTGAACGGATCCCAAACAATGCTGGCGTATTTCAATCCAGAGCGAACCAGGCAGCAGCACAAAGACTTGAGGCAGTCAATGTTACTGAACTCGCGGGAGAGCGACCTGATCAGCCCGAGAGACCTGTAAGATTTACTACTCACTGCCTTAACATGTGTTTGATTGTTATTTTTACTGCACACGCCTCGCATAGTGGACCGCTTTTGCTTGTCTGTTTGTTATGTGTGGTTTTCGTATGTCCCATTGTTGGGGAAACCGATGAAAACTCTAGAAAATCCGTTCACGCATCCTTTCGTATCGACCGTTGCGTTTGTTCTTTTATTTTCTCTTTTCCCGCGTACAATTTGTCAACTCATCCTGTCGTCCGTTTATCACGTCCCCGCTCCAGAAAGTTTTTCCTAACTCCTACCGCGGAATGCAAGCCTTGTTGGAAAATCCCGAAAAAATGAAACCCCGAACTCTGACGTACTAGTGAGTCGAGTAGTTACTCACTGCTAAGCGTACCTTGATCGATCGTTGCTCGAAGATCGATCGATCGATCACCGATGTGTGGGTGGTTCCTAATCTCCTGCGCTGATCTCCTTTCCTGATGCAATCCGCAATGTCACGACGCGAATCACCCCGTCCTGCCCGGACTGTGATGTGTCCGGCCTATCCTACCCATCGGCCACATGGTAGGTGGCACGTTGTCTTCCTTAATCACTACCAATTGTACCTCTTTCAGCTCGACCGGTTTTGTATTGAAATGTCGAGCGCGTGCCTAAAGCTGCTGCAGGTACTCCGGATACCAGCGTGCTCATATACCTTGCAGATGTTTCTGCACTAACTCATACTTATGCAGTTTCCTGATACACGTCCTGATACACGTCTACCTGTGGTAACGCAAACATACCTGACCCGATCAAGAAATGTCCTGGAGTAAGCGGCTCCATGTTGCCCGGCTCGCTAGACAAAGGCACTAAAGGCCGGGAATTCAAACACTGCTCGACCTGCGCTAATAAGGTTAACATGTGTTCCTGCGTTAAGCTTGTTCCTCCTAACGTACGTGTTATGTGCTGCTTAGCAGATCGCACTGGGGCCTCCCACAGCCCCCCGAAGTGTGGCGCGCAAGGTGGAATGAATTTGCAGGTAATTTCGTTGATTGCGCACCAATGTGCAACCTCTTGCCTATCCTACGGATCGCATTTTATCTGCATGCATCGCTGCAGCTTGGCGATCGCTGGCAGTTCCAATGATCCGTCGATCATGGCTAATGTTCGAGGCGTTCGGCCGACCAAACGCGAAACTCGTTGAGTTCCGCCATCCCTGCTGAGTCGAGAGCTGTGGCCGCGTCCTTCGGCCTCTTGCACCGTAGGAATGCTCGCAGTGCGCGAACCCGACCGTCGAACTCCTCAACTCTTTCGTGAATTAGGGCGTCGATCGCTTCCGCGCCATCCTCCAGCTCCTCGAGCTTCGCCATGGCAGCGATGAACTCGTCTTTGTAACGATCCAGATCCGCCATCGCGTCGGGGATCTGGATCGCGGCTTCCTCCTTGAACGTTTCTTCCTTAGCTGAGCGGCCTTCAATTTCTTGTCCATGTCTTGCTCCCCGAAACCGTGTCCCGAGAGTACCTGGGCCAGATGAAAGTCCACCGAGCCATGTCGCCGTGTCACCCATGGTTCCACTTCCGGGAGGAAGTGTTCTCTGTTTTATTTTCCCCTTTTTCCCTTTTTTTCGCCTAATCATTCCGTCGTCCACCACCGTGATCGTGAAATTCACCACCAATTTGAATTTCCAACATATCTGGATTTGAAATTGCGCATAACGGAAAGGAACGGTTCGTTATGGTTATATAGCTGTCTACGAGTATCTAATGCTAGCAGGTTGCCTTGTCTGGTTCCTTGAGAAGGTATCTCAATTTTAAGCCTCGCTAAGATGTCCGGTGCGTCAAGTTCAAAACATAGTAATTTATAAATAAACAAACACTGAGCAATTCTGCGTCTAAATTCTAGCGACTGAAGTCCGAGTAATAAACATGTAGTACGGTAGTCAAGTCTGGCCAGATGGCACATTGGTGGTAAAACGAATAGCTAGCCTAGTGAAACGTTTCTGAACTGCCTCGATCCTTTTTATGTGAGTGTCTTGGAAAGGGCACCAGAGAACAGAAAAGAACTCAAGGGACGAACGGACAAAACTGACGTAAAGGGTTTTGAGACAAAATGGGTCACGGAATTCGAGAGCTTAACGATAGATAAAACCCATGGTCTTGTAAGCCTTAGCAATCATTGCGTCAATGTGTCTATCAAACCTGAGTTTGGTATCCAGTGTCACCCCTAAATCCCTGATCTCGTTCACGTGCCTTATATCCTGGTTATAGCAAGAGCAACTTATATGAGTGATAAAATGGAGCCATATTCCTATGAAAGGTGATCACTGCACATTTAGGCACGGCCACAGACAGCAATGCTTGCCAAGTGGACGCTTAGTTTTCGGCGGTGAGCGTAACATGCTCGAACGGTGTAGCAGCGACGAAAGCAGGTGCAGTTTCGCGATCGCTAGAAGCTCAAGTGACCCATCGATCATTGCTTCAAAGCGGTCCCAAAAGGACGGCCATTTTGTGGCGTCTCCGTCGAACGACGGCCGCTCGATATTCTGGAGCCGTATGTTTGATGCGTTTGGCCGTCCAATATATGATATACGGTTTCCTTTCCTTAATACCCTTGCTGATTTACCCGATTTCACGCGTGTACACTCGACTTTATACATAATTTGATGGTTTGATGATTTATAAAGTTAATTGATTCGTCCCGTTCTCAACCCTCAACACTGCTCGGCTTTCCGACCGATTCGTTGACACAACACCGTTTATGTGCATCTCCGGGATTGCAGAAATGATTGTTGGAATGGAAGGAAGCAATAAACCTTGTCTGTCCTTGGTACTACTACCAATTTACAAAGAACATCATTGAAATTTAGTTAGCATTTTCATTCCACCGCGTGCATCGCGTAAGCGCGTCTTCTGCTAAAATTGTGGTTTCAAGAAACCGGAAGCAGCGCAAATACTTTCAGTAATGTACTCAAAAACCACTTGTCCGTAGATGTTGCATCGATGGGGCCCGAGTTCTACAGTTGTTCAATCTACTATTATCGGGAAAAACTTTGGTCTTGCAGGTACGTATTCGTCCTTGTCCTTTTCCAAGAACTTTGTGGGGTTTTTCCGGTTGATTTTATCTTGAAACTCACTCATCCGCTCTTCAAACGGCAGCGTAGAGAGGGTTGACAGTGATTCCAGTAACCTCACCTCGTTTGCCACACTCAACAAGTTGCGATTTTTGCTGGTTTGATCGGTGTTTCAACTGAGGTACTCATTCTTTTATTGTTTATTGTTTATTGTTTATTAAGTATAATTACTCAACTGACGCGTCGGTCTTATTGAGCTATCTTAGAACTAGAACGCGTTTACAATACGAAACATCACGCCCGAAAAACACGAAAGATCAAGCCCGCAAAGTACTTAGTCGTAACACCGAACGTAACGCAGAGGTAAACGTAGTCGTAGTCATGTGATAATCAAAGCGCTGGTAATGGACATTAAAATGGGACAAAGACGCTACAATGGGGTTGCTCAACCCAAAGACCGTACGGCACCTAGGGGGAACTAACCCAGACTGTGATCGCAGGTGTCTGACAGGAGCGTAAAACGACATATGATTGATTAGCTCAACTGAATCAATGCTGGATGAAATTAGCCCAGCAATAAAGCGTACCTGCGCTATCACCCGCCTAGACTGCAGCGTCTCTAATCCTAACAGTAAAAATCTAGCAGAGTAATTAGGCATACTTGAGCGGTCTTTTAGTCATCTTTCGGCCTCACCGATCGATTCATAAAAGTAATCGCCGGATAAAATAACAAGCACAGAACACTAGGCACATACACACTCGTACAGTAAAGAGTAGAAAGAAATGTCATTTGGTATCTTATCAAATTGCGAGTATGAGAGGAGGTCCAGTGGGTGCTCTTATAGGATGGCTCCATTCTCTTTCACCTTCACATGCCTATTTCATGTATTTCATTTGGTTATCTCGATCGAATGGAACTGTGAGCTCGCTATCGCAATGGAGACGCATGGTGCTTCACGCGTAGGATGGAGACGCATGGTGGAGGAGCTTTTCGAAATTTGCGCCAAATCATTCTTTTTTCTCCCTCTCCCTCTACTTTTTTTCTCGCCCATTCTGCGCTCCGCAGGCACCCTCTTACCTGGTAAGCCTCATACTATTTTCTGTTTTTGGTTTGGACTAAGTAACTCCTCGCTTGTTTTGGAACCGGTGGAAGAGTACCCAAATATTCACAACAGGCACCATCTCGGACAGCAGACTAGCTACCTCCGCAGATACTGAACACCACGCATTGTCTGGACCTTGGGCTTGGCGGGAAGGGATGCGGTGGGAAGACAATTGATGAGGTTATATTAATCATTCATGCTCTGCTGCTGCAGCCGTTGTTCAAATTCTAACTTGATTGCTGTTTCTTTTACATCGCCCCGCTTGAAGAGCACATGTGAATGCTCTTCTTTTAGGCACTTGTTGTCAGCAGAGCGTGTTGAGCACTCAGTAGAGTGCGATTTCTTTCTTGAGAAAGTTTTCACCAACGTATCGTTATAAAAGATATTTATTCTATCTAACTACGACGCGCTACTTAAGCATTTCTCTCCTTCCGAAATCGCACCCACTCAATTTCCGTTGGCAGTGTTGGCAATTCGTTTACGCGCCAACCTCTGCGCCGGTCATCAACCTCCTCTGGTGTTTACAATCCTAACTTCTCAACTCAACTTTCTACACCTTCTCAACTTCCCCACTCAGCCGACTCCAATCCAGCTTAGATCCCCCCAATCTGTCTCTTGTAGCTGCAGTTGACAGCGGTGGAGGGTACTCTCTGTCTGTAAACAACAGCACTGGTTGATGGTTTTTGATCGGTTCAATTCAATCAATCGGTTCAAATACTCGGTCCGATTGGTTCGTAAAACAGCGGCCTTAAATTGCAAAACGGAAACTGTTCAAACTTTCTGCACTCCATGAACGAGATTTCACCTAAAAAAAAAAACAGTTAAAATTTGCACAACAACGTACTCACGGACAATTGGTTTTGGATGGTTTTGGACGAGAAGAAAATAAAGACGGGTGTTATTCGACCGGCTCGCTCTATCCTGTGGCTGTCCGCGAAGGACGACTCGGGGCCTATCGAGTGTGCCACGCTCTGGAGTTGCTTTCGGATCAGTAGCTAGGCCTTAGTTCCTCCTCTCGCTCGGGAGGCTATAGACTTCGCCAAGGACTAGATTCATAGAGCGTTCTGTTTCAAATCCCGATTTATTCATTGCTCCGGCCCGCTTTTATACTCGGGGCAGGTGATTTCTAACACGTCAGCTCACCACGCAGATTGTTTTTCATCATCTAGAAAACAGAAGTGATAGACAATTAGTCGCTGACGCTAAAAATTATTTTATTTAAAAAATTATTACTATTCTGGCGGTGACACTTCCTTTTCAACCTAATCTTTAAAATAGTGGTTATTGGTACTGATGGAATCCGTACCACTAACATTAGTGGAACGCCGACGTTCGTCTGCCCCGCAATCAGGTTTCTGATGGCCAAGGTGCAGGAACTGCTCGTTAGGACCACCTCGATGTGGCTTACATAGCCCATCTCTTTCCCACTCGGCGGCCGACGTTCGTGAAGGGGCGTTGATATGCATCGAGCCGAGCCTCGGGAATGTCAGCCATCAACGGTACCTCTGGGTTCGCGCGCCATATTTTGCAGCGTGGGCAGTCAGTCCTGACACAATTGAGGGTAGCTTGAAGGTGGGGTACGTAGTGTTTCTGGCGCACTTAATGTTAATGACCGTTTCGTAGTTCTGGTGCCCGAATTAGTGGTGGTAATCGGTGAGGACGAGCCGAGTGAGGACACAAAGAAAAACCACTGCTAGCGACTGTATCCGTCTTACGTTTTCCGACAGTCATTGGCCTTTGACTGCATTGAGGGCTGTCTGGGGCATTGGGAGAGAGGTCGACGGTGCCTTCGAGCTTCCTGTGCTTTAACATAGCTACAATTTTCAATTCCTTTGTTAAAAGCCGATTGTCGCCAGTTGTGTGCTGCAAAATGCAGTGTTCGTGAGTCGGAATTTTTTGTTTCTTTTTCATTGACTATTGGGTACTTCGGTGGAGGTCTGACAATATGCTGTAATATTTCCTTGTGGTAGTCGAGTATCTGCTCCCTTCATCGGATGAGCCTCTCGAAGCTGTCCGTTGACAATAAATGCAATAGCGAAAAAGCCTTCACCGCCGGCATTACGTATAATAATTTATGCCAGTTAATGGGAGCCCAGTCTTAAGGAATGTGCTGTACAACAAAATCGAGGCACAACTGGACAACCTCGTATAAAGTGTCGAATCATGTTGTCGATAGTATCATTACGGCATTCTGCTGGTGTCTAATAATTTCGAGATCTTCGTTCTCTACTAAATCCTGAAATATTTTCGGTTGCGCATAATGTAGAACGAAAGCAAACTGCTCTGCTTGCCATTTATCCAAGTCAAATATAGACATCCGAACGAACTCTGGAATAATTGTTCTTGCTTTGATGCCTAGCGCGCTGTGCAATCTTTTGTCAAACAATTCACATTCGCAGCTGCTCCAAATTGACTTGTAGTATTGTAATAGTTTCCTCCTTACGCCGAGGTAGAACATATGTCTACTATCACTAACAATGATCTGCTCAATTGGGTGAAATTCTGCCAATTTATAGATTGGCGTTTCCTCCACGCGTTTACGGGTAATGTGGGTTGGGTAGCCCCGCCTTGAGGGTACCCAGAACCCTAGCTTCCCCTCGAACGGCGGAGAACACACCATTCACCGCTTTGGACTGTGTCTTCCGAATGGAGTCGTTGCTCCTGTGATGTGCGGTATTCGCCACCTTGCTTTGCCTTTTAAGGTCAGCGATTAGAGTGACTAACGTCACCTTACGCACTATGTTAATTATGTCCATGCCTGTGACCATTTGTGAGTTTAATTCCTCCACTAGATGGGCAAGCATTGCCCCGTCTGTGGGATGCTGTACGGTTAAAAAAGTCCCGAGAATTAGCTCTCCTAAATAGGTGGCCTCCTTAATCTTCGCCAGCAGGGTCCAGCACTCTCGTCGTGGAATTGCAGTTTGTCTAAGTGCATGTTTCATCGGCATGCACTATCAAGTGAATGTCGGTTAACTCGAGCTCGTGTATTAATCCCTACGATAGCACCTCCGATAAACCTGTACGCAAGCAAACTGCTCTGCTTATGGTTACATCCCCGTGACGGAGTGCGGCACGAGGCGATGACGGGCAGAGGTCGATGATCGGAGACGACGCTACACTGATAACGGTGCACTGTGTAGCCTCGCAGAGGCCGGATAACGCGTAAACACCGATGGCGAGCACGAAAGAGTCACCGAAATCACGCTGAATTTAATAAGGGACGCCGATTGAGCGTAGTCACGGGACCGAGGGTCGCGGATATCGCGTTGGAACGAGGAAAGAAGCAGGAGCTTGGTAAGACGCGTCCACTCTGTCGAAGATGGCGATTAGGAAAAAAGGATTAGGATTAGGTGTTAAGTGTAAACGATTTAAACGCGATAAATCCGCGGTATCGCGCAGTATGCTTTATTTCACACTTTTACTCCTGACCGGGTCTTAATCCGGCGATGTACAGGAAAGTATGGAAATTACGGACAGAAAACTCTAAAAAATAAAACACTGTCCCTTCTCCCGTTCGATTCTACACTGAACACTACGATTCTGCGAGCCAATGGTCGTGGTTTCTGTTTGATCCTCTTCTATCCTTTCTCTTTCTCTTTCTACTACTTTCACATTCTCACCAGGATGGCGCTCTACTTTGCGTCTTATAATTTATCCGACAGACGATTTGAGTCGATATGTTGTCCCTTTATTTTGTTATTTTTATTGATATCAACCTACGGGCAAGTGATGACTAATAGGCTGAGTATGTTACAGTAGTTACCAGTCGAACAAAGAATGGAAAACAGCCGGATACGATTACGAAAAACGCTAACAGAGATATCAAAGTCGAACAAATGGTAAACCTCATTAAACCTTGCTGACATAAAGTTGATGGGTGGGTGAGAACTGGCTAAACCTCGTATGTTGCCTTTGCACAGTTAAGAAGGAATAGTTGCGAGAGAGTCGTATGGGTGCGGAGAAGTTTAGAAGGGACACCAACTCAGGTGAGTCAACGGTATGTGTTAGCGATTAACCATTAAACAAAACGCGAGGACTACGCGGTATCTTGCAGTATATTTATGAAAAACTAAAAAAAAACACTGTTTGGTCTCTCACGTCTGGTTGTACACTGCCCTCCTCCTGTGGTAATCCCTAGGGGGCCTTCTACCGTCCTCCGGTTTTATGGCACCGGTGGAAAGGTACCTCAATTTATCTAACAGTATGAATTAACAAACCGGCGACGAAGCAACACTGAGCGGCAGCCCGCCTGTCGTCAAGCCTATCAAGCCCGAGAAGAAGGCAGCGTGTTTGGTAGGGTGGGAGATTATTCGGATCGCAGCAATTGATTCTTCGCAGGGCAAACCGTGTGAACCGTTTTTGAAACTTTCTCAATGCGTTCGCTCCAACATGTGGTGTGGGGACACCAAGCAATGCTGGAGTATTCAAGTGTGGATCGAACTATGCTACAATATAACGTCTTTAGGCAATGAGAGTCGTAGAAATCTTTAGAAATTTTAAAAAGCAATCCTGCAATAACTGCCTTTTGGCCTTCGCTATGCCTATTGGCCGCGCCTTTAAGGTGCCTGTTTATTCACGAAGCTTCGAGTATCGTAAACTCGTCCGTAATCGTAATAGTTTCGCGCAGATATCGGATAATGTCGTCGTCGAATTATTGCTCGTCTCGCGCACAGAGATCAAGCACCGCAAATCGTCCTTAATAATAAGTTATTGATCGGCGCGCGCACAGAGATATTTTTCCGTTGAGCGATTCACTGATAAGAGAGATAATAGCGAGATCCCGTCTCGTGTGCGGGTTTTTATCCGTTTTTCTAGGTTGAGTGCCGGCCACTCAACTGGAGTGACGGCCCAGGAGACCATCGTGACTACAAGTCGTCAGCACAGAGCGGCATCCTAATCCTGCAGCACACGTCCGTGCTGCACCAGTGCCTATCACTGTCGATTTACCACAGTACTAGACAACCTACGCAGGAATGCCATCAGGATCGGGGGAAAACGATGGCCACAGCTTCATCAAAAATTTTGCGATTTCATCCTCGAGGATTGGCAGCTCAAAGATGCTAAAAATATCCTCCGGGGTGCCTGAGAGACCCGGTTCCAGACTAACCGTACCATGCAAAGGGTCAACAGAGGAATTGGCAAAGTGATTCGCAAACAGGGAGCAAACAACAGCTGGCGTGTCAGTCTGCTTGTTGTCTAGGAACACAGTCCACTTGGTTGGTTGACATAAAGCTGGAAATTGTCCTTGTAACGATCCAGATCCGCCATCGCGTCGGGGATCTGGATCGCGGTTTCCTCCTTGAACGTTTCTTGAAAACGCTCCAGCGTTTTAACGCCTTCCACAGCACCGCGCCGCTTCAGCTGAGCGGCCTTCAATTTTTTGTCCATGTCTTGCTTTGTTCCTGATGAGGCTAAGGAAACCGATTGATATCCGGTTCGAAGGACCAAAATGTTGGGGAAACCGCTAAAAAACTCCAACAATTCGTTCGCGCGTCCGTTGGGTTTTACCGTTGCGTTTGTTCACTTTTATTCCTCTTTGGCGTAGCCCTTTCGTTGCCTAGTCATCTTGTCCCCGTTTTAAAACCGCCCATCCAGAACTTAAGTCTACTTTTAATCCTAATCCACCACCAATTAAATCTAACACACCACCGATTAAAGCTAACTCTCCACCGATTTGAATTTCCAAACTGTCTGGATGTAAAAGTTAGCGGTTCAAATTGTCCTGACACTGTGCGACTAAAACTGATCAAAAAGCAGGGGGGGGGGGGGGGGCGCGGTGCGTGAACTACGGGACGGTACACAAAAGTCAACATTTTCGACGATGGAACTGCAGTCGATCTGGCCCGTAATTTAAAGCCAGTCGATAAATAAACATTGTGCAATGACGCGTCGCGTGCAGAGGGGTTCGATGCAATGTAAGAGACATCGTGCTGGATACGTAGGTAACGTTTCACCGCTAAAGAGCCCTGAACGGATGAGAGCGTATCGCGTGAAATGCTTCTGAAGTCGTTCAAGCCGGGCAATTGTGGATTCGAAATGAGGGCACCAGACGACTGAAGCAAACTCTAAAACCGAACGGACGATACAACAATAATCAGGAATCAGTAAGAAAAGTCGTTGATGAAAACGATGAACAGTAAAGGTCCTAGGTTGCTCCCTTGCGGATCACTTTTTTTTATTTTATTTTATTTTTTCCTCATCCTTTCCTATTTTCCTATAGGCTACTCTGGGAGGGGCCAGTTGTTCATGAAAAACTACACCTGCTTTGACACGTCACAGTTTACCGGTAAACTAAACAGTGCGCGCAACACTTACACACTAAGCCTGGGACAATTCACCAATGACGCTTACGGCATATACGACGCTTACGATCATTTTACGCGTGACGCTTATGGCCTATCGATCTTTTATCTTACGCATTTATGAGCTCTCGAGCTCCCTTAAGGGAGGACTTCGGTATTTAATTTTTATTTGTGACACATGTTTTTAACATTTTTCCCTGAAAGCTGATCCTTTCAAGAGTATTGTGTAAAAATTTTGGATCAATCGAGGAAAAACGGACAAAGATACAGATTTTTGAAAATCCGCGTTTCATACAAGGCTCCATGCAGCCCGCTACTTTGAAGAGCGTTTCCCTAAACCAACGTTTTCAAAGTCGGTGACCATCGTACCGTAAAAACTACTGGGCCGATTGATTTTTTTACACATAATCTGTTCACTTTTGCCAGGTAACCCCGTCGAGATATCTTTTAAATTGTTTATACTTTTTTTTAAACAAATCTGTAAAGTTTGTTTTTTATGGAAGAATCGCGAAAAGCATCACTTTTTCAAGTTCAAAAATCTGCCAAAAAAATCTGTTGAAAAATTGTAATATCAACAAAAACTCTCCGGGGTTACCTAGATAAACTTATAGTCTTTTTAACGAATATCGATTTGTATTTTTTTGATGACCCATCACGCAGCTACGATGGGCACCAGAAAAAGTATCTTTTCGAAGACACGACTGCCTAAATTTGATGCCATGGATTCATTTCTCAATGAATGTTGCTCAAAACAATATCAAATGTTCTTCAAAAGTTGTGGAATATTACGTCATTTACTTAAAAAAATACAGTTGAATGGTTACGTCACAAAAATCCTTTAAAACGGACCTTTTTTTGGCCCGAAAATACCGAAATCTCCTCTTAAGGACCTTTCTGCCTCCCTCTCGCTTTGCGATGCTCGTTTGTGTCGTTTGTAACGCTAGTGCTGCTCGGAGTGCCACGATTGTTGCAGCACACTGAGGATCTCACGGCATGCCTGGGTGATGTTTCGCCACCGCTGCTTGTCCTCATCGGTGCCATACGCCAGTAGCCGGACCCGCACGTTGCGGATCACCTGAAGTGCCAACAAACAATGTCGAGAAACAAGATCCCAGTTTGACCGAGTAGAACCGACCACATAGATAGGAACATAGCCAATGACAAAGAGCTGTTGACAAACCAAGCTTTGCTAGCTTAGCGGAACAATATTTCGTGTGATACACTATCAAAGGCCGCTATTAAGTCCATAATGTGCGTTATCAGGACTGGCTCCTTTACGCAACAGACAGAAAGCCATAATGTCGTTAGTAAAGCGTTAGTTAATGACGTTAGTAAAACTCGATAAGTGTATACAGCATCTGTAGCGAAAACGAAGATGAACGTTGGTCTAAGCGAGACGTAGCTGTTACCTTTTCCGAAATTTATTTGCGATTAAGTCCCGATCACCGTAATCCCTTACAAATACCTTCTTACTACCATGATCAAAAATAAACCGGAATTTGGTCATAAAAAGAAAAGTACTTGTTCTTTCTTCAAATTGTCCCCTTCAAAGTAGTCCCCGTCGGATGCAATGCACTTGTGCCAGCGTTTGATCCACTCCTCAAAACTTTTCTGGAACTCGGTTTTTGGTATAGCCATTAGTGCCTCCGGCGATTTTAGCTTTATTGCCTAAACACTCTCAAAACGAGTTCCTCGTAGTGATTTTTTGAGTTAATTGAATAGGAAGAAGTCACATAGTGCAAGAATGGGTGAATTGACCGGTTGTTGAATGATATTGGTGTTGTTTTTGACGAGAAACTCACGAATAATCAACGCATTATGAGATGGCGCATTATCGTCATGGAGAATCCGCGAGTTGTTACACGACAAAGCAGATTTTTTCGTTTGCGGATAAATCCAAATGATATGTTGGTGGTCTCAGCTATCTCCCTTATCGTCAATTTGCGCTTTTCGATCAACAATTTTCGGATTTCATCGACGTTTTCGTCAGTTTTGGATGTCAATGGCCTTCTAGGACGACAATCGTCCTCAACAGCCTCACGACCACTTTTAAAGCGTTCATACCACTGGTACACCTGTGTTTTTGATAGAGTATTGTCACCATAACACTTTTGTATCATTTTTAATGTGTCGGAACACTTAATTTAACTTTTAAAGTTGTTCATGTTTTGAATCAATTTTAAAAATCGCCATGACGTAAAAACTTAATGCAAACAAATCTCTGCTGTAAACGTAAATGAAGAGCTGGCAAGCTGAAACTTGGCATGTTCATCACTAATAGAGCCGTCAACGTAATAAAAAAAAACAGAATTCGAAATTGATAAGCCCGCGCGGAATAAATTCAAAATTCCGGTTTATTTTTGATCATGGTAGTATTTCTTCCTATTCTATGCGTATCTGTTTACTACTCTTAGTTCAATCCTAAACAGCATCTATCAATGCGAGCCACTGGGCGGGCCACCGCCTCTCCTGGTTTAGTAGCTTAAAAGTGTATTAAAACGGAAAAATAAGAAAGAAATTCCGTTGAATTCTATGAGACATCCTGTATCCACCGAGCGACCGCAATAGAAGACGCCGTTTTGACGCCGAGAAATATATGTTATCATAAAAGCATATATTTTCTGTTGAAAAAAAAAAACAAAAAAATATCAGGTACTGTATGGGAAGAAATGTAATTTGAAGCATAATTACATTTTTCCCATGCAAATGTAAAACGGTCTGGCCGGAATGTTATCCGTTGGTACGCGGGGTTTTAAGCACGCAACAACTCGTTTGCCGGATCACACGATCAGGTCGCCGCCAGGAGGGATTTTAATCCGTGCTCCCATCCGAGCTCGGCAACTTGAGCAGCGTCTTTTTGATGCGCAACGCCGGTAACCGTACGTTCGCGTTCGTGTGCCAACATTCGCGCATCAACTTGGCCATCTCGGCGAGAGCCGGATCGGAGGTCCACCGGTTCGGCACTGACGGCCGATAGTTGTCCACGCACACCACCTTTCGCATTTCCTCAAAGCTGGGATCGGAAGACACACAGTCGTAGTACGGTACCTGGTACTCCTCCGCAATGCCACTGGCTATCGTGCGGCGACAAACCTCCCAGAAGATCAGCCCAAGCGCGTAGATGTCGCACTTTCGCAGCGCATCGAAGCACTCCAAGTGGATGCTTTCCTCCAGCACTTCCGGTGCCATGTATCGTTTCGTTCCGACGCGCACGGCACCTCCACCAATGTCGATCCGGTTCGTCGTCTGGCTGTGCATCACGGCCAACCCAAAGTCCGCGATCACACACGTACCATTCGCGCGGATGAGAATGTTCTTCGTCTTCAGATCACGATGCGCGATGGCCGGTTTAGCCTCCGTGCCGAATATTTCCGTATGCAGATGTACCACCCCGTTGGCGATCGAAAGGCAAATCTGAACCATCCGGTGCGTGGTGATGGCGGTGCGGTTCAGAAAATCGTACAACGAACCCAGCGGAAAGTAGTGCGTCATGAGCCACAGCTGCGTGCAGGAGTTTCTCGACGTCATGTCCGAGCCGACGTAGCCGAGAATGTTTTCGTGGCGCAACAAAACGGTACCATAAATCTCTGTCTCTCGCTTCCAGGAGTCTTCGTCGCGGCTGAAGAAGATCTTCACCGCCACACTTTCGCCGTGCCAGATGCCACGCCATACCTCACCGTACCGACCGCGGCCAATGCACTCGCCGAGCGACACCTGTTTGGCCAGCGTGCGCTGTATGAGCAGCGGCAAACCACTGCCGGAGCCCGAGGTGACGGAATGTTGCAGATACTCCCGCAACGTACTATCGCCCGCGCTCGTAGCCTGCAGCACCGCATCGTTGGTGTAGTACGATGCCGGATCGTCCTCGGTTCCCGGGCTTGCTTCTTCCGATGGCTTGGTATGCCCACGGCGCAGACAACAAAAGACGGCAGCGATGGTGATAGCCAAAAGCGAACCGAACGGTACCAGCACGGCGATCGCTATCCTGCGGCCTGCGAACGGATCGTGCTCTTCACTTTCCCGCACTGCTCCTGCTGATGCGGCCATCAGCGCTGGGAACTCGCCATCGTTACAGTAATCGCCCGTGCAGCACTCGATGTTGTACGTGCCAGACGCCGAGTTCACGTGGCGCTTCTGGGGTCCACCGTGCACCGTGCCGTTTCCGTTCTTGTACTCCGGTTGCTGCTGATTGCAGTACAGCCGCAGCTGATCGTGTTCGGTAGTGCAACCGCGCTGTACGCTCTCGTTACCGTGCTGATCGAGTGTCCGCGACTTCCAGCACTGGATCGCATCCTGGCAGTGGTGCCGGTGGACCGTACTGCAATCCGGTGGATCGCACGAAAGGCACTTGTACCGCCGATGAGGTGGGATGATGGAATTCCGTGCTTGCGCGATACGGTTGACGTGCGCCAACTCGATCTCCCTTTCCGGAGCGTCCGTTTTGCCATCGAGCAGTTTGCCAGCGAAATTACCTTTACAGATATTGAGCGTTAGCAGGAAAATTACGACCAACCGTGCGGACGCCATCTTTGCCTTCCGCTCCTCCGTGGTTCCGTTTTCCGATGCTTGGTGGTGGGATGTTGCTCTTGCGTTGCGATTTCTATGTCGCTCGACTAGTTTCGTAAAACCACTTTTTGTAGATGTTTTTTTTTTACCACTTATCACTTCAGGTCTTTCACAACCCTTCACTGTTGCGGGGATTACCAATTATGACAACGAAATGAATCGAGACTATGAGACTAAAACGTATCAGATAGGAATATAAAAGGCGACAACCTTTTAGCTTCACGTTTAACTTAAAAGAGAGCTCTGGTTTATTTCTAAACTCCTTTCTTATAGTCAAATTTTCTTATGTGTTAAATTTTACATAACATAAACGGCCAGTGTTCTCCTTTCGCGTCCCCTATACTTGACAGTGACTTCATTACCTATACCCTAGTCAGCCCATTTTTTTTCTGCCCATTCTTCGCCTGCGATCCATTCCAAACCGTACCTGCTTTGTCTTTTTACATTCTATGTTTTGTGGTCTCTCTGTCATGCGCGTGCGTGGACGTCTACCTTCGTAACGAATGTGCTCTGCACCTGTCTAACGATCTGTTATTTTAGGTTCATTGTTGTTGCTTTGCCTAATACGTCCTAATATTTTGACTTCGCTATCTTGGCGCTTGTATAGCGTTTAGTTACATCCTCTTCCAGTTGTCGGGTAAAAATATTTGCCTGTACTGCACCCGAGAACGTTTTAGGGGCCTGAAACGTAGCTATTGATTCCGTCTGTTCGGGCTAAAGGTCCCAAATTGCTCTCCTAAGGTACGTCAGAAGCTCGGCGATAATAGCTCAGGCGCACAGACAGATACGAGCTAAGCCAGGCCACCAGCGGAGGACACACACCAAGCTTAGATAGTTTGGCTAGCAAAATCTCATGCGAGACTCTGTCTCTGGGACGGATTTGATGGAGCTCGTCGAAGCAGTGCCAGTGATCATGAGGGAAAGATTGACTGTTGCGTTGGATGTTTAAAGACGTAAATTCGGTGGTGTTCGCCCCTTAGTGACACTGGCTCAATCCTCACAAATGTGAGCAGACGTGGCAATGGCCTTTTTTGGTAGTGGGTAGTAGTAGTTGTGGTACTTTATTGAATGAACATTTTGTAAACATTACCATAATCTGAATGATTTTTTTTTACAATGGAATGCGTACAGTATGTCCATCACTTCCTCATTCCGCACGCGCGTCTCTGATCTATGTAAACTCATTCTATCTTATTCTTTTTTGATTTTTATAAATGTCTTGGATTTGTTAGTAACTATTTTAAACTATTTCTCGTCATAATCAAGTCAGAGCTAGCGATGACAAGCACAGCTCTACACATAATTTATTTATGTATTTACTTATTGGTGGAGTAAGGCGCAACGGGCATTGAAGCCTAACTGAGCTCGTTGTGTTTTTGTTTTTTACATAGAACACCAATTACATGTTGACACAAATTACACAGAATTGTTGACAAAAGTTAATGCTAATGAGGACATACAAAATCAATACGGGTGCGGAATGCAGGCACATTGCTATTAAAATCGAACTGCCCAAACACAGCGTTGAAGCACCGAATTGCGCTGGACAGAGGTTCGTTATGGCCGTATAACACCGATCGATCAGCCAGGAACTGCGTGCTCCGAAGCGATCTCGTAGGCGCGACCATATATAATTGACATAGGATATTAGGTGCGCTGACGTTCCCAAGACAAGCAGACCGGCGATGAAACAGCACTGAGCCACGCGTCTCCTGTCGGCTTCAGAGGCTCAATCCCCAGTAGAAGACATCGCGTCCTATAGTCGGGGTGTTAGCGATTAAACCATCTAAAAACACGAGAACTGCGCGGTATCTTGCTAGTATATTATATACTCAAAAAAAACCACTGTCTCCTCTCGCGTTTGGTTGTACACTGCCTTTCGCGAGCCGTGGCCTCTTTTCTTTTCCCCTTTTCTGTGCGAACGCAATTGCGCAGTACACAGCTTTCATACACATTGGGTCGTCCCGAATTACTGACGCGGCATCGTTGATGTATAATGAGAACAGGAGAGGACCCAGATTGCTCCCCTGTGGCACGCCTGACGTGCTCGTGAAGGCCCGAAAGAGGTGTTGCCCAACTTTAACTTGGTAGTTCCGATTCAGGAGATAGGAACGGAATCAAGCCAACAGTTGATCAGGGCATCCATCAGGGCATCTTATCCAGCTTGGCCTGGAGAATGTCGTGGGAAACCGTATGAAACGCCGCTTGAAAATCCGTATAGACTGCGTCGACCTGTCGACCTGCGTGGCTCCAGAGTCCATGCTTCGCAGCATGGACACCCCGGAACCCTAGACAGGAGGAGGAGCAAGCTCTGTCGCACAGTTCTCTACGGTGGATGCAGGAATACCGTCGGGGCCAGGTTGGTGCGTATACTTTAAGCGCTTGATTGCAGTTAGTACAGTGTCGGTGTGAACGCAAATATCGATATTCCCAATTACGTTTGAGGGCACGCCGACCAGAGCACTCTCAGTATACGAATTGTCGCGAATGCGTTCAGCAAAAGTGTAGGAGAAGCGCTCCGCGAAGATTTCGCAGGACTCGACAGGACACGACGCATCTTTGCCATTATAGATAATTGTGGACGGCAAAGATGAGCACTTACGGCGACGATTAACAAATTTCCAGAATTGTTTGGGATCACGGCACAAGTTGAGCTGCATTTTCCTCCTGTGTGTTCGGTGGCAGTCGTAGTTGAAGCGTCCGTACTACGTGTAATGCTCCACATGATCTATCAATCCATTTACTGCGCGCGCGATCCATGAATCCTGGTATGGGATCCAAGCTATGGAGCAGTACTCGAGGGTGAGCCTAACTAACGCACAAAACAAGTTTCTAACACACATAGGGTCCTCAAATTCACGCGCCATCCTAATAAGTAGTCCTACAGATCTATTGGCAGGGTTTGTTTGTTTGTTTATTGGACCGAAGTGTATGGCCTCACAAATGGCCTAAACACAAAATCTTATATACTAGACGCAAACTTAAGAACTAGACGTAGCGTAGGTTAACATGAGAAGGTACTTAAAGCGCGAAACAGCAAGATTAAAGTCAAATAAGGCATAACGTAGTTTAAATTGACGGCACATTGACAAAAACGGTTCGTTAAAACTGTAGCGCTGCCTATGGAACTGAAGGACGAGAAACTCGTAATTTCGGAGCGTACATCTAGGGACGTGAACAGAGAGTCTAGCCAATAAATCAGGAGCGTCAATTGGACCATTCAACGATTTACCTAGAAACGTACAGCGAGCGACTTGACGCCTATGATCGAGAGTTTCTAAACCTAACAGTAAACATCTAGTTCTATAGTCAAGTTTAAAGGACACATCACGGGCAAAGGAACGTAAGGCATAGCGTGTAAACCTGTGTTGAACTGCCTCAAAACGCTCGATCCAAAGGCTCGTGAAAGGACACCACGAACGAACATGACAAATAGAAAGAGCCTTAAGGCATGTCAAGTCATTAAATTCGGTGGACATCCTACAAACAAAACCATTCGATAAGCCTGACTAAGGACGTTCCTATAATGACTGTTAAAATTCAGTTTACTGTCGAGCGTAACACCTAGGTCACAAACTTCCTCACGCCGTTCTAATATCATATTGTCGATCTTATATTGGTAAGGGATTACATTGTCAGACTTATGGAACGATATTACACAACACTTATTGACAGAAATACTTAAGTCCATTTAACATGCACCAATCACGAAAGGTATCACAGATCGATTGTAATGCATAACTATCATTAATTGATGACACAGGTAAGAATAGTCTAACATCGTCAGTGAACAATAAGCAGGCCTTCTCTGGTATCACTGATGTCAGGTCATTCACGTAGAGAGAGAGAACCAAAGGGGCCCTAGGTTACTTCCCTCTGGAACTCCCGATGAGCTGACGAAGTCTCTAGACAAGGTACGGTCAAGCTTAACACGATAGTGGCGGCTGGTGAGATATGATTTAAGCCAGATGGTTAAAGACGGCGAAATCCCTAACTTATCTAATTTGGCTAATAGGACAGTTACATTAACTCGATCGAACGCAGCTTTCAGGTCAGTATAGATGGCATCTATCTGAACGCGGAATGGCGCGAAGCGATGAACTCAAGCAGATTAGACGTAACGGACCTTTTGGGAAAGAAGCCGTGTTGTCTGGTGGTGATAACTTGCCGACAGCGTTAATTATGTCCTCGAAGCGTCTATGAAATGTCAACTGGTGGTCAAGAGTAACTCCAAGGTCTTTGACGTAATGGACCCACCTAACAGCCGTGGTTCCCGCTCGGTACTCAAACGAGAGTGGGTGTAACGGCCTCGCGAACGAGATAACCATACACTTATCTGCGCTTAAAGTTAGGCAGTTACGGACACACCATTGCCTAAACAAACAAAACACACGCTGAAGTACCTCGCAGTCGTCTAGACTTTTTACAAGATAAAACAAGTTTGACGTCATCTGCGTACATCAACAAACACTTATCGGGAAGCACGATGGCGATGTCATTGATAAATATCCCGAAAAGCAACGGACCAAGTGTGCTCCCCTGTGGGACACTGGAGCTGCTGCGGAACGGCTTAGATAGCGATTGTCCAAATTTCACACGGTATTGCCTCCCAGCGAGGAAGGATCTGAGGCAACCAATACTGTTGTACCAATGCAAGAGGTTACGGGCATTACCTGAAAGGTAATTGGGAAGCCGAGGATCACCAGCTCTACGCGTCTCGAAGCGGTGAATGTCTGACCCCCGAACTATTCGTTCTCCCATGTACATGTTCTCCCCACTACCTCCCTCCGACCCTCGATGAAATGAAAGGCTTCCCCAAAGAACAGTTAGGCACCGACAAAGTCACCGTCGACCAAGAGCGCCACCAACACAGTGACGCGACTGACTACCACCTTCAGGACCCTCCGGGACCAAATCACCAAACACCTTTCCTCGCCACAACGCAGGACCTACCCTATTACCAGCGAACGTTTCGTTACTGCCACGCATGTCCCGGCCTGTGATTCTATACTATCAGAACGTGAGGGGCCTTCGCACGAAATTTACCAGTTGTCGCACGGCGGTTCCTTCATGCGCCTTCGACCTGTGTGTCCTCACCGAAACGTGGCTCACAGAGGACATCCCATCCGCCCTGGCGTTTGTTGACTGCTATTTACTCCGTCTATCGGTGCGATCCTTTTCGGCTCTCCTTATTTTCCATGATTTTGTCATGGTTTGTTCCTATTTTAGCAAGGGTGTCTGCTGTTTCGTTCCCATGGATTCCCATGGACATGGCTGGGGATCCATTGTATGGTTGCCTCCGTGTACATACAGTTACTTAGCACGTTGCTGATGGTTTCTTCGACGAAGTCACTCTCCGATGCTTTTTGAAGTGATTCACATGTCACTTTACTCCACATGTTGATTTCTGTACCTTTAATGGGCAAATCACACGGATTGAAGACCCTATTCCAATTCCCATCGGCTGGTTGCTTTGATCGCTACCCTTGGCTGCATAACTATCGGCGAGAATGTTGGGTGGAGTCGCTTTTTATATTATAAAGCGGCCCATAGACGCTCAATTTTATTTTTCAATGTTTTAATAAATTAATTGGCCCAGTCCTTTCATCAATCAGGGCCACAGACGCATCGTGTTCGTTATTGTGGCCCACAGACGACGCCATTATTCAGCCTCATCAATATAATTTCAGCTGGCTGAAATTCTTCAACTTTTTTGACACAAGCTTCAATGTATCCCACACTCGATAAATATATTGGTGTCAATCAATTTGCATGCAAATATTGAAAAATAAAATTGAACGTCTATGGGCTGCTTAAGAGATACCACTTTTTTTTGCGAAAATGAAAATGTTTTTTATTTTCTATTGCATAAGATCCCTTACAACTACCATCACTCCCCTGCACATGTTTATGTTTTATATTAACCTCGAGTTCTCTGGTGTTGCTTGCCATTGTCAGCAGTGATGTTTTCGGCCGAGTAAAAGTTATTGTATTCAGTATATAGAAAATCGGCATCCTCCTCTCCCATCGCTGTTCCATCGCTCGTCTACATTCCCTCAATACCGGTGTATTTTTGGCTCCGTTCTACTAATATCCGTTACTTGTTTGCAGCATTAGCACAGTATTTTTTTTTTAATGACAACTATTTACTAATAAATAGCAACAGTTACATTAATATCACGATTACATTTACAGCGAACATACAAGGAAATCTACGTTGATCACGCTACATTCGGCATGATAAAGAGGACGTAGTTTCCACAAAGATCAAGTTCAGCTGTACGTTTAGCCCCGCTAACGTTAACTAGCTCCGGGAAACGCAGACAATTAAACGAAAACGCATATCCTGGAGTGAGGGTCCGCATCTTTTCCTGCATTTTTTGGGACTTGTTCCAAGCGTCCTTAACACGGGTGCATAACGCGAACTTGTGCTCGATGGACTCAGGACAGTTACACCAAACACGCGCTGCATTAGACACTCTCCCTATTTTTAGACAAAGCTCTCCCTGTGACTCACTTTTACGTTGGTCAACATGTAGAGGGCCGAACGCTGCTCTGACGTCAGGTCGCTGTTGTGGTGATCTTGGCTAAGCCCTTAGCTCGGGCGCTGCATACCGACATACTATAGCTTCGGCAACAGGAACGTGTTCAGCAGGACCACCTTCTGCAGTAGTTTCAGTTCTCTGATTCGATGCAGCCACACCATATGCCGAAAGTGCCGGATGACAGTGTCCCAGTTGTGGCCTCTCTTATGTTGTTGGTAAATAATATTCCTAGTAGTCGGAGACGTTCCACAATGGTGAGCCATGGTAGCGAGAGTCTTTTTTCTGTTGTCACCAGGTCAATATGCATACCCATGGTCTTCCTCGCGGTGAGCGAAGCTCCTGAGCATGCTCTGAAGGCTTAAGAAAACCAAATTGGCTGGTAAATGGAAGCTAATTATTCTGTCTGTCCTATTTTTCTCTTATCTTCATTGTTCCGGGGATTTGGTCCATGTCCTTCCGAATAACTGAATAGAACGGAAAACACTTCTTCTTCCTTCAAAGAGGATTTACACCAGTGTCGGTCTCTCCAGTAAATACGGACCCACGAAGGCGCGCGAGGAAGATGGAGATGAGGAGATGAAAATCGAACAAGGAGCCGAACAAGGTGTTGAATGAAACGATCGAACGCAGCAAGAGTTTGGCGGCGATCGGCGCGGAGGAATAAGAAACGAGGGACTGTCGCGAAGGCGTCGAGAGGGGACTACATAGAACGGGAGAGCTGAGAGTAAGGAGGGAGCACCCGCGTAGTAATGTTAAAGCCGAGGCCTTCATTCTTCCCTGAAATTAAAATAACTTTTCCGCCACACGTCTCACTAACTATTGAATTAATTCTAATTCTTGAAAAAAAAACATTTAAAAAAATCTACAATTCTGTAGAGATTTTCACGGTGCACTTGAGTCATTGCTCCACGCCGAACATATCACAAGGTCGCTGCTATCGGTAACCATCCCCCTTCTGTTTACCAACACGTGCTAGTTCTTTGTCGTTACTCCTTGTTGCAAAGAATTAGTAAAATACCCCCACCACTGTTGGATTATTAAATCCTCGATTTTAAGAGACTCTAGTATAGTTACTATACACTAGTTAGTTAGTTAGCTTAGTATCTTGCCGCCCAGCAAGTGACAAATCCATAATCTGTTTATGGCACGGTTTCGTATTCTGGTTCGTACCCAAGGGGGAAAAAGGTGCCCATTTTGAGGCCCAATCCGCGGATTGTGACGCGGCCAAAGTGATTGCCCCACTCCAAAAAATCAAGCAAATCTCCCATATATTTTTCATGCCCAAACCAACTCTTCGGCCGCGTCACAATCCGCGGATTATGCCACTAAACGGACGCTGTTTGGACGAAAAAGTGAGACAAAATGCGACCGGCGGACGCTGTTTGGACTTTTTTTTTTTAATTTTTACCCGCTTTCGGATTTTATTAAAAAATATTAATAATCAAAACACTATTACATGCAACCGTTGAAATTAACATGCTATTATTTGTCACTTATTTTATAACACTTTCACTTGACACTGTACACTTTCACTTGACACTGTACACTTTCACTCATTTCCGTTCCATTCCGTTCCAATCCGTTTTGAAAATTACGCTGCATTCGCTCCATGTAAGAACGAGTAAGCTTCTCATTCTTCGCTTTATGCATCATTCTGTCTTGCAATAAATGACGAAACTTCGCTAACAGTACTTACATCCATCCATTCAGCTACTTTGCATCCCGTTCCGCGGTTCTTTTTAAAAGATTAAAGAACCTAGTTTCGTTCTGTTTCGACATTTTCAAAACAAACTATCATGCAGTCGATACCGTTTGGCCTGAAATACGAGAATAATTAATTCTCTAATTAACAAAAATCTACAATAAAATAAAAATCTACAAAAAATCTACAATAAAATGTCTCTGTAGTGTGGGACATTTAGCGTCCACCGGTCTCAAAACGGCCGAACGAGAGGCCGCGTCATTTAAAATGTCTCCTTGGGTAGCAACCGTGGTAAGGTACCTAACACTCTTATTAACTTCGTCACCTTTCTATTATCCTCCTATCAAATCACCGCTCCTTCCTGATCGTCCTTTCCACCCTTCGCTATCTAATCTATCTTTATTTTAAGGACGCTTCCCACTGCATCTTTGACACTCTGCGGGTCTAACCTCTCCGATCTTTTTACCCGTGCTGGTACCCCAGGGAACCCTTCTTCACATGCTGCTTCATTCCTTATGATTTTGGTGATGCTACATCGAGCACGGGGAGTTTCGTGACTGGTCGTACGTAGGTGCTGTTGATCGTCCCGCTTGCTGGCGGACACTCGGTCCCTCACGCTCCTTGGCCATGCATTACGGGGTAGCACCGCCTCTAGAAGTTGTTGGCCAACACTTGCGACGTTCTCCAACTCTACCGCAAAAGGCTATCGTCATGCCGTTCGACGATCCCAACAGGAAATGGTTTGGGGGTTAGTGCCAGGGCTGTGTCATCATCCACCGGCACATTTGTGAGAGGGCACGCGTTCATGATCACTTCTATCTCGGCCAACAAACTGCGCAGCACCTCGTCATTCAAACGCTTGGCTGAGCTCGCAGCAACGATGTTGTCCTTCGCGGTGCGAATCAGAACCTCCCAGCTACCTCCCATATGTAGCGTTTGCGGGGTGTTAAACTCCCACCGTATTCCGCGGTGGCTGCGCACTTCTCTACCATCGCATCACAGTCCGCCAGCTCCCTCCGTGCACCGACGGCAACTGTGGAGTAGACGTCGACCTCTTTGTTCCTGCGTTGGTTTGAGTCGAAATGTTGAGTATGAGTTCGCAGCACATTTCAACATCTTCACAGTACAGTAATCATTTACAGCATCACGTAGCGAAAAAGGCAAACGATGATATCGTTTCTTATTCGTCATCCAATCTTTGTATAAACATATTTTGTTCGTTTTCCTTTAATCGGATCAAAACTATAAATAGAATGTATTGTTCTAATTGAGCCTGCACCAATTGGTTTAACGTTTCTCCTATTTTTGCTATTTGCTCAAGTGATGCATCCCTGCTGTGTTAGGTAGTGCTGCTTTGTAGGATTCAATGTTTGGATATTTACTATCACTGCACCCGAAACATACGCCTTCCGCATCCACCGATGATGATATGTGCAGTAGGATACCCAGTTCATGATGCAGTTGGGTTAGTCCCTACATTCTGTTTGAACCGCCGCCAGTTGACCTTTGTTCTTTTTTGTTGAATGCCATTTTTCTTAACTTTTAAATGTACTTTCTAAAATCCTAAACCTAAAATAAATAATATAATAACATATAATTTTATTACAACCCCATCTTAAAACGGGACAAACCAACCCTGTTCTAAAAGAGGTAGTAGACTAATATGGAAAGAAGGAAAACTCTGTTTCAAAACAAAAAGTGGTAAATTGTAAAACTAATCTAAAAAGGAAGTATACTTTTCCCGCTCCTTTGCATCGCAAATTGGTGGGCCAAGGGAATTTAATTCAAGGGCGATTACTTTCCTTCTGTGTTTTGTATCGGTCTTATTGGTTCCTGCCTCTTAATGCCACGTCGCTCGGTGTTAACGCTGCAGGCAGGTAAAATAAGAATATTGCTCGTTTGCCGCTATCCCATGAGATGCTTGATGCTTCGGGTTGTACAACGCAAAACTCCAAATCAACCTTATTTCTTTAGGAATTTTACTATGACTGTTCTTTATTGTTTCGTATTTAGTGTTTCATTCCATTACAAACGCTTGTAACTTCACACTTTGATCACAAAACGCATCTTCCATGCCCAGCGTTTGCAAGTTCCCGAATTTCTTTCTAATATTCAGAGTGCCAGAGCGGGCCTCACTCTCTAACGCGTGGAGAATCTGGTGTGGAGAGCCCTCCCTCTCGTTCATCATCTTTATGAACGATTGTCGATAGCTCGATTGGGACCATCGGAAATCGGTTCTGGAACCAGAACGATTTTATGATAAGAAAAAAACGCGCTCATCTTAATGTTGAAGAACAAACAACAAAAACCAAGCTTGAATTAAAAAAATCTATTAAAAGTACCGCGTTTTACGACAGTTAATTCAATTAAAAGGCTAAAAGCGGATTAATAGTATTTTGAACTAGAAAAAAGTCTTAACATTATTATCTTATCACTAAGTTTGGTCAAAAACGAAGCCTTATTTCAGTTCATTTCAAGTAAGGAGAAAATCTGACATGTCTATATGTATGTCATAGTTTTGTTTGCAATCTTTGAAATATTCCAACATTAATCTTGCTACTTAATTTAAAATACCATCCCATAACAAATGATGTGAATTTCTGATCTGTTCTAACAATGAATAGAAGATTAATGCAAGGAAACAGCCAACACCCCAAGAACAACGATTCTACAAAACTCAACGATGTTAAAAGTAAGTTTTGCTGATTCCACTGATGTGGCGATTTTGTGTGCATATTTTTCTTATTCTTTTAGATCATTTACATCTTCCATCTTATTGCATTTTCCATATTTTCCACAGGATTCATCCCACTAGAAAAATGCAACGACAAACGATATCATTCTGCTCGGCTAAAAGTGGATAGAATAGATTCTTGTGAAGGATCATGCTACATTTATTCACTGATGCGGACTACTGCTTGTTTACAATCAATCAATGATGATGGAAAGGCGAATAGAATCAACTTAAACCATAATCTAATGGAAAGGCTCTTAAATTTAGCTTATAAGTTAGTTAGTTAGTTAGTTTCAATATTACATCAGATGAAAGTGATTAGAAAGATTCAAAGATGCTCGAATCCGGAGTAACAGTTATTAGGATTACGACATAGGAAACAGATTGAACAAACCTGGTGACCATGTCCTTGCAGACCAATTCTCAGTATTGATCACTGCAACGATCCGCTACAACTTTGCTGTGAGGAAACCAAAATGATCTCATTCGACATTCGATCATCATCAGCAACAAGTAAAAATGGATTCAATACTAAAACATCAGTATATATAAGCTGACTTCAGATAACTCATCAGAAATTCATCAACTGCTGCCGACAAGCTCATGCAGAAATACAGATCGAATGCATACTACCGAGTGCATACTGCGAGAAGTAATGTCCGAAACACCGTCATTTATTCAAGAGGACATTCTGCTGCACGAAATTGCTCGAAGAATGAGCACGAGGAGAACAAACCAACTCGACCAGATCGTCTGCGCTTCGTTTGAAGGCAATTATCGAATTTTGCAAATAGAGAAATCACATATTCCAGAGCAAGAAAAGTTATTTTGTGCGTTAAGTTTCGATCATATGATTTCCATGCGCTTCGAAAATGAAACCATCTTTAATCAAGAATAAGTCGAAACATCCAGTGAACACCGAATCTGAATCCAGTATAACAGAAACTACAATTGTACGCATATGGAAACATGGAAATGTTATCGAAAACATTTACATGGATGGTAGAGTTGTTGGATCTGAGCCAAAACAAAACAAAGAATAATGATCGGCAATAACTGGCACAACATCAACAACGTAATTGTTCCAAAACTGACGACGAATATCACTTGATTGAAGCTTAAATGAAACATTTCGGACAACAGCTATTCTGAATTAGATCTGTGGTTTTCACTGTCAAGGGTGATAGTGGTGACATTGTTGGCGATTAATGCTGTGGATGTGGTTTTGTAAGGATAATGGAATGCCAGGGTGTTGAGAAGATTCGAATGATCAGAGAAGAAGATTGATAGCTACACAGTTCAGATAAAGAAGTCTGTTAGGAGGAAGGATTTGTGCAAAGTATATTTAAAAATGCTTTTTATTAGTATATGGTGAGCGGTATATTTAAAATTGGCGTATTACTCGATGTTCTATATTGAAAAACAGAAATGAAAGTGTACCTGGAACGATTTAGATTTAGAATAGTAGGTAACAGAATAAATATTGTAATTGATAGATTTCAGCGGTTAGGGTAGGTTATAGGAGAACTAAATTAGGGCTAGCAAATGGTCAGTTACCCTTATGAAGCATCTGAGTGATATATTTGGGCTTCTTCTCTTGGGATCCGTGTTATTTATAGGATTATGAGAATATTAAAAATGCGGGTTGTTATAATTAGCGCTTCATTGATTCTATAGATTATAGGGGTTTACTTCGGTAGCCACAGGTTTAAATATAATAATAATAATACAAATATAAATATCGTTGACATTGTGCTTCAGATTTATGTAGCGTTAAGTGATTTTTATATTGCATATTTTACGCTATGCATTTGGTTATGCTACCCATATTGGAATCGTTAATAAATTTTATATTTGTATCTCAAATCACGGTATTAACACATACAATCATCAACCAAGATTTGCAACCAATTCCAATTGAATAAAGAAATGCATTTTTATATTAACGACACTCCTACAGATACCTTGATTATCTGGTTTGTTACAATTTATGTAACTCTATTTCGTGGTCCTTGGGTTTTTTCCGTGGCACCTGCACGACACGGCGGAAAGGTAACCCCGCTACCATATCGTGGTCTCATCCTTCAGTCTCATGACCGGCTGGTAGTCTCTGGAAGAAATATGATGAGCTTCATGAATAAACTATGCTTACTGATATTTGAACACGAATATTTTAGGTAAGTAGGAGCGAAAGATATCAGAATCGATCATCGCAGAAAGTAAAAGCTTCTCCACAATCCTGAGGTTTTTTCTGACGACGAACGAAAAACAACTTCATACCCTTTTGAATTTCATTTTGTTATCTTGATTGAATGGAAATGTGAGCTCGCTATCGCAATGGACGCGCATGGTGCTTCACGCGTGTGATGGAGGCGCATGGTGGATGTACTTTTCCGAAATTTTTTTTATCTTTTAAATATTTATCTTGAACGAGAGCGCAGTGATGCTGTTTAACGACGATCAAAATTTTTTCTTTCTTTCCCGTCGCATTTGATGCTTGTTCATTGACGACAAGCCTCCGCGTAGGGGCTTTCCCGCAATTCCACGTGCCTGCAAATGCTGCAAATAAAGTGACTCTGAAACGTAAGTGCTTCATTCGTGCTTTACCTTCCGTACACATCTACTTTTCACATACACAGTCTGGAGACGCCTTGTGTGAGAGTTGTTTGAGGTGCCAAGCAGTGCTGCTTCCCTTCACTAGATGACACTGCATACCATGTATCGTTTCACGTTTTGTCGAGCTACAGAGAGCGCCAACAGCAGCACAGTGCAAGTGACGAATGAACGATAAAAGAGGAGTTTAAGCAAGTTTCAAATAAGTCGCCTTTTTAAGATATGGTTCTAGGGGGATAAGGGACTGCAGATAACAAAAGAATTCGTTCGTTTGCCGTGTTCACTTCACTTTGACTGGTGGCTCACATTACTCCGTCCGGTTGACCACTCTTACTGTTTGCTACAATGTTGGATGTCAGTAATCTACGGATGGCGATCAACACGCAAAGCACAAAAACCGCTTCCCAATTACTTGTTATTACTAATTAAAAAACGATTTGAAAACAAGCGAAACATTTAATATTGAATCCATGCAACTCTGTTAAAAATCACAATAGTTGCCCATTAGTTGCCCAAGGAAAGAAAACAGTGGGAATTGTTAGGAAAGATGTAGGCTAAAGCTTAGAAAAGACATAAGCTAATAAGGTTTTAAAGTTAAGGAAACATTCTTACGTACAAATGCAAATGCAGCAAAACAGAAAATATATCTCAATTTATCGATACCTGTAACGCATCTTAAATCAAATGCCAATCTACAAATCGGATCGACTTTTCAAGGTGAATTAAAAGCATGAAAAATATGATGATGGCAAATAAAGCGAGCAGACCTAGGAGAGGTAAGGGCCTAAAATATTCGTGTCGTTCAGTACAGATAGCAGGAAAGCATGTATCTAAACGCTGTAGAAGCCCCAGCATTATGAACCCAACTATTAAAACGTAAGCTAACCAATAAGAACCATCCTAAAAAACAGAACGTTAGAAATGTGCATTTCCATCACACGTCTACCTGGAAGGCTCATTTTCAGCGTGGACTACAGAAATCATAACGAACCGAAGATAATAGGAGACGTACAGTTAAATCAAAACAAATATAAAACATAGCTTTATTAAATTGAAATGGTTGCGAAGCTTCGAATAACTTGACGTATTAATACCGTAACATCGGATTTAAATACAAAGTTTATTAACGATTTCAATTTAGGGAGAAATAGAAATAATACTTGATGGAACATACTTAATTTAAAATAGGCAATATAAAAAGTCACTATTAGTAATGTAAACATAAAACTGATGAACAATTTCGACGATATTTAAATTTGTACAATCACAATATTTATGCCAAGCGTTAAATATGACAACCCTCGATTTCGATATATTAAAAATCCTGTGTATAACGTGTACGTCAATCAGATGGCGCAACCGCTTCTGAAATTAAAGGCAACGTTGACATCCACGAAAATCGTAAAGTTCGTCCAACTCAGTAACATCACAACATTCTGTTTTGGGAGAATGCAATCCAGAAATTTATTAATTGCAAACGCTAGTATAAAACAACAAAAATTTCAAAAAGCAAAAGCAACTCGTATCCAACGAATTGACATAAATATGTCAGCTAAATCATTCGATGGACGCAACGATTACCGTCCGTCGTTTAGTTGGATAACATTTCAATTCAAGGATTTGCTAAAAGAATAGTGTTGGAGCGTTCAACATCAGCGTGAAATCGTCGGCATCATCGACATCATCTTAACACAAACACCGGCGTGTACTGGTTCGCGGTTCGACGATGAAACATTCAGCGCAATGTGTGATTTGAAATGTGAAATGAACGAGAACCCCCAGTAATCGCCGAAGCACCAATCGGTTGGGGTTTTTCATCCTGTGGAAATGGATATATAAAATCCTTGAAATTAGCCAACTTAACGGTCGAGTAGCGCAAAATGAAGCAACGAAACGAACCGAAATTTGAAGATAGCGTATGATTGGAACGATAAAACGATCGGAATGGCAACAACGAAACAAAAGGAATGCCAAATATTTTCTGATGGAATAAGGTAATTGCTGTTTAGTGTAGCAAATGAAACAACAAATAGTATTTAAAAGATGAAATGTCCAATTGCCTACGTTATCTTTGGAATTTTCTGCTATGTTGGTGGTGATGACATTGATCGTGATTAATGCTGGCGATGCGGTTATGTTGAATATTGTAAAGCCAATAGTCTGTTCGAAGTAATGTGTAGAGGGTGAGTTAGAAAGGTTGAATTCGTAGGTAAGAAGCATTTGTAACTGAGGTATAGAAAAAGGACTAAAGAAAAGCTTATTCGAAAGAGGGTAGCTTGGTGAACGACTACCAAACAGTAGGTTGCAGTAGGTACGGTTGCAGGTTCAGGTGCAGGTTTCATAAGCTTCCAAATGTGTGTAAAGAGAGACGTGGTCGATAAAATGTTCATAACATCAAGAACGTACGAAAGCATGAAATGAAAGTAACGAATTGTAATGAATATGAAAACGTGTGTTTATGGTTTGTATTCAGAGTTTAATTAACCAATTGTTATTGTTCTTCCGACTATAAATATTGAAATGATTGTAAAACTATAAATATTGTAATGATTATTCGTCCGTTCGTTTCTTTTTGCTGGCTCTTTTTAGGAGTTTTTTTTATTGCATGTAATCTAACACATGATTGTTGAACTTCACAGGTCTCCCTCATTTCGTTCGTATTCAGGTAGTTGGAAGAAAATGTCTTTGTCTGCTACTTCGTGAGCTACCCGCTGCTTGCTGTTAGGCATGGTGGTTCTAGTCTACCTCACGACCAACTCCAAGCTACCTTACGAACATCTCGCTCTTACGAGGAGTTTCATGCTATTTACCTCCGCTGACCAAACTTAGGTAAAGCTCTGCTCTAGGCGTATAAAAGGCACTCTCTTTAGGTTTCCCAAGTTAGTTAAGACCCGTCTGTTGGCGTGTTAGGACGCGCCAAAGTAAGTGTTCGTTGAACCAACTTGTGATCTACTAAAGTGAAGTGAAGTGCCTGGGAACGATTGTAGCAATTACACATAATTAATATGTTAACAGCAGTGCAAGATGACAATTTCAACGGGGCAATTTCAATTGCACCTATTTCATTTCAAACGAAGAACAAGCAATTTCCGTAAGATCTAAGCTCCCCATGTGTTGTAACCAGATATTTTACCCTTGAAAGGACACCCAGCTTCCACTTCCGATCTGCATTAAGCATTGCGTTGGTCATTGTTTTTCTGGAATTATTTTGATGGCTTTTAAATGATCTTTTTGTTTAACTACGTGGCTTATTTCCATTCGCGGTAATAATTCCGCATTTGTTTCCTCTGAAGGATTCTCTTCTGCAATATTTTAGTGTTTCATTCTAAACTTTTATTGTACACCATATTATGTAACTTTCCTTTCTGTATTGTTGTCTGATGCAACAATGCCAATGCTACTACTACTGTTTAATATAGACATTAACATAATGTTTTTTCTTTTTAAAACTTAAATCCAGTCACTCGAATTTCTGATATTTAATCATTTCATGATTTCATTGTCACCAGATGAAACGCCGTGGGATTTGTTGCGGCCCCTACCGCTATCACCACGTTGTAACGGAATACTTTCCGAAATTAAAACTTAGCGGGGCAGAACCGCTGTCACCAGAATGTAAACGGAAAATGACGAAGTCGACACTGGAAATCTCTTTCAGGAACGAGGTCAGTTCCGAGGTATTCTTACTCTAACTCTTTTATACTGTTTTACCGCATTCTTCGTCGTGCAGCCTTCCCACTACTCTCACGCACACCACTCGTCTCCGTTCCGTAACTGCCGATGTCCTTATGTGATGCCTCTCACCTATGTCCTTCTACCCAGCGTTGAGGGTAGGGCGCCGCCGATGCTGCTGAACGTCCGTTGGGTCTGGGGAAAACCCACCATTCAGGATACGCAGGATGCCGATGTTGTTCAGCCGATATCGTCGCTGAGGGTACGGCGCCGCTGGTGGTGCTGGACATACGTGGAGTTTTTAGGGAAAACCCGCCGTTTATGATGCGCAGGATCTCAGGATGTTGGTGTTGCCCGGCCGAGACCGTGTTCGCCGTCTGCTGGGATGAAGTCTCGGTTGAGGGTGGGTAGAGCACGGGTAGATTAGGCATACGTGAAGCGTCTCGTGAAGGAAGCGAGACGGGACGCTTCAAAAGTCAGTACACACCACAGGTTTTTGTTTTGTATTTCGGTTTTTATTTAACTTTCTCCGACACTTTTTGTTATTTCCAGTATCGGGAAGCATGCCCTTTCATTTTTTTTACTTCTGCCAACCGTCGTGGCATTGAATTAACTAAATTTTGCGTATAATCGGCCGAAATTGTACTCCATGCTTCTTGTAATTTGATCTCCAGATCCAAACGGCTTGTAATTCGTGTTTTCCGAATTATGCGTTCCAGTAAATCCCAAACATGTTCTATCGGGTTCAAATCTGGACTTTGGGGCGGCGATTTTAGCTGGTGGGGAGTGTTGTACAACAAAAACAACCGCGAATTAAACGCCGTGTGTTTTGGATCATTGTCTTGTTGGAACCAATAATCCTCAGAAATTCCCAATTTTGCAACACTTGGACCCAAATTATTCTTTAATATGTTTATATAAACATATTGGTCCATGATTCCATTGATTAGCTGCAGATTCCCAACCCCATTTGCCGCCATGCACCCCCAAACTAGCACACCTCCTCCGTTATGCTTGACCGTCTTAGCGGTGTACTTTGGGTTCAGGCCTTCCCCAGGTGGCCTCCAAACTTTGATTCTACCATCCCATCCGAAAATGTTAAATTTACTCTCGTCTGTAAATAAAACATTGCTCCAAAATTCTGGTGGATGGTTTACATATTTTTTTGCAAACTCTAGGCGACGTTGGCGGTTGATAGGGCTGATGTGTGGCTTTTTGCGTCTGTTGTAAGCCTTGTAGCCAAATGTGTGAATGATCCGGCGCACTGTCTCACACGATAGTGCAATGCCGTGCCTTTCATCAAGAAGCGTTGCGACAGTTTTTGCACTTATCTCCGGCTCCGCATCCACAATCCTTTTAATTGCTCGTCGCATGCGGTCTTTGTGTGCCGATGGCCGACCGTTCCTACGCAAATTTGTTACACGGCCCTCATATTTGAATCGCTGGATGACCCTAGCCACAGTATTCCGATTGATATTAGTTAATACAGCGATTTCGGTGTAGCTTTTACCGAGGGCGCCGTGCAATCTTAGAATATCTTGTCTTTTAGAGACAGAAAGTTCTTTTCGGACCATTTTTTTAATTACGGTAAACTGCAGTCGATTTTGAAGCTAAGAACTGTTCACCACCAAACTATTTGAGCGACTGAGCATATTGCACCCAAACGATCATTAACCTATCAATTAAATGTTAATTAACGATCCAAAACAAAACAAAAACCTGTGCTGTGTACTGACTTTTGTGGAACGATTTTGAGGCATTCCAGCAGTTTTCTGAGAATTTCTCCAGACACCGATATCGGACGGCATCGAATCAAGCGTCAATCGATTGAAAATAGGTCAAAGCATAATTGATTATTTTCCCATATTTTTAATTCGATGCTAGACACAGCTAGAGGCATTTATTCCTAAAATAGCTTGCTGTGTATTCACTTTTGTGGAGAAGTGTATACGTCTCTTATTATCTCTCGATGCATACATTCGCTCGAATTTCTAACTACTTGTTTCACACAAATCTTTTCATCTCTTAAATTCTGTAAGCTCCTTGGCTCTTTGAACCTTGCTAAACGATTCGCACTTGTCAGATGTACTTCTCAAATTCTTCCTTTTTAAAATAGTATTCCTTGATCCTTACATTTTTTCCTTATTAAATTCCGTGTTAATTTGTCCTGTCCAAAAACATTTGTCCTTAATTTCATTTCATAATTATTCGTAGGCTTGCTTTCTTCGTAATGATATCATTCGTGGTTGGAAAGTAGCTTTGTTGGTTGCGAAAAGTTACTCTTCTTTTTACTTGACAATGTCCAAAGTGTTCCTCCCCGGGATCCAAATGTACTCTTCTTGAATAACAGTGTTTTCTACTAAACGGAATGTATCTTAACTGGTGTGTCGTGTCACTCTCGATTAGATTGTACGATGGTATGATTTGATTAGTGTTCCTGAATGACATCAACAATTCAGGTTTAGAGACGTTCGCGTTGCTTTTGAAGATTGTGCTTTGGACATTTGTGTTTTCGTAGTTCTTATTCGTAGCAGACACATTATTACTCATGTGATCAGATACTGCTATACGCTTTTGCTGGAGATAACTTTGTCTCCCTGTCTCTAGTCCGCTCGGCGAACTTTGAAAATTATTGAAATGACTTCTATGCTTCTCTTGGAAGCTATAACAATGCACTCCTTCGTACTTTCCGCTACGCCTATTATCGCTATCATAACAATTATCTTTGTATTCGCGGTCATGGTACTGGTCATCGTACCCTTTATGCCCAAAATTCCTTCCTTCTCGTTCTGTACACTCTGCTTCTGTGAACCGTTTACCGTTTTCCGTCGATACTCACTTGCGTCTTGAGGCTGGATATGAACAATGATTTCGGAATGGCCTAAAACTTTCAAGGAAAATAAGGAGTCGACTTCGGGACAAGTTTACTCTGAGACCGCCAACCGCGTAAAAAAGTCACTTTATTCCTTATATATGTTCTTAAATTTTACCTGCCGTTTTACCAGCGTTACCCTTTCTGCCAAGATTATCCGTGTTCTTGCCGATACTGCTGTTACTGGCGTCGCCGCAGGTACGTCGCCGCCAAGGGTGCTGGACGTCCGTTGGTTTTGGGGAAAACCCACCATCCAGGATACGCAGGATACCCAGGATGTTGGTGTTCCTTCCCAGCCGAGACCGTGTTCGCCATCCGCTGGGATGAAGTCTCGGTTGAGGGGGTAGAGCACGGGTAGATTAGGCATACGTGAAGCGTCTCGTGGAGAAAGCGAGCCGGGACGGTTCATCTGGTTCCTCGGTACTTCCTGTATTTCTCTCATTTTGTTTTGCTTCCTCGATCATTTTTAAATTACATTTAAATTACAGTAACGGCTGGTAGGGTCGCTACACGAGGAAGGAGGGAGAGAAGTCTCTAGCGGTTGAGCTCTGTCCACACGCTACGAGACGGAGGGAGAGGGCTTCCATGACGTTTGGGCTCCGCCAACACGCCACGAGAAGGAGGGAGGATGACGATTTCCCTAGAGGATGGACTCTAAGAAAAGGAAGGAGGGGGAATTCCAATCAGTACCAGATGAGCAACAAAAATGTGTACCACGATTGGTGAGGCCCTTTCGGCTCACTGAGGAAGACGAAGATCGCCGATTTATTGATCGGTTCTTGTTGGTGATCTTCATGTACCGATTGCGATAAATATTTTTTTTCGTTCTTCGTGTTAATGTACTGCGTTTCAGCACAGAGCCTTACAATTCAGAACATCATTGTTCTTTATTGTTTCGTATTTAGTGTTTCACAATTCAATTACAAACGCTTGTAACTTCACACTTTGATTAGAAAACGCATGTTCCTTGCCCAGCGGATCGTTTGCAAATCCCCGAATTTCTTTCTAATATTCAGAGTGCCAGAGCGGGCCTCACTCTCTAACGCGTGGAGAATCTGGTGTGGAGAGCCCTCCCTCTCGTTCATCATCTTTATGAACGATTGTCGATAGCTCGATTGGAGCCATCGGAAATCGGTTCTGGAACCAGAACGATTTTATGATAAGAAAAAAACGCGCTCACCTTAATGTTCAAGAACAAACAACAAAAACAAACAACAAGCGGATTAATAGTATTTTGAACTAGAAAAAAGTCTTAACATTATTATCTTATCACTATGTTTGGACAAAAAGAAAGCCTCATTTCAGTTCATTTCAAGTAAGGAGAAAATCAGACATGTCTATATGTATGTCATAGTTTTGTTTGCAAACCTTGAAATATTCCAACATTAATCTTGTAACTTAATTTAAAATACCATCCCATAACAAATGATGTGAATTTTCACTGATCTGTTCTAACAATGGATAGAAGATTAATGAAAGGAAGCAGCCAACACCCCAAGAACAACGATTCTACAAAACTCAACGATGTTAAAAGTAAGTTTTGCTGATTCCACTGATGTGGCGATTTTATGTGCATATTTTTCTTATTCTTTTAGATCATTTACATCTTCCATCTTCTTGCATTTTCCATCTTTTCCACAGTATTCATCCTACTAGAAAAATGCAACGTCAAACGATATCATTCTGCTCAGCTAAAAGTGGATAGAATAGATTCTTCTGAAAGATCATGCTACATTTATTCACTGATGATCCGCATGCTGCTTGTTTACACATATTCATTACAATCACTCAATGATTATGGAATGACGACTAGAATCAACTCAAACCATAATCTAATGGAAAGGCTATTAAATTTAGCTTATAAGTTAGTTAGTTAGTTAGTTTCAATATTACATCAGATGAAAGTGATTAGAAAGATTCAAAGATGCGCGAATTCGGAGTAACAGTTATTAGGATTACGACATAGGAAACAGATTGAACAAACCTGGTGACCATGTCCTTGCAGACCAATTCTCAGTATTGATCACTGCAACGATCCGCTACAACTTTGCTGTGAGGAAACCAAAATGATCTCTACGACACTCGTACATCATTAGCAACAAGTAAAAACGGATTTAATGCTAAAACATGAGCATAAGCTGACTTCAGATAACAATAATAAGAAATTCATCAACTACTACCAACAACCTCATGCAGAAATATAGAACGAGTGCATACTGCGAGAAGTAATGTCCGATACACCGTCATTTATTCAAGAGGACATTCTGCTGCACGAAATTGCTCGAAGAATGAGCATGAGGAGAACAAACCATCTCTACCAGATCGTGTGCCCATCGTTTGAAGGCAATTATTGAATATCGCAATGCGCTTCGAAAATGAAACCATCTTCATCCATCTTCAATCAAGAATAAGTCGAAACATCCGGTGAACACCGAGTCAGCAACCAGGATCACAGAATCTACAATTGTACGCCTATGGAAGCATGGAAATGCTATCGAAAACATTCAAATGGATGGTAGAGTTGCTGGATCGGAGAAGAAAAAACAAAGAATGATGTTCGACAATCGGCACAACTTCAACCACGTAATTGTTCCTACATTGACGGCGAATATCGTTTGATGGAAGCTTACATGAAACATTTTGGACAACAGCTATTCTGAATTAGATCTGTGGTTTTCACTGTCAAGGGTGATAGTGGTGACATTGTTGGCGATTAATGCTGTGGATGCGGTTTTGTAAGGAAAATGGAATGCTAGAGTGTTAAGGGGATTTGAAAGATTAGAGATTGCTACACAGTTCAAATAAAGAAGTCTGTTAGGTGGAAGGATTTGTGCAAAGTATATTTAAAAATGCTTCTTAGTAGTATATGGTGAGCGGTATATTTAAAATTGGCGTGTTACTCGATGTTCTATATTGAAAAACGAAAATGAAAGTGTACCTGGAACGATTGAGATTTGGAATAGTAGGTAACAGAACAAATATTGTAATTGATAGATTTCAGCGGTTAGGGTAGGTTATAGGAGAACTAAATTAGGCTAGCAAATGGTCAGTTACCCTTATGAAGCATCTGAGTGATATATTTGGGCTTCTTCTCTTGGGATCCGTGTTATTTATAGGATTATTATGAGAATATTAAAAATGCGGGTTGTTATAATTAGCGCTTCATTGATTCTATAGATTATAGGGGTTTACTTCGGTAGCCACAGGTTTAAATATAATAATAATAATACAAATATAAATATCGTTGACATTGTGCTTCAGATTTATGTAGCGTTAAGTGATTTTTATATTGCATATTTTACGCTATGCATTTGGTTATGCTACCCATATTGGAATCGTTAATAAATTTTATATTTGTATCTCAAATCACGGTATTAACACATACAATCATCCGAAGATTTGCAACCAATTTCAATTGAATAAAGAAATGCACTTTTATATTAACGACACTCCTACAGATACCTTGATTATATGGTTTGTTACTATTTATGTGACTCTATTTCGTGGTCGTTGGGTTTTTTTCCGTGGCACCTGCACGACACGGCGGAAAGGTAACCCCGCTACCATATCGTGGTCTCATCCTTCAGTCTCATGACCGGCTGGTAGTCTCTGGAACAAATATGCTGAGCTTCATGAATAAACTTAGCTTACTGATATTTGAACACGAATATATTAGGTAAGTAGGAGCGAAAGATATCAGAATGGATCAATGAGTGTGGTTTCGAAACATGTTTTGATCGCCATTGCAGAAAATAAAAGCTTCTCCACAATCCTGAGGTTTTTTCTGACGACGAACGAAGAACAACTCCATACCCATTTGTATTTCATTTTGTTATCTTGATTGAATGGAAATGTGAGCTCGCTATCGCAATGGAGGCGCATGGTGCTTCAAGCGTGTGATGGAGGCGCATGGTGGATGTACTTTTCCGAAATTTTTTTTATCTTTTAAATATTTATCTTGAACGAGAGCGCAGTGATGCTGTTTAACGACGATCAAAATTTTTTCTTTCTTTCCCGTCGCATTTGATGCTTGTTCATTGACGACAAGCCTCCGCGTAGGGGCTTTCCCGCAATTCTACGTGCCTGCAAATGCTGCAAATAAAGTGACTCTGAAACGTAAGTGCTTCATTCGTGCTTTACCTTCCGTACCCATCAACTTTTCACATGCACAGTCTGGAGACGCCTTGTGTGAGAGTTGTTTGAGGTGCCAAGCAGTGCTGCTTCCCTTCACTAGATGTCACTGCATGCCATGTATCGTTTCACGTTTTGTCGAGCTACAGAGAGCGCCAACAGCAGCACAGTGCAAGTGACGAATGAACGATAAAACAAGATAAGTTTAAGCAAGTTTCAAATAAGTCGCTTTTTTAAGATATGGTTCTGGGGGGATAAGGGACTGCACATAACAAAAGAATTCGTTCGTTTGCCGTGTTCACTTCACTATGACTGGTGGCTCACACTACTCCGTCCGGTTGACCACTCTTACTGTTTCCAACAATGTTGCATGTCAGTAATCTACGGATGGCGATCAATACGCAACGCCTAAACCCCGCTCCACCATCGTTTGTTACAGTTTGTTTCTGTTAGCTGCCTCGCGTAAGTATATTGTTTGCGCGTCCCAATGGTTGACACGAAATTTTCACGCATCAAGGAGTAATCGAATTCATCAATTAACAGACGGTTAGATTTTACGTGTACCTTGGCCAGCAAATCCTAAGAAAGCTATCTGATGTTATCAAGCAATGGGGCGACAGGTGAACGTATAAGAAATAAAATTTAAAGAAAGATTTTAAAAGCAAGATAGACATATAGAATTCATGTAACTTCGTTAATCACAATACTATCCCATCACAATACTTGCCCATTTTAAATCAAGATTTAGATGTAGACTAGCTGAAAGCTTAGAAAAGACATAAGCTAATAAGGTTTGTAAGTTAAGGAAACATTCGTACGTACAAATGCAAAAGTAGCCAAATAGGAAAAATAGCTCAATTTATCGATACCAGTATCGCATCTTAAATCAAATGCCAATCTAACAATCGGATCGCCTCTTCAAGGTGAATTTTAAGCATGAATAAAAGGAGGATGGCAAATAAAGCGGCCAGACCTAGGAAAGCTAAGGTCCTAAAATATCCGTAACGTTAGAAATACGTTAGAAATACGTAGAATCTCGCATCGATGGTAGACTCCAGCATGGGCGGAGGACAAGAGAGCACTAAAGCCTACCTGACGACCTACATGATACGGTGCTCTCGCGGAAAATCCTAGACGACCAAACCACATCGTTCTAGCCATACTCAAATACCTCCATTTCCGTCACACTTCTACCAGGAAGATTCGTTTTCAGCATGAACCTCGGAAATCATAACGATCCATATAATAGAACACGTACAGTTAAAACAAAGCAATTATAAAACACATCTTTATTCAACTGACATTCGTTGCGAAGCTTCCAATAAGTAGAAGTATTAATACCATGACATCCGATTTAAATTACAAGTATATTAACGATGTCAATACGGGTAGAAATAGAAATAATACTTGATGTAAAATACTTAATCTAAAATATGCAATATAAAAAGTATTTATACTAATGTAAACATAAAAATTCAACGATATTTAGATTATTATAATGATAATATGTAAGACTGCGTCTAGAGAAGTAATTGCCTATACTCTATATAATCAATAAATTAATTATAACAACCCTCGTTTTCGATATCTTGCATATTCTATGAATAATACAGATCCTAAGAGCCTCAGAAGCGCATTAATACATCACTCAGATGCTTAGTAAAAGTAACATGTGATAGTTCGTTTCCCCTAAACCTATTATTGTAACTTTTCCTAACCACTTAAACCTACAATATTTGTTTTGATGCCTACTATTCCAATTCTTCCTTTCTACCTTCCAGGTACACTTTCGTTTTCGTTTCACCATATAGAACATCGAGAAGCATTTTTAAATATACCTTACACAAATCCTTCCCACTAACAGATTTCTTTACCTGAACTGTTTGGCTACCAATCTTCTTCTCTGATCTTTCGAATCTCCTCAACACCTTGGCATTCCATTATCCTAACAAAACCGCATCCACAGCATTAATCGCCAACAATGTCACCACTATCACCCTTGACAGAGAAAACCACAGATTTAATTCAGAATAGCTGTTGTCCAAAATGTTTCATGTAAGCTTCCATCAAACGATATTCGCCGTCAATGTAGGAACAATTACGTTGTTGAAGTTGTGCCGATTGTCGAACATCATTCTTTGTTTTTTCTTCTCCGATCCAGCAACTCTACCATCCATTTGAATGTTTTCGATAGCATTTCCATGCTTCCATAGGCGTACAATTGTAGTTTCTGTTATACTGGATTCAGATTCGGTGTTCACTGGATGTTTCGACTTATTCTTGATTAAAGATGGTTTCATTTTCGAAGCGCATGGAAATCATATGATCGAAACTTAACGCACCAAATAACTCTCGTTGCTCTGGAGTATGTGATTTGTCTAATTGCGATATTCAATAATTGCCTTCAAACGATGCGCACACGATCTGGTAGAGATGGTTTGTTCTCCTCATGCTCATTCTTCGAGCAATTTCTTGGAGCAGAATGTCCTCTTGAATAAATGACGGTGTATCGGACATTACTTCTCGCAGTATGCACTCGGTAGCATGTACTCGATCTGTGCATGAAATTCTTATCAGTTATCTGAAGTCAGCTTACACTGATGTTTTAGTATTGAATCCATTTTTACTTGTTGCTGATGCTGGACAAGCTGATGATAATGATGTCGTTGAGATCATTTTGGTTTTTTCACTGCAAAGTTGTAGCGGATCGTTGCAGTGATTAATACTGAGAATTGGTCTGGAAGGACATGGTCACCAGGTTTGTTCAATCTGTTTCTTACGCTATAATCCTAATAACTGTTACTCCCGATTTGCGCATCTTTGAAGCTTTCTAATAACTTACATCTGGTATAATATTAAAACTAAGTAACTAACTAACTTATAAGCTAAATTTAAGAGCCTTTCCAATAGATTATGGTTTGAGTTGATTCTAGTCGTCATTCCTTCATCATTGAGTGATTGTGATGAATATGTGCAAACAAGTAGCAGTCCGCATCAGTGAATAAATGTAGCATGATCCTTCTCAAGGTAGATTCTATCCGCTTTTAGCCGAGCAGCATGGTGCCGTTTGTCGTTGGTTTTTTCTAGTGGGATGAATCCTGTGGAAAAAATGGAAAATGTAGGAAGATGGAAGATGTAAATGATCGAAGCAATTACGAATAAATATGCACATAAAATTGCCACAGCAACGGAATCAGAAATACTTACTGTGAACACCGTTACTGTGAACGTCGTTGAGTTTTGAAGAATCGTTGCTTTTGGGGTGTACTTTGCCTGCATGAATATTCTATTCATTGTTGGGTCGATCGATGATGCCGATAAATTATGCCAACAGATCAGTGAAAATTCAGATCTTTTGTTATAGGAGGGCTATTTGGTACAATATTTTTAATTAAGCAACAAGACTAATGTTGGAATCCTTTAAAGTTTACAAACTAAACTATGACATACAACTAGTGACTGATTTTTTTTATTATTCGAAATGAGCTGGCTTTGGTTTTGGGCAAAAATCGGCAGCAGACATTCCATGTAAGGAATCATTAAAATACTTAGGACTCCACCTAGATAGGAAATTACCTTACATAACACGTATCGATTACACTAGACTGAAATATGAGAAACTGATGGTGAATTGTAATCCAATGCCAATTCTAAGTAACCTATGAAGCTAATAAAATTCATTCTTCTTGTTTCTCGTCTGTGTACAAGACGTGTTTTGCGTTGCTCCAATAGGTTATGGCCCCAGCAACATAGTGCACATTGAAAGAAGAATCAAAACGAGGAAGATTTCGAGGAAGATCTGTGTGATCGAAATCTAAGGAAATCTGTGTGATTAAAGAATCGTTGTGATCTGTTCAAACGAGGAAGATTTCGAGGATCTGTGTGATTGAAATCTAAGGAAATCTGTGTGATTAAAGAATCGTTGTGATCTGTTCAAACGAGGAAGATTTCGAGGATCTGTGTGATTGAAATCGAAGGGAATCTGTGTGATTAAAGAATCGTTGTGACCTGTTCAAAACGAGGAATATTTCGAGGAAGATCTATGTGATCGAAATCGAAGGGAATCTGTGTGATTTCCAGAAGATGTCCAGTTTAGAGAATACTGTGTGAATGATTTCTCAAGAACTGTTTGATCGAAGAATAGTTCAGAATACTGTGTGTGAATTCTGAAGAACTTTGTGCGATTGCAAAATAGTACTGAATGTGACCAGAACTGTGTGAGAAAATGGTCTCGAGTAGTAATAGTGGCGGAAGAGAAGGAAGTTCTCGAGAAGGAATTGGAGAAAATTCTATGGCGTACCATAGACGTGCTGCCAACAATCGAAAGGTTACGTGGACAAGAAAATATTATCACATGGGCATTAGAAGTGAAAAAGATGCTAATGAATGAAGGATGCTGGGAAGCTGTTAAGAGTGACGAAGGTTCATTAGGGACTACAGAGTTTGTGAAGGAGAGATCTCTTACGACGATATGTTTGAGTTTAGAAACGCACTTATATTGGTTAGTGATGGATGCCAAGGATGGGCGAGATGCGTGGAAAAGAGTTGAATCTGCTTTTCACGACAATAGAATCTTCAAGGAGGCGGAAGCTACTGAGATCGCGGAAAATGGTTCGAAGAGAGATGAAGAGTTCGTTGGCGAGCAAGAAGATCCTGAGGTGCTATCAATAGTGAAGTAGGTGAAGTCTAAGGAAGTAGCAGTTGCTGTGACCGGTCGGGCCCCGTTAAAAAGGGATGCGGAAAACAAGAAAAAGAGAAAGGAAATGCCAAAGAGATCATGCATCAGCCGAGGATGCATTTGCCTGGGAAAGATATTGTTAAGCATCAGGCAAAGATGCACTAGTTGGGAAGGAGATGGTCAAGCATCTCGTGAGGATGCACCAGATGAGAAGGCGATCCTGAAAGATAATAGTAGATAAAGGTCTACAAGTCGTCCGAAGGCGGCGTAGAAGGATCAGGTGAGGATGCACCAGCTTTGGAAGGAGATTGTACTAGAGTTCTGTGGGTAGGCACAGAAAAATGGTCAGGCATCAGCTGAGAATGCACCAGATTGGCATGGAGAATCTGATCGAGATCGAGAATCTATGCTGTGAAGGTGAATATGCAGATTGTGGGAGAGATTCAGACAATCGAAGGTCAACAAGTGGATATGTTTTCATTATGCACGGTGGAGCTGTAGCATGGAGTGTGAAGAAACGACCGACTGTGGCTCTTTCATCTTGTGAGGCAGAATGTATGGCTCTTGCGGGAAATATGCAGGAAGCTATGTGGTGGAGAAATCTTCGTTCTGAATTTAGTGATGAGAATCGAATTGATATAATCTGCGAACCATGCATATAAGTTATTTGCCTACCACAGAACAACCAGCTGATGGTTTCACAAAGCCAATGGGCTTACAGAAACAACACAAGTTTATGAACATGATTGACATAACGGATTAAGGTGGAGTGATAATGAATTGTAATCCAATGCCAATTCTAAGTAACCTATGAAGCTAATAAAATTCATTCTTCTTGTTTCTCGTCTGTGTACAAGACGTGTTTTGCGTTGCTCCAATAGAAACATTTGAAAAGATTCTATAGTTTCAAAAAAAGTTAGATCCAAACTAAAAGAGAAACACACCGTACACTACTGTATAAAGCACATCTTAAAACTAAACAAGAAGTACAGATCAGTTTTCTTAAGGAACGCGGATCGCGTCCAGTGATACATAGTTTAGTTCAGTGGTCTCAAACTCGCGGCCCGCCACACTATTTTGTGCGGCCCGCGCCCACATCCGTGGAATATATTTTAGATGTATTTGGTCATTAAATGAATGATCTTTGTCATTTTTTTATGCGCAAGTTGGAATTAAAGATTTGTGTTACATCTACAATGACAATAACGTTCGAAAAATTGAATAAAGAAAAAAAAATCTCAACATTTTGGTGCATATAATGGTGCGGCCCGCTATTTTGCTGATATTGTCCTCTGCGGCCCGCGTGCCTATATGAGTTTCAGACCCCTGGTTTAGTTAATAGGGTAGGTTTAGGTGAGCTAGGTTTAGTTTAATTCTCTGTGCATAAATAGGTTAAGGACATGGAAAGAGATGATATGAAAAAAAAAAACAAAGGACGAAGCATAAGACAGATAAATAAATCCTAATCTCCTTTTGAGCATTATTGTAAAAGCAATTGCATAAGTTGGAAGTACTTCCATCAGTTATTAGATAATTGGTCTGTAATGGGGTAGAAGGCATGTGTTTCGTTAATTTTTCTTTTGGGACTGCTTCTGATACAAATAGGTGAGGCTCAGGATTGCCTGAGGGACAAGTGTAGCCTCCACTATACAAATACCATCCGGCAGGACGATGCATGGATAGAAGTGGCCTCAGCTGCAGGCCTGGAGATCGATTCCTTTCGACGAAAGTGGAAGTCGCTCTGCGGCTCGTGTCATTATGAAGCCTCTATTGTAAAAGTTTGGCGGCGGGGTCCGATAAAGAACTAAGTATGCTTAGTTTTTATCAACAACTATTATTAATCTAATTTTCGGTCCAACAGCTTCCAGTTTGGTTGTTAAACCGAATTGGTTTGCGTACGATGTCACGCCATCCGTAGGTGATGGCGGTACTTCGACTAGCACGGTGACTTTTATTAATCAGTTTATTGGTTCTTCTGATTATAAATAATATTATTAGTTCTTGTAATTCGATGCTCGTTGAAAATTTTTCATATGTATGTTCATATGATGGGTTACACCCCGAAATTCTTACTCTTCTAAATTATTCATATCCACATGAGAAATTCCCATGCGACCCCGCCGCGCGCAAAGACTCAAAGTCTCGCGCGCTCTGAGGAATCCACACCCTCCAGAGTAATTTGAACGAATTACTTTCTCGTACGGATACAGAAGGCTCTTGGGGCAATGGTAGGGAAGAAGCTAGATGGCTATTCGCCTAAACGACCGGTAAAGATACGGGACGAAAAGCCGAGCGAAGACGTTCGTGAGCCAGACAATAATGCTGAAATGTGATTGGGTTCTGCAATAAAAAACTAAAGCAAAAATGTATATATACAAGACACAACATTAGTCTTTCATTTTTTTTGTTTCAGTTCGATGAAACATCATCCTGCTCATTCCAACACCGAAAAAGCGTTCGTCAACAAGCAATCCAATAAATGTTTGGCCTTGGCTTCAGAGCACCTTCAAGCCTCATCATCTGATGCAGATAGTCTGGCAGGTTTTTCAACAGCGCTCTCTTTGCAGTAATCTTTTGCTCATACAGTCGGGGCAGGCTCGTATTTTTACTGGTATAAAACGACCCCGCTTCGCTCGCTCTCAGCCCCTGGCAGCTTTACAGGTGTTTTGCTTCCCAAGTGCCGTACCTTGCAGCAATCTTACTCTGCAAAAACCATTATGATCGGCCGATATCTGTGTTTTTGTGTTTTGTTTTTATTTTGATTCAGTGTTCAGTCATGGAGAAAAAAGAGTGCTGGTATCTCTTCGGAAGGTATCTTGCGAAGAAAAACCAAGAATGAGAACGTGCTAAGAGGCGTTGTCGTTCTAAGTGGTCACGGGAATGGCTTTTAAAGCGAAATAAGTATTCCCAGGTTCGACTCTAGAGAGAATTAGAAGATGAGCCATCCGATTGGCGTAATTACAAGCGCATGAATGAGGAGACGTATACCGAATTATTGAACAAAGTTTCCCCGTATATTGTGCGGCAAGACACTGTAATGGGGTAATCTATCTCTCCGCATGAGAGGCTTACGGCCACTTTACGGTTTTTAGCTACAGGGAGGACCTATAAGGACCTAGAATATACCGCAGTAATTTCGAAGCCTGCTTTGAGAAAATTTGTTTCGGAAACCTGTGCAATTATCTTCAAGGTGCTCCGTAGTGAATATTTAAAGGTAAGCCCAAAATGTCATAGTTTTTTAAGATATTTAATAGGTGCGTACGAAGTCGGCAAGGCACAGGTGTTCTCGCGTGTCACCGTAAAAAAATTTTCAACCGAACGGTACTGGTTCCCTCTACCGCAACTACAAAAACACCTTCAGTGTTGTCCTGATGGCAATCGTATAGTATTGAAAACCACTAGTTTTTATTAAAAAAAAAAGTCGATAATCAGTTGAAAATTCCACAATCTCGATTGATGGAAGGAACGGACCGATTGTTACCCTATGTTTTCATTGGAGATGAAGCCTTCGCTTTGCGTCGCGATTTGATAAAACCATACCAACGGGACACTTTAATTAAAGAGAGACGAATTTTTAATTACCGTCTGTCTAGGACCAGGCGTGTAGTTGAAAACAGTTTTGGCATTTTAGCCTCTAGATTTCGGATATTCCATACAAATATTAATTTGGATCTCGACAACATTGACAATGTAGTACTTGCGTGTACCGCTTTACATAACTTTCTGCGCAGAATGACTTAATGCACAACCTTGCGCGTGGAGTAAGAGGTCCGATTTCAAATGATGCTATGCTATGCAGAGATCAATTTAAAAAACATTTCAACAATGAAGGGGTTGTAGCTTGGCAAGATAAGTACATAACATTAAAAAATTGAAGAAACGATGTATAATGAAACTCTTTTTTTTAACTTTTTTTCATTTTTTTCCTGATACCCTACGGACTGAGTATAATGAAACTCGTTAAATAAAATGTAAATGTGTAAAATGAAGACTAAACTATTTTTCCATTATTTCAATACAATTTTTCCCGAACAAACTCGCCTATACTCGCGTTGCAAACGCTCTCACCGGGAAAGGCCAGCAATCAAAGTAAGCATCGGGATGACCAGCCACGAAGGTTCGACACACCACGAGCTGCTCTTCCGGGTCAATCCACGACAACCATCGCAGAAAAATCACCATGCATATCCATCCGTTCCTACTAAACTCGCGCGCAGGCTAGCAATACTAATGCAATGTATATAGTTTATTAACTTACCTCTTCCGGGAATGATATCTCTACTGGTTCGTCGTCCATCGAGTTTTTAGAGGTCCTCGGCGTCTCTTGGTCACGAAGAAAATGCAGCGAATCAAAAGTACCACAAGGATGGTTTATACACCTGCTGCAAATCCTGATTTAATAGAATTGGCCACTTTTGATAGCTCTTTTCGGTATACAGTCCTCAGATTGTTAATCTTTTTCACAACGATTTCTACATGTTGGGTCTAGTTCCTTACACTTCTGTAGCAACACTTCGTACGCCTGCCCCTTTTTGTAGCGGTCGCTATATTCCTTACTTTTCACTTTCCACAGGCATGGAAAACTTTCGTATAGCGAATTAAATTCCTCCAGGAACTCTCGCGTGCAATGTTTCAGGTCTCCCATCTTGACCAACAAACAACCAAAACAAACAATGAAATTTCAAACCACCATCACACACACACATCACACACATGTTAACTTTCCTCTGAATGTATATAAATTGAACCGATAATAATGCCCTGCTGCTTTATTTGCTGCGATATCGCCGTCAATCTGCGTTTTGTTCGGAGAGTAGTAGCGTGTAAACGCCTCATTACATTTGTACGCTCCAAGCAACGAAATATGACTATATTATGTTAGTGCAGTACACAGAACGCCACAATTGGAATTCTAACAGCAGGAATCTCTTACGGAACCACGTTTAACCCTTCGATTCGGTTTATGGACGAATTCGCGAACGAGGCGAACGAGGCGATAGAGCTTATTGCGAAAGGACTTTAGGTGGAATCTGAAATCACCAGCTGATGGGTTGTGAGTCTGTTCGCTGGTTGTAAATCGCACCCACGATTCCACTCTGCTGCAGCTTGCAAAGAATTGGAGTCGATTTCAAAAGCAATCCGCAATCGATTCCGGGAACCGACTTCAGCTGATGTTGGAATTGTTCGAATTCGATTCCGGGCTGGGCTGTTTTGACTATCGATTGTAAGAAGAGGTAGCGTAGAGAAAATAGCAGACAGGTTGGTTGGCTTCTGGTTTGTAGTCTGATAAACCCAGTTGCTAAGGAAAGTTCATTGTTGTCGTTGTTCTTAAAAATACAGTGCCCGGCACAAAAAAAAATCCACTAACGACGATCATCTACATTGCTCCGAAACGGTTAAGCTTCCGCGTGTAAAAAATATGTGTATATTTTTATCTTGTAGAAGAAAGCCGGTAGTTTATTTTGACGTATGATATTATGAATTTGCATTCAGCATAACTCAGTAAATTAAATTTCAAGGTAGCATCTCCAGTTTAGGGTATGACACAAAAAAAATCCACTTCATGTTTTCAATGCATAACTTAAAGAAAAGTTATTGTAGTGAGACATTTGCAATTTATATGGCCTCCTCTCTCCTTAATAAGCGATTTGAGACGTTTTGGAATGCTTACAATTATTTTTCATGGGGAGACTGGACCCACATCGTCACCTTCTAACATTAAGCCCTACATATAAAATGATTGCTCGTAGGTTACACTCAATATTTACAGCTCAACGTCTAAAATAGTCCAGATTCATTGTAGAGTGTGAAATGAGGCGAATCTGTTCGAAGGTATAAGTTAGTCGGCAAACACTGTAGCCAGCAGGATCATCGAGTCAGCGGCAAATGTTCAAGAACAACTGATTTCAGTTTCAAAAGATTTTTCAGCATATTCCATCCCACTGGACGAATCAACTGATGTAACAGACACCGCATATTGTGCCGTATTCATTCGTGGCGTGGACGAAAACTTATAAATTGATGAAGAACTATTGGACTTACTTCCTACGAAACCAACGACGACTTGGCGCAACGTATTTCAACAACTGAAAGCCTGTATCGAAAAGTGTGGATTACCGTGGGAAAAAATCATTTCTCTGGCTACGGATGGTGCACCGTGTTCGGAGAAGTTTGGCGTTGTTGGATTAGTCGCAGAGAAGCGGAATCAGCTCAGTTTAGCGGGACCTTTTGCGGCCATACACTGCATTCTGCAAGAAGCACTATGCGCGAAAAGTATTCAAATGAATAATGGATGTTGTAGTGAAAACGGTGAACTTCATACGTGCACGGGGTCTCAATCACAGACAGTTTGTATCATTTCTAGCTGATTTAGAAACGGAACACGGAGAGTTGCTGTATCACATGGATGTGACATGGTGGAGTCGCGGAAAAGATCTGCAGAGATTTTTTTTTTTCCGGATCTTGCTTTTCTTACTGCCATCACGCAACATCTCAATATACTAAATCCAACTACAGGACTCAAAGCAGCTGATAACCGTGATGTTTGAGCGCATCAAACCATTTCGATACAAGCTGAAATTGTGGATCACTCAGCTAAAAGATGGAAATTTAACTCATTTCCCTTTTCTGAAAAGGATAACAACTGGACCGCCGTTTGCACTTGACGTAGCAAATGTTCCAGAAGACGCCCAGATGGAACTGCTACAGAACTGCTGTATTTCGCTAGTACAGGAGATTTTCCTGTCGATAAATAATACGCTCGACGCAGAAAAGGTGCATAGTTTCATCAGTACTACTATTAAGGCAAGAATTAAACGAATGAACGCCACGCGGCAGTGGTTGCGAATAATATTGTCGATTTTTCGTAAAGTAATAATAAAGATGAAAATTAGCAACCATTGCATCAATGATGATTTATTAAAACACCTGTGTTAGCGACAACTGCCGAGGTACACAGGACGCGGATGACTGGACGCCACCGACAGCATCGGTGACAACAAATTCGCCTGGCTGCTTAGTAGCTGAGCAGCGAGGACAGCGAGTCACCCACGATGACTAGTCGTCCCTCGAAAAGTGGTGGCCGTCTCGTTCCCCCCCGCCGCTACGATAGTGTGTGTTATTTTCAGTCAGATTTAAAACGGAATCTGCGGCAATGTGCTGTAAACAAGGCAAAATCAATCTTTCCCAATTGCAAAAACCACCGGAAACACTTTTCTCTTTGTGCCTGGGACAAGCATCTCAATAGAAACATTTTTTGGAAAACATCCGATAATATAATTAAAGTTTTCAAATGACCGTTTGGTGCAACAGTTGTTGAACAGCATGGGTTTCAAACGACCTTTACGGTTCAAGGCCAGATTTACCACAGAAAAGGTTCTTCATTCCCAACCAGTGAAGAGTCGCCCTGCGAGAAGACTGCGAGGGAACGCATGCCATATTCGAACGAGCAAGGGCTTATCATAAGAGCCGATAAAACTCCTTCTGGAGAGCATGACCGTCGCTTGCACCCGTAGCGGAAGAAGTCGCTGTAATTATGTCTAACATGGAAGCAAACAACCGCGACATTATTCTTGAGTTACGATCTAATAATGTGTTAAAGAAGGTATATTAGACACATCGTAAATATGATGCCCTACAATATCCTTTGATGTTCCCTAGAGGAGAAGATGGGTATGATTTTGAAAACAGACAGGTAAACCCATTAACAGATACGTACACCAATAAAAAAAAAAGTCTCTGTTATGGATTTCTACAAATAAAGAATCATGGTGCGAAATGACGATGACAACCATATTGCAATGTTGTTTCAAATGCAGAATGTTGTTTCAGCAGTACAATTAAGATATATTTGTACTCATCAAAAAGAGCTAAGAGAAAGAACGCATATTTGGTTTGCCTTGATGTTGGATGTACACCATTGAATGGTTGTCTACCTCATTCACACAATTTGATTTGGTTGGCTGAAACAATACACCCAACAGAAATTGACGATATTATTTGCGCAGACCAAATCAATCAATAGATTCAAATCTTTTTGCTATTATTACCAAGCACATGATACATGGTCCCTGCGGGTATTTAAACCCTTTCTCGCCGTGTATGGTTGATTGTAGATGTTCCAAAAAGTTTCCACGATCCTTATTAGTGTGATATGGCAGTTTTCGAAATAGAAAATGAGCATGATGAAGTGACGAATTATCAATTAGGTCAATATATAAGTAGCAATGAAGCAGTTTATGAGAATCCTTGGCTTTTCTATTCATGAAAGGCACCGAAGTGTTCAGTATTTAAGCGTCCATCTGGAAAATGCGCAGCGTGTGTATTACACTAGAGAAAATGCAAATGACCAAGCTAACAATCCACGACATACTACCTTGACTGCTTTCTTCCAATTATGCAACAAGAAGAAATTGCTAAATCTTTAACTTATCCTTAATTACCGCGATATTGTACTTGGGATGTAGCAAAAAAGGAATTTCGCAAAAGAAAACAAGGCCGACCCGATGCTGTCACAGGTCAAATTGCCAGTAACGCTTTAGGAAGAGTAAACACAGTTCATCCTAATAATGCCGAATGGTTTTTCCTCCGTAAGCTTCTCCATGTAGTGAAAGGTTCAGTTTCCTTTAAGGCTTTGAGGACTGCAGGTGGAACAGTATGTGAAACATACGGAGCAGCATGTTGCAGTCTAGGTTTACTTGAAGATGATAACCATTGAGAACAAACAATTCGTGAAACTGAATTGTCATCTCACCCAGCACATATAAGAGGGCTGTTTGTTATTATAATAGCCTCATGTAATCCCTCGAATCCAAAAGCCCAAAAGATATTTTGCACAGATAGCGTAGAGAAAATCCATCAATAGAAATTTCATTTACGCCTCAAATATTCAACGAGTCTTTGATAATAATACAAAACATGTTCCATGCAATACCTGGCAAAAATCATCTGATTTTCTACTTCGTCCATCCTTCCGAAATTCTCAAAACGAGTTATGTACAGACTATATTCGTGAAACCGATTACGACATTAGTTCACTTAGATCTCTTATAGCTACGAACAAACCAACGTTAAATGCAGATCAGAAGCGAGCATATGACACTATCATAGCCCATATTGATCAAGAAAATGGCTGCATCATATTTTTAGATGCTTTAGGAGGCACAGGTAAAACTTTTTTAACAAATTGATACTTGCGGAAATTAGATCACGAGGCCAAATTGCTCTAGCCATGGCTTCTTCTGGCATAGCTGCTACTTTGATGGATGGAGGACGCACCGCTCATTCTACTTTGAATCTTGGTCTAGATATTTCGCGACAATAACACCCAACGTGCAATATTAGCAAAACGAGTGGGCAAGCGCAAGTTATGAAAGCTAGCAAATTGATCGTCTGGGATGAGTGTACAATGGCACATAAAAATTCACTTGAAGCATTGAATACAACTTTAAAGGACCTGAAGCAGAAAAATCTTTTGATGTGTGGAGCATTAGTACTTCTTTGCGGTGATTTTCGCCAAATTTTACCAGTTAAGAGCCAACCTTATCGAAGCTATCATTCTTACAAGGAAAGGCGAAGGTGATACTGTTATGATACCACGAATTCCACTGATTCCCACAGATCTTCCATTTAAATTTAAAAGGCTTCAATTTCCAGTGAGGCTTGCATTTGCTATTACTATCAATAAGTATCAGGGACAAACCATAAAGCACTGTGGCGTTGATTTGAGATCCCCATACTTTTCGCATGGTCAATTTTATGTTGCTTGCTCGAACTGGTCGTCAAGTAATTTATTTATTGTCTTCAACATCGAATGTAAAACTTTAAAAAGTGTTGTTTATCAGCAAGTTTTGCAACAAACATGATATATTGGCGATCTTTTTTCTTTTCGCGTTTCATCACTGGGTTCACTCTTGGTCAAAATAAGTAGGCAAAAGGAAGCACTACAAACATATATTAGGCCTTTTTCTGTACAAATTACCCTAGAATTGATGAGTGCGTTTGATCCTCTGGTTACATTTTGCAAAATAATTTTTGTTTCTCTCATACAACACAACCGTAGCTGAGGGCGGCTGGTAAAATCCTTTCCTCACCTCTGCGCGGTACCACCTAGAAGCCACGAATTGTCTTCTTGGGCTAACGAGGAAGGTTGTTTATTGCATTTACATCTTCAGCTTTGATTTTTTGTAACCCGTATGAAATCGGGTAAATCAACTAGTAGTGAATAAAACGCGAGTTTAAAAACCGTACGAGTTCCACTTTTTACTTCTGTTGCGTTGCTGCTCATCATTTTTATTTAATCAAGTGCAAATCATTTTTGTTTTAAATTTCAGCTTGAACCACTAACGCATCAATTGTATATTGTTGAGGAAGAGAACCAACTTTTGCGTGCAGATATTATTAATAAAGACTGATGGACACGGATCAACACGATGACGATTGAAGAGGCTAGTGTGGAGGAAGGTTGGGGAAATTTTTGTCGGGGTGGCTTTAGGCTTACGATGGAGATTAACAGCACAGATGCAACCAAAAATCCACCAACTATTCGAGCTGAGAAACAGTTATTAGATATATTTAAGAGCTACAAATTAAGAAAGGACAAACTAATTCATTTAACCCGTTGATAAAGACAAAACGATGGAGAAGGGATGCGAATCCAAAGCAGAATATCCTGCAGGTTAAGATTATGAAATAAACCCCGAAAGCTGCTTGAGCCAGAAATCAGTTATAAGTTTTTTATCCATCTGGTTTATGCTCCCATATGATGCTAACGTTATTTAAAAATAAAACAATATAATGCCCACCGTTACTTAAAAACTTCTCGAATTATCGAAAAGGTTAGTCTTTTTGGGTTAAAGGGGTAGTTTTGATCCTTTTCACGATTAAATGTGTACGAGATTATAGTGAGTGCGCGACGAGTATCGCAACACAAGCAGCAGTATGGTCTCGCAGCGTAGCTTGGTTGATCTCGCACACTGCTTCAACGATTTGGTCTTGAAGCTCGCCGATATTCGCAATCGGCTACTATCACAAGGGATTGATGACCAGATACAGATGTACCAAACTTCCTCTTTTCATCGTATGGAAAATGGTGGCAGTCGCCATGTCGCCGTGAGCTGGGAATCTCTGTTACTCTTTTGATCGCAGCCTTTGGACAAGCGACACGCGTTTACGGCAAGGACCGAGTGAACAGTTAATTTGCAGAGCAATAAATTTCTTAATACACTCGTAATCACACCAAAATGGATTACTGATCCATTACAAAATGGATTAGGATGCGAATTGGGTGACCGCAAGCCGTCGCAACTACTGCGACAAATGCAGGACCTGGCGCCTTACGGACGGACGAGCACTTAGTAAAGTCTTTGTGGTTGCAACAGCTTCCAGAGACAACTCGTGCAGTTTTGAAGATCTCTGAAAATGTACTGTCAGTTGCATAATTAGCCGAGGAGCAGGCAGATCAACTTGCGGCAATAGTTCGCCCGCAGCACGTTTTTGCTGCAGCTGCACCACGATATCAGAGTCGCTACAATCCTCGGTATCAGAGACGCACGCGTGGCAGCTCTGCATCACGTCATCGATGGCAGAGCCAGAACGGAGATGCACGCAGAGATCATGAGGGCAGTTTGTGCTATTATCACTACAAGTACGGTGCGGATGCTCACCGCTGTATTAAGCCCGAATCACTATCGTCGATAGGAAAAGTGGTATACGCTTCCTAGTCGACACCGGTGCCGACGTTTCCATTATGCCCAGAGTCGCCAGCAGACCACCAGCTAATACTACGAATAAACAATTATTTGCCGCGAATGGGTCCAGAATAACGGTATACGGCGAAGAACTCTACCAACTCGATTTAGGATTACGTCGGGCGTTCCTTTGCAAGTTCGTTGCCGCCGATGTGCAATCTGCTATACTAGGTGCTGACTTTCTTAGTCATTATCACCTGCTAGTAGATCTGCGACAAGGATGTTTGTTAGACGGGTTTACGGCCAAGTGGCTGGCTCATCAGATCTGTTAGGGTTAGGGATCAGATCAGGGTTAGGTAGTATTAGTAATAGATAATAATTGTATATTCGAAATTTTTAAATAAAAGAGGAGTCTGTAATGTAAACCATTCGGAATCAGACGTATAATTTTATATTATAGGCGAAGAAACCAATAAAAAAAAAATTAGTTCAATGAACTTTTACGCATACCGTCCAATGATAAGGCAGGATGCTGATAATCATTTGCTGAGATGTCGCCGACTGTTCCAACAGTATGCAGTGGACATGTATGTGAAAATTGAAACCGAGCGCCTAAACTGCATTAGATTCAACCAAACCAAACTTAGATCTGAAGAGTACATTCACCTAAAAGATGCAGTAAACACAGGCCAACCAGGACAGACATCAAGTGATAGGCATGATATCACCGCTAGAATCTTCAGACAAAAGCAAAGAGCAATGATTGATTGGATAGTAAAACACCAGGTGTTTGGTAAAGTCAAATGTTGGATGTACTCCATCGAATGGCAAAAACGAGGACTACCACATTCGCACACGCTCATTTGGTTAGCAGATAAAATTCTAATAGATGAATTCGACGATATTATTAGTGCAGAGATTCCTGACCAGCAAATCAATCCAGAACTCTTTAATATACACAATACAGAATCGCCTTGCATGGTGCTAAGTAAATGTTCGAAACGATATCCACGTCCATTGCTTAGTGAGACTGTCTCCGGGGACGATGGATATCCATTATATCGGAGAAGATAACCAGAAGACAATGGCAAACATATTATAATGAACGTCAAAGGAAATAACGTAATCGTCAATAATAGCTGGATTGTTCCGTAGTCGCCGCTGCTCTCAAAAACTTTTAAAACACATTGCAACGTTGAGTTATGCAATTCAGTCAAATCTATTAAGTACATCTGTAAATACATTCATAAGGGTAGTGATATGGCTGCGTTTGGCATTGATTAGCGTTATGAAACGAGCAACGAGCGTTATGAAAAAGGTGAAAGACTAGTCTTAATAGCTGTCCTTGCTTCTGGGGGATGCCGGCTTTCCCCAAGAGCACGTCTTGCTAACGCCATATCGGAATTCTCGGGCTGGCAGTCGTGAAGCAGTTTTCAACGAGAACCACAGTAAAACTAGAAGTATTGTCGAGAGATCTGTTGGCTTATTAAAGGCTCGTTTTCGGTGCCTACTCGGTGCCAGGGAGCTCCACTACACCTCAAAAAAGGAAACATCGATAATAAACGTTACCGTAGCTCTCCACAATATATGCAAGTCATACAAAATAGAAAAGCCAGCCAATTGAAACCAACGATAATTGATTCTTCCATCGAATATGATGGCGATGAAGAAATCAGTGCGTTTGATGTCAGGGATACAATTAGGGATTCTCTGATATGTAATGAATGGTCGAAAAAATCTAACGTTTGAGTTTTATTAAAAGAAACAAATAACATTAAACTGCTACAGAATTGTTAGGGTTTTTAATCATATTCTACTCATAGAACAAACGACCTCTCTTTATTATCAGCGACTGTTCTTTTAGAGCTAATTCTTTTCGCTTCAGCTCAATTTTCTCGCGTGAATTTTATTTTTCTCTTCAAATGCTGCTGATAATGCGATTGTCTGTTGTGCAATTATTTTCCAGTATTTCAGTCAATGTTGATGCAAATGATGTTGTTTGCGCTGGTGTAGACGAAACTGTTGCTCGTGTTGTTGGTATTGTTGTTGTTGATGCGTTGGTCGATGATGATGTAGATGATTTTTTAGATATTAATTTGCTTTTTTTTTTAATTGTTATCGGCGATATTTCGGGGGACCATGTTGGGTATAGTGGTGTTGAGATTTCTGCTGAGATTTATATTGAAACGCACGAACATGCCGCTAGGACTTATTATTCGGATGACCCGTGAATTTGACGATCCTATGTGTGTTAAGGCACTGTACTGTTCTTTTGTTAGGTCGACTCTGCAGTATTGTTCTATCGTGTGGTCCCCCTACCAGGATTCCTGGATCATGCGGTTAGAGATTATACAACGAAAGCTCACACGTTACGCGGTCAGGAAACATCCCTGGGACGACCCAGCCAACCTCCCTGACTACAACTCGAGGTGTTTACTTCTAGGTCTAGAACATCTAGCTGTGCGACGCCGGAACCATCAATGTTCTTTCATAGCGGGACTTCTCACGGGATCGGTAGACTCACAATACAGACTTGAATACAGTGAATACGTGTTGTTTGTCACCAGTGTAGCGAGCTAGTTATCTAAGAAATCCTTAATTTGTAACGGTATATCTATGTTCATGTAGCCAACTGTGGCCGATGAACAGTAATAAACATCAAATCAAATCAAATCAAATCAAAAAATTGTGTTGAGAATTCTGTTGGTGATGCTTTTGGCGATACTGTGGGCTCGATTCTGAAAACCCGTTCCGACGGATTGACCGACCCACCGAGGTTCAGGATATTATCGATATCCATCTGCAAGGGAGTTAGCGCAATCTGCCGGTTCGATCCTCAACCTGTTACACGTGCCTCTCGTTTGTTTACTGCCAACCGTTTTTTCACGTTACGTTTCATGTCTAGCCAAACCTGACCAGTTTTTCAAAAATTGGTTGATTAGTTTTTATAACTGTAGACATTTCACTTGTTATTCCGAACCAAATCGTAGCAGAACGAACCGAACCGAAACGCAGCGTAGAATGTGCAGCTTCCAAATGAAGCGAAAAAATTCTAGCTGTTGCTTGGTTGCATAGCAATGGTTGCTATGATATATGATTTTCATACCTTAGCAGATTTATAAAATAAAATGCTGCTATTTCTGTTTTTTGTAATGGGCTCTAATTCTAATTCTTCTTCTGTTTCCCATTTTTCCAATTGATTCTATTTATCGACTGTGAAATTGTTATTGATTCCAAACTATTACGGCAAGTGCAATCATTACGCTGTATTCTCAGTTATGACCAATTGTTCTCTTTTGATATACTTTGTTGATTTAATTCGTCCAATGAGTTGATACGTTACATATGCTAATTTCGAAGATATTAATTAATAAACTTACTTCATTATTAAGATGACTACCACTCATGGAAATTCCGGGTCGAAATAGAGCTTGTAGATCATGGTGTAAAGGAAGCTATCAAGATGGACCCACCGGAAGCGACGGCATCGGTTGCGGAGAAAGCGGTGTTCACAAAAATGGATAACAAGGCTAAGGCATTATTGGTGGCTTTCATTACCAACAGTTACCTTGAATATGTCCGGGACAAACCAACAGCCAAGACTATGTGGTTTTCGTTGACAAGTACGTTTGAAAAAACCGATTTCGCGACCCAAATTATGTTCGTCGTGAGCTGGCTCTTTTGAAAATGGAAGAAGCAACTGCTCTCAGCGTCCACTTCAAGAAATTCGATCAATTGATTCGGCAGCTTAAAAATACTCGAGCGGTTTCAACAGAGATTGAGCAAGTGAGCCAGCTTTTTATGACATTACAAGCTGCATATGATGTGTTAACCACAGCCATGGAAAATATGCCCAAAACTGTTTTAAAAATGAACAAAGTAGAGGCTAGATTACTAGCGGAAAAACAAAAGAGAAATGAACGAGAAGAAGAAGATTGTGGAAGTTCGGTAAAAGTAGAAGATTCCGTTTTCGCTATAAGAACCATGAACAGAACATTTTACGGAATATGTTTTGGATGTGGCAATTTTGGCCACAAGCGATCGGATTGCCCGAAAGAAAAGGAAAATGCTCGGAAACATGCATCACAGGTGACTTTCACAGGTTACTCAGGCACTTTCACAGGACTTTCACAGGTTACATCACAGGTTACTAGCACCGCCATTAGGGGCACGAATGAGGAGGAAGCACCGTTAGCTCCCCCATTTGCTCGGTGCATGAAGGCAGATGATCGGAAACAAGAAGGGCCGACAGGAAAGCTGTCTGAGGTAGTTACGGCTGCCACTGGGCCGCTAGGGTTGGCTATGAAGGGAGCCGACAGCATCCTGGCGCTGGTTCGGGATAAGAAGAGTGGAGTTCAGCTGGAGGTCTACAAGTTGACGATCCAGCTGATCCAGGATCTTCGAGCCGTGGAAAGGAAGCAACAGAGGGAGGTAAAGAGTGTCGAGTGCCAAACTGTGCTCGCCTCAAACTTCACCAGTGTGGGCTGCCAAACTGACATCGCTCTATCGGCTGTGGTACGCTCGTCGTTTGCGTCTGTTGTGCAAAACAACAGGAACGCGAAGGCCACAGAACCAACACCAGCGAGCGAGAAAAGGCAGAGGAGTTCGCCAGGGGAGGCGGCTCCCAGCAAACGGGAACGCAAGGGGGAGGAAAGTCGTTCCTTAGCTGAGGTAGATGTGGACGGTTTTGAGGTGGTAAAGAGAAAAAAAAGACGCCAGAAACCCGTAGAGCGGATACCTACGAAAGCAGTCGAGCCGAGGCCGCAGAGGCGCAGGCCTGATGCGCTGCTGGTTAAGGCTAAGTCGGAGGAGAGCTACAAGGAGTTTGTCGCCTCCATGCAGAGCTCAGCCGAGCTGGTTGAGCTGGGTAAATGCGTCAAGCAAATTACTCGCTCAAGCACCGGAAGCATGCTTGTGCTCCTGCGTGGCCATGCTAGGAGCTCGGACTTCAGCACAGCTGTGCAAGAAGTCCTGGGGGAAGAGGCCACTGTAACGGCCCTAACCCAGCAAAGAACCGTGCAGTGTCGCGGTCTCTATGAGACAACGACCGAGAAGCAGGTGCAGGAAGCAGTATGTGAGCTGCTAAGACTGAAGGAAGCGCCTTCCGTTAAGCTGCTACCCTACTTCCGGCGATCCAAGAAGGCAGAAATTACCCTGCCAGAGGCTGAGGCGATGAAACTCGCCAAGATTGGAATGATGCGGATGGGGTGGAACGATTGCCCACTGCGAATCGTTTCGAAACGATTCCCATGCTCGCGGTGTTGAGAATGGGGCCACTACAAGAGTGACTGCAAAGGGGAAGATCGTTCCAGCATGTGTAAGCGATGCTGTGGTAATGGACATTTTGCAAAGGATTGCAAAAAAGCTCCGAACTGCGTGCTCTGCCCTGCTGGGCAGGACAGGTGCCATGCACCTGGTGGGCCCCGCTGTACAGCGGTCAAAACCAGTGGATGGAAGTGATTCAAATCAACTTGAATCACTGTGAGGCTGCGCAGGACCTACTGGTGCAGCGCATGCGGGAAACGAGGTGTGACCTTGCGATTATAGCCGAGCCGTATAACGTCCCTGACAAGGACGGAAACTGGGTGACCGACAGAGGTCGAATGGCGGCAGTATTGGTTGGAGGAAAGTACCCGATCCAAGAGATAGTTGACAATGGGCATGAAGGATTTCTGGTAGCGAAGGTAGGTGGGGTATATGTGTGTGCGGTTTACGCGCCTCCGAGGTGGGCTCTCGACCAGTACGAGAGGATGCTGGAGGAAATGCTGGACGTGGTATCACAGTACAAGCCGCTACTGATTGCTGGAGACTTTAATGCGTGGTCGACCATGTGGGGTAGCAGGATCAACAAACCGAGAGGAGACAGCTTGGTGGAAGCTATTTCTAGGCTGGATGTCCTCCTGGCAAACAAAGGTACCACCAGGACTTTCAGCAAGAACGGTCGAGAATCGGTAATCGACATCACGTTCTGTAGTCCTGTGTTAGCCCAAGACATGCATTGGCGGGTCAGTGAGGAGTATACGCACAGTGACCACTTCGCCTTGCGTTATACCCTTCAAAGCTCGAGGGCAGACGGTAGCTCCTGTAAGAAGGGAAAACAAAAAAAAGGAGCGGGCTTGGAAAAATGCGTTTCTCGACAAGAATCTCTTCGATGAGTTTCTCAAATGGTCATATGACGGGACGTGCCTTAGCCCTCAGGCACTTACCACAACCATGACTAGGGCGTGTGATGCTACATTGCCGAGGAAAACCACGGTCTCGAGGGGCAAGCACCAAGTTAATTGGTGGTCTCAAGAGCTTACGGATCTTCGAGCAGAGTGCCTCCACGCCAGGAGAAGCATGCAACGTGCCAAACTAAACGCAGATAGGGTAGCTAGGCAAATTGTCTATAAGGCTGCTCGTGCAGCGCTGAAAAGACGCATTGCCACTAGCAAGGAAGAGAGTTTTCTTAGGCTAAACAGAGAGGCAGAGCAAGATCTTTGGAAGGGAGGAGCATATAGGTTGGCTATGAAGAAACTCAAAGGACCGAGTGTACCTCGGGAAACTTGTCCTGAGAGACTTCATGCCATCGTCACAAAGCTATTCCCAACTCATCAGCTATGTGTGTGGCCTACAATGCCATACAACAAAGAGGAGCAAGTAGAGTGCCCAAAGATAACGATCGGTGAGCTGCAGCGGGCTGCCAGGCGCATGGGGCTGAACAAAGCTCCGGGGCCAGATGGCATACCGAATATAGCTTTGAAAACTGCGATAGAGGTTTGCCCCGAGCTTATCAGGAAAACAATGCAAAAATGTCTGGATGACTGTAGCTTTCCCGTTTGCTGGAAACGGCAGAAGCTTATCCTGCTGCCCAAGCCCGGCAAAAATCCTGGAGACGCTTCGGCGTACAGGCCGATCTGCTTAATAGATACCCTGGGCAAACTCCTTGAGCGGCTAATCCTTAACAGGCTGACGCCGTACACGCAGGGCACCCAGGGACTATCCAGTAGACAGTTTGGGTTTCGCCAGAATAGGTCAACTGTTGACGCCATTCGTACAGTGGTAGAAACTGCGGGTAAAAGTGGAGGGTTCTGTGCGATCATCACCATTGACGTACAGAACGCCTTCAATAACGCCAGTTGGACGGCAATCGCAAGGTCGTTACGCAGCATGAAAGTGCCTCAGTACCTTTGCCGTTTGCTCCAGAGCTACTTCGAGGATCGAGTACTGCTCTATGACACTGGTTCAGGTCAACAGGAAGTGCCTCTTACGGCAGGAGTACCACAAGGCTCCGTTCTAGGGCCAACACTCTGGAACGTGATGTACGATAGCGTCCTGCGGCTGAGGCTGCCTGTTGGGACTTTGGTCGTTGGCTTCGCTGATGATATGGTCCTGACGGTTTGCGGGCAGTCCCTGGAGGAAGTGGAACTGAACGTGGAAAGGTCGGTAGAGGCAGTTACCAGGTGGATGATTGATCGTGACCTGGTTGTCGCACACAACAAAACCGAGATGTTGATTGTTAGTAAGCACGTCCAAGAGGCATCGGTTAAGATCGGTCGCCTAGAGGTTCGTTCGCAGAAGGCAATAAAGTATCTCGGTGTGATGCTAGATAATAGGCTGACTTTCAAGGACCATCTGGAGTATGCGGCAAATAAAGCGAGGACCTCTTTATGGGCTCTCACTGGCATGCTGCGTAGAACGGGGGGGCTTTCGAGCTCCAAAAAGAAGCTGCTTGCGACAGTAGTGTCATCCACAATACGCTACGCAAGCCCAGTCTGGGGGGAAGCACTGAGAAACCCCAAGAACAAGCTAATCATAGACCGTGTGTACCGACTACTAGCGATCAGGGTGGCGAGCGCTTTCCGCACCATTTCACTGGAGGCAGTATGCGTGATCGCGGGAATGATGCCAATCACATTAGTGATCATGGAAGACATAGAGCGTCACGCAAGGAGAGATTCGACGGGCATTCGAGCTTTGAATCAAAACTCGATGCGGGAATGGCAAAGGCGATGGGATGCAGGCAAAACTGGGAGGTGGACACATCGCCTTATCCCAGAAATTGGTCCATGGGTAACCAGGAAACACGGTGAGATAAACTCATACTTAACCCAGTTCCTTTCAGGAAACGGTTATTTTAGAGATAATCTTCATCGGATAAACAGAGCCAAAAACCCGTACTGCCCAGTCTGTAAAGGCGTGGTCGAATCTCCTGAGCATGTGCTGATGACCTGTCCTAGGTTCGCAGAACCAAGAGAGGAGATGAAAGGGTGCATTGGGCTGGACTTCTCGGTTGAGAACGTAGTCTCACGAATGTGCCAGAGCTCTGCTGCCTTTGAAGCAGTGAATCAATACATCAGCCACGCGATGGTGAAGCTATTCGCAGAGTGGCAAAGTGTTAGGAAACGAGGGTCGGATGCACCGGTCGGGTAGCTTTGGGTAACACCAGTGTCATACCCATTTGTGAGAGCATCGACAGATGTTGACTGGGACGTTTAACGTCCAGCCTCCCCTTTGAAGGATGCCGCAAGGTACTACCGAAGGGGGTTAAAGGTATTGGAAGGGGGGTTTTAGTGGGTAAAAATCCCACACTACCGAAGGGAACTCTCACATTCCCCGACGTGCCTATGAAGGTTTCCCGCCCTACAAGCGTAAAAAAAAAAAAAAAAAGGTGACTGATTGCGCTGGTAACCAGGAAAGAATCGGGCGGAATGAATGACACGAATGAACTAGTTAGGATACTACATTCAGGTGCTAACAGGCAAATGGCGTGCAGGAAAGATTATTTTTCCAATTTGGCAAAGTTAAAGGTTCCAGTTGGAATAGAATGTGCAAAGAACCAGGGACGAATGGTTGCTAGAAATAAGGGAACATATCAAAGGAACAGTCGAGACATCTGAGAGGAAGATCCCGTTATAAATTAACAACGTGCTGTTCGTGCCAGATTTGCTGTTTAATTTGCTATCATTAATTGCTGGAGATCACTGCTTGAGAGCAATCGATAAGGCACTAAAATAAACAATATCAAGCAAAGTTTGCCAACCCATAGACTTTACCGACAGCAATGTGGCCTGCGAACTACTAAAGAAGGCACTTGAAAGTGATTTCGTCGAAGAGACGGTCAGCAGTGTACTGAACAATTATGTATATGCTATTAGAAGCAGATATCCAATGAATCCAATGGAAACCCAGCCATGTTGGCATTCACGGGTACGAAAAAGCCGACGTGCTGGCCAAAAAAGGTACCAACTGTGACAAAACTATATACAATCAAGACAGCTTAAAAGATATAATCACCGAATTTAAGAACCAAATGATGGAAGAGGGCAATCAATCGTACTCAGAATACAGTGACGAAAAAGGAAAAACATTTTACAACATCCAAAGGGCGCTAACAAAATGAACGGAAATAATAAATATGGAATATGAAATCAACGAGTACTTATCGATTACGGCGAGCTGGGCCAACTCATTACAGCACCACAGAGCGTCTCCTGTGGGTGGTACAGCATCCTTGCCCTTGCAAGCAGCATGCAATATTCGTGGCCACCGTCGTTGGTAGAATCGATTCACCGATACTCTTTTGATTGTCGAGCTAAAACAAGTTGCTTAAAGACAAAAATTGTATTAATAAATCATAATTAATGATTATACAGTTTGGTAGCATGTGTACAACTTATTACCTCAGGCATTTCGCTGATTCTTTTTGCTCATTGCAAATGCTCCACGGGGGACACTTTCTTCACGTTGGATTATGCCCAGGCGTCCCAACAGCATTTATTGCGAGAGATCATCGGCTGAGCTGCACACGGGTTAATCTGTAGTCGAACGTTACGGAACACCGTTAAGGACGAGGATCTTTCCTGAAAACAGAATATACAAGTACGTAAATGTCTACGGTATTCTCTTGGATTTCGCTACAACACCAGTAAAATCCTCACGGCCATCACTGATCACACCACTCAGATCACACATGCAACATTGTTTTACTTGTACTGCGCAGCTTAAATGAAAATCAAAGAGCCCATTGCTTTTAATTTGCACGAAATAGCGAATGGAAGGAATAGACGAGGTACGGCTAGTTTTCAACGCCCATCAATAAGAATACATTTTGGTACTTAAAAAACATTAAGAACAAAATTGCCACAATCTGGGAATGCGCTCAGAGAGAGAAATTATTCAAACCATATTATCCAAACCCACGCTTAATTCCTATAGCAATGCGATATTAACTAAAAAACAGGATGAAAATGATCCAGCTATAAAGGTTTGGAAAACTTATGAATAACCGCAGCTCACCAAAAGGATAGAGTAAAACTTACCATAAAATTAATTACAACTGCAGTTGAAAATAACACTTTTTTCACAAGAAACACTTCCACCCTAAATTGCAAATATGGCGGCTCAAGTCACACAAAATCACACCACGCAAAGAGCAGAACAAAATTGATCGAAGACGAGCTGGCTGCGCCTTCTTTGCTCGATTGTGGCGAGCTAGTCGGTGAACGGTTTTGGAGGGAACACGGTATCCTATATGCTAGAGTAGCTGATTGGTCGAGTTTCAGCGAATCGATATCTGCGCATTGGAGTAAATGAGATAGCTGATGAGACAACTCTACTTTCGATCGATGAAACTTGATTCTCGAATTTTCCACTTTGAGAGCTTCTTTTAATTCACAAAAAATATTCTGTATCCATATTTTATTGCATAGAATTGATTTTCTGAATGATTTTGAATACGTCATTTAAATCGTAAAATCGATTTCCAAACTCGATTTTCAACGACCGTGGATAGAGTTGTCTCATCGGCTTTCTCATTTACTCCAATGCGCAAATCTTAATTTACTAGCTTATGGGATACCGTGTTCCCTCCAAAAGCGTTCATCGGTGTGATTTGTGCGGCCATTTTTGCACTTGACGGAGGCAGTGCCACTTTCTAGGAAGACTAAAAAGTGTTGATTCAAATGTGGTGTAATTGATTTGATGGTAAGTTATGCAGTATCCTTTTGGTAAGCTGCGGTTATTCATAAATTTTCCAAACCTATTCTCTTATAGCTGCATCATTTTCATCCTGTTTTTTTTAGTTTATATCGCATTGTTATAGGAATTAGGCGTGGGTTTGGATAATATGGTTTGAATAATTTCTCACTCTGAGCGCATTCCCAGATTGTGGCAATTTTGTTCTTAATGTTTTTTAAGTACCAAAATGTATTCTTATTGATGGGCGTTGAAAACTAGCCGTACCTCGTCTATTCCTTCCATTCGCTATTTCGTGCAAATTAAAAGCAATGGGCTCTTTGATTTTCATTTAAGCTGCGCAGTACAAGTAAAACAATGTTGCATGTGTGATCTGAGTGGTGTGATCAGTGATGGCCGTGAGGATTTTACTGGTGTTGTAGCGAAATCCAAGAGAATACCGTAGACATTTACGTACTTGTATATTCTGTTTTCAGGAAAGATCCTCGTCCTTAACGGTGTTCCGTAACGTTCGACTACAGATTAACCCGTGTGCAGCTCAGCCGATGATCTCTCGCAATAAATGCTGTTGGGACGCCTTGGCATAATCTAACGTGAAGAAAGTCTTCATCCGCGGGGCATTTGCAATGAGTAAAAAGAATCAGTCAAATGCCTGAGGTAATAAGTTGTACACATGCTACCAAACTGTATAATCATTAATTATGATTTATTAATACACTTTTTGTCTTTAAGCAACTTGTTTTAGCTCGACAATCAAGAGTATCGGTGAATCGATTCTACCAACGACGGTGGCCACGAATATTGCATGCTGCTTGCAAGGGCAAGGATGCTTTACCACGCACATGACGCCCTATTGGTGTAGTAATGAGTTGGTCCAGCTCGCCGTAATCGATAAGTACTGGTTGATTTCATATTCCATATTTATTATTTCCGTTCATTTTGTTAGCGCCCTTTGGATGTTGTAAAATGTTTTTCCTTTTTCGACACTGTATTCTGAGTACGATTGATTGCCATCTTCCATCATTTGATTCTTAAATTCGGCGATTATATCTTTTAAGCTGTATTGATTGTATATAGTTTTATCACAGTTGGTACCTTTTTTGGCCAGCACGTCGGCTTTTTCGTACCCATGGATGTCAACATAGCTGGGTTTCCATTGGATTCATTGGATATCTGCTGCTAATAGCATATACATAATTGTTCAGTACACTGCTGACCGTCTCTTCGACGAAATCACTTTCAAGTGCCTTCTTTAGTAGTTCGCAGGCCACATTGCTGTCGGTGAAGTCTATGGGTTGGCAAACTTTGCTTGATATTGTTTGTTTTAGTGCCTTATCGAATCCTGTGAGCTATATCATGCTAATTGCTACGCATCTAGCTAGTTTGTAAGCCCATCCTCTCGTCAGTGTTGGTTGTTGTATGACTCTGCCTGTACCACATTACCAATCGGTACCAAATGCTCCCATCCGTATAGATATGCAGGGGTCCTCCTCTTTGGTTACTCTTCTTATATAATCACAGACGATCTTATTCATTATATTCCCGGTTCCCCTACCGGCAAGGGCAGTTCGGGTTTTCGGGAATAAATTCAGTAGAGGCTATGGCTACCGCTATCGGTAAAACATGGCTTGTGAATTTCTATCCTTTTTATCCAGAAAGGCAGGCAGGCTTGGAATTTCCCTTCATTATTTTGTCACAGTTTTTCTTTGAATCTTCGTTCAGTCTCATTTGGGGGGGGGGGGGGGGGGCTCCTTCTAATGACTCAATTACCGAGCGTTCCTCTCCCGATACTCGGGAGTTCTGCTTAAAGTCTGTTTTCTGTTGGTAACCGAGTACGCTATTATTTTAAACAACTCTTTTGCTATTATATATTTTCTCCTTATTTGAGATGGCATTTCATCTGCCAACGCTATTACGGTAGGTGTGACAGTTTCAATCGACTCAAAGAATTTACTACATGCACAAAGAATAGAAATGCCACGGTAGTTTGAATCAGTAAACTTGTCGCCCTTTTTATGAATAGGTAGCATCCATGCTGCCTTTCACGCTGAAGAGAAAGTCCTTGACAACAGCGAGGATAAGAAAATTAACAAACCCCTAGAAGGATCGGGGGCTACCAACGAGAGAACATTGCATGCGTTGAATATAACTAGCATGGGGCTGCTTATTGAGCATTTTATATTCAGTACTATGCAACAAAATTGAATCCTATTAGCATCAGAGCGCTCCATCATTTGACTTACGATAACAATGTCTTGACGACTTTCAACCATCACTTGTTTTCTTTCAACTAACGATCGAGTCGCAGATTCAATTAAACTTATGAAATTCGGCGATTCGTCTTCGAGTTCTGTGTAATCCGAATCATCTTATTGAAAAGAGAGAAGAAATCTGCTGTTGTATTATCCGTTTCTTTAAATGGAGAATCGCAGCGCCCAGCGTTGTAAAAGTCCAACAGGTGTTTCATGAATTCCTTCGAATTCCTTCATGAATAAGTCAATCTTAGTCCAGCCAAATAGTTGTAGAATTCTTTGACTCCGTAGTATATCGCCAATGCTTCTGTGTGGATGTCCGACCCAGATGCCAATAAGAACGCTCTGCAATAGTAGCGATCCGGGAACAGGATCGCTGGTGTCACTTTTTTGTGACAGTGGGAATCGGTGTCGTTTGAAGTGCGACAAGGAGACGTTAAATATATCAATTGCGGTATCGTTTTCTTTGGTGATTTCCTTTGCAATGGAGGCATTAAGGATTTTTCTCACATGTCCCATGCTCCTCTTCGCCGCAGTTGGAACATTTTTCGGAGGATTGTTCTTCAGTTCCTTTCATTCCATTCTTCTTCAGAATCCTTCAGAGGATTCTTCAGTTCAGTTCGGAGCCCACTTTCCGAAGGTCGGGTGGAATGGTATTTAGTATCTGCGTCGAATGAGAAGCGCACTTTCTCAGATTGATCCCTCGCTTCTCTTATCCAAATCTCTCGCGTATTTGGAGAAGTGAAAACACATTATCATAATGTTGGTTAAGTCGTCTTGAATGACAGGGCGCTCTAACAAAGTCTCGTTTAGCGAAACTCCCGAATCTGTCGCACAAGAGGCATCAAAAACAACGCTAGCTTGGTCGTCAGCCTTTCCGGTCTAAATATGCAGTGATGTGGCATATAATACGTAGCCGATTCGTGTATAGGTTCGATGCTGACTTCCTCCGTTCGACATAGCCTTAGGAATTCAGCTAAAACCTCCTGAACTTGCGTTTTCAAATCAGAGTTGGCTTACAGTTGACGATTAAGCGGAGCATGGAGCCGGCGTTTTGCTAATTCGTGGGATACACTACTACAAACTTGTCATCCGGTCCGTGTGTAGTTGTGCTTTCGAAAATTGTTTCACTTTGAGACTCTTCGTTGGAAAATACGATCGGGGACTGACAAGCTTCAAGTTACCAAAATTGGAAAATTGGTAATTGTTGGTCTAACGAATCTGATAGGTACGTAATAGTATTATATTACCACCCTTCCTGGTACGCAACTCCTTTCTACTAAAACCAATACCACTAGCGTTTGTTGTAAAATTAAACCCCAAAGGCAATTCTTCGCGGGAAAGTTCGCTCCAAAACAGCCATCGGGCTGTTTCATATGGTGAAAGCGGTGTGATGCCATCGACCACTCGGCCGCGCAGAATTAAATTATGAACACCCCGCAAAGGCGGCTCTTTTACATGCTTCAAATAAAATAGGATTTCAATTGGTTTTCTTGTAAACGAAAGTACATTATTATTGATTGTTGCAACATGACAAACAAGTATAAGCAACCTTGGAATGCTGCTGGTAGACCGGCGATGCACACGTGGAACAGAAGAAACGCGTTTTGGCTTATCGCTGCCGTGCAAACATAGTTGACAGTCTCGTTTTTTATTTAACGTATCGGCACCGCTGTTACTAATCAAAATGATGTTACCTGGAAGATCCATTTCTGTTCCGCAGAATGCTCCAATCGATAATCGAATTTTAAAATGCTTCATACTATGAATGTTATTCATACGATTTTCGGTGTTTGATGATACCAAGGTTTTGAATAAGGTATTCAAAAAAGTTCGCCTCGCATCTCCTTTATCGTTTACTTGAACTTCGTTTCAGATGCAATAGGCTGCCAGTGTCATAACGTCAAGGATAAGTCATAACGTTATGGCCGTTTCTGTCGAGTGCTGTTTCCTAAATCCCGATTGCTCTGGAATTAAAATCCCTTTGGATTCTATAAACCTTATCACTTGATCTTTCACCACGATTTCTAACACTTTTTCCTGTAGCTGGAGCATGTTTATTGGTCCATGCAAGGATACCTCACGCGTATTATTTACCTTCGGAATTGGTACTATAGTTGCTTCCATAGAGGACGAGGTTAAGCATACCGTGGTGATGTTCATGACAAGTTACGTACCTTTCTTGGCTACTTATCGGTGTGCTTGTTGCTACTGGCCAGCCATCTTGAAATGATTCGCTATTGGATGTCATGTTCTATGAGAAAGAAAGAAATCGTGAAAAAGTGTAAAAAATCGACTGTTTTTGGGGACAGAAAAGAGGCCCGCGAACCTCGGCCAAGCGGTAGGGGCGTTTGTGATAACCGATAACAAGTGCAGAAAGTGCTCTAGTGCAAAAGGAACTCGATCGAACCAGGGCTCGATCCAGCTGCAGCCTAGCGCAGCTGGGCAATGGACAGAAAGAGAGAGGCTACATCGCCGCCTGCGGATGTCGATTGCTTGCTGCCAACGAGGACTAGGACGAAACCCCAGAATGTACTGCCAGAATGTAAGTTCTGTTATAACCGGAGCATGAGCGAGCATAATCGTTTTGAAACGGTCATGGCCATGCTAAACGGTCATGCTCATCGCTCAAGACGGACCTGAGCAGCATGACCGCCAAGGGCAATTACCTCGAGGAAGAGCTCGAAGAGAGTAAGAAAGTCAATGTGGTACTGCAGCTTCGGATCGATGCCTTGATAGCTACGCAGAAAACAGCACCGGTACGCCAGGAACGAGAGGATCCTACCCAGCAATAACAAAACACAACTCTTAACAAACACTTAACAGCAACTCGAGCGGATGGCAATGGTGGCACCGCACTCCTATGCAGACGTTACCAAGAAGCCAGGAGAAGGTAATGGCTGGCACAGCGTCACAAGGCAACGTCGCAAAAGCTAATCGAGCAGCAACCACGCAACCGCGACAGGCTGTCACGCTTACGAAAGTAGAGAGTAGGTACCCGCAGCTACACCGCGAAGCATTAGCCATCGTATGGGCGATGGAAAGGCGGGGGAAAAAAAAAGTACAGTGTCCAGCGTCGTGTTGGTCGTTTCGTATTGAAATGTGTAGCTGATCTGATCCATCCAATCGACACCAGCTTTGTTCTTGTAGAAGATGATTGCCTCTGGTTTCATTGAATCTCCTTCGACATGTTTAGGAGTAGTGAAAGTTAATTGAAAGCAAATTCACGGCTTTATTCTTTTTCGGCACGTAGCTACACAGAAAAACTAAGTTTACGTTGATTCCCTCAGCCGTGCCAGTTCTGAACTGGCTGTTGAGTGCTGCGCGGGGGAAACGGGCGTTGCCGCCACGCAAAACCCCCGAGACGGCCACCCGGTGAGGGGCGGCCGCCCGTTGTGTCACAGTCCAGCCTTCAGAGCCAATCCTTGTCCCGAAGTTACGGATCTAGTTTGCCGGCTTCCCTTACCTACATTGATCTATCGACTAGAGACTCTGCACCTTGGAGACCTGCTGCGGAAAACAAAAGAATGCAGAGGACGATTTTATTTGTTCAGGCAAACATGCGTTATTTGAACGTATGCTGGACCAATTGCAACCAATCGCTTTGCTCCTTGCTGTGACCCGAAAAAAATGTGGTCGCTGTTGGTGTATGTAATGTGCGAATTGTAGCAACACATTTTCACCTTGATTTACCTCGCGCTAGCCACCATCGTTCTTTCCGGAGTATAGTTTCCCTTGGAGTGGATATTTTGTTTTGGAATCGCATGCCAACCAAATTTTGATGCCATATTTTGCCGATTTAGAGTGAATTTATTGGGTGAATTTTGTTCTTCCCTTATACGGAAATAATGGTTCATTTACTGTAATGTTTTCGTGTAGATTGTAATTTTTAGTGAGATTTTTTGTTTTGAGAAAATCCCAAATGGTCACGAATTGGTGCAGCTTTATCGATTTGCTGGCAAAATTCGAATGTCAGGCTATCATTAAACCGAATGAATCGTAAAATTGCATGGTAAAGCATCCGTACGCCACAAGGGTGAAAGGTAGAATGTGTTAATTTTCATTCATCCTCTCGCTAGAATTCTTGATAATGTGAACGGAAGGTGAGAGTTTTGAATTTGAAGTTGTTTGGAAATTGTTTGTGTTTTTGTTCTGACTTTGGCTTTTTTGGATGCCCAGACGTCCTCTAAGAGTATAAATGGTTTGGGAAGAATGTTAATTAGCTGTTTTACGCCGTTGTTGGAAGTTTTCCATTGTTTTTTGCTTTGTGTTGTTTCTATTGAGAAATATGGATGTATCGATGGTTTGTTTTTCTGCCGCATTAATCGCTACTGGAGTTTTATTTCCGTGTTGATGTTTATCAGTGGCGTCTCATAAGTAAATAACGCGGTTGTGCACCTGCACAGTAAGACGAGATATCTCACAAGGCGTTGTATAAACCCTTTTTAGTGGGCAGTTGAGTGGAATAAAGTATTAGAAACTATATTATTAGTTTTATAACTCAGATTTTTTTTATTAAAAAACTTAAAAAATGAAAAACGATACAACAACGGAATTCGCCGTTCTGTTCTACGAGCGAAAAGATCTAGATCAGTAGCATTTTCCATGAAATTATTTTGTTCTTGTAGCCTGAATAACAACCCTTTTTCAACGGCCATTAGAATCAGCCATTCATTCATCTTACTTTTCTTCCATCCCCATCATACAAAAAGCGTCAATCAGTCTGTCGCTGTTGTGTATAGTGTCTTTCCAAAGTAAAGTAGGCAACAAATAGCCACAACTTCGTTGTATTCGATACTCAAATTCAAAATCGGCATTCGGCTGTTGTCGGTATCTTTCGCCTCATCATAGCAGGCCTTAGTAAATTCTGTAGAATATACAGCGAGCATCTTTATGTGGACTTTAAAGGGGCCGGCCTTTAAATTTCTTGCAGCAGATTAAGGAGTCAGGTTCCTCGATACAGAGTACCGTACACATCTGGTGCCATATTTTCCTATCAGTCGATTTCCAATTCCATAGGATCAACGGCGTAACATCTGTGGACAATGATGAGAAGTTTTTCTTTATACATCTATTTACAATCCTGTCAATCTCTACTACGTAACTATGGCCATTCTCCACGATCGCGAGACGATTTTCGCCAATTGTCGAGCGCTAGTATGATTTAATTCTTCTACGAATCGAGAAACTGCGTTCTATTGATGTGGTGATGGATGGGAGAATTAGAATCAATCTAGCGAGTATAGTTATTTCCGAAAAACTGTATACCAGCAATTTCATGCTTTCTTATACACGCTTTTTCCGACGAATTAAGTTCTTGTATGGTATACTTGCAGTTCGTTAGATACTTTAGTTTCACCATATCAAACGTAGTGTATCGACTGCAAAGTTCGTCAATAGCTCTCTCGGGGAATTCAGACACATACTTTTTAAATTTGGATGCATTGAGGGCGCACAAATTGCTTTGTTTCTTTATGTCGGCAAATCTCTCAGCTAGCTCACTAAGTATTCGATCAATTAACTCGAGTTTTCCCTCGACTCTCGGCCCTGGATCAATCAACTCATTTTTCATATTTTTAGTCATATCAGTTTTGTTTCTAAGCCCAGCGAAATCCAAACAAGATTTCCAGAGATTTTGGAAACTAGGTTGGTTCTTTAATGCTCTAATATTTTCATGAGCATTTTGAACGCTTTTACGCATTGTAATTTTTAATGATTCACCGAGTCCCAACAGCTAATGAAATCATCCATATAAAAATCTGGCAGCACAATGCTAGAAGCTACGGATGCTACGTCTTTGTTGGAAAGAGCTGGAAGAGATTTCGTCGCTAGCTACGAAGCAGAGCAGTTCCGTATGTCATCGTCTTAAGCAGAAATGCCCAAATTCCGCTTGTTTCATTTCCCCAAAGAATCATTTCTCTAAAGATCAGGCGATAGGTCCATCGGGTACAGTTGGATGATTCCCTATCCGTCGTCCCTATGTAGTCCCAGTTCGTTTGCCATTCGTCGTAGCTGAAAAGCCGATCTTGAGCGCGAATCGTCATTGTCGAGATATCTCCACCAGCAAGCCGTGAGCCTCTAGTCTTGCTCGATAGTGGCGGGTGTCCTCCTTTAGCAGGTACTCCATCGGCAACATGGAGGCCAGCAGCACTCTAGTCCAGTAACCCAAATTGCTGAATGCGCTGGTCACTCTGTGTGCAAAATGGAGTGATTCAAATAGGTTATTATTCTGTAAAATATCAAAACCGGTCTTTATCTCACTTAAATTTTACCAATTGTGTCTGCGTACACTGATTAGGCAAGCATGTATGGCATGTTTTCCTGCAGTGTGCCAACTATGTTAAGGTTCCAGAAGAACAAACACTTTGCTAACGGCAGAGGCGTAAAGAAATGCATCAGCCTATCAGGTAATGTTTCTGCCAGATCCCTTGTAAGTAGCATTATTACCAAGTCATTACTCACTCGTTCTCAAATGCCTTTCTCTCGGCCTGCACTTGATTTCCCGGTTTAAATTTAGAGAGGATAGCAGTTACAAACCTATCAAACTTTTATTCCGTATTTGGCCTGTTTTGATGGAATATATTGTTTGATCTTTGTTCTTCCTCGGTATGGAATCAGCTGTTCGTCAATAGTCAAGTACTCCGCCGGCTTGTAATCCTTTGCCAAATTGTTATTCGAGTACGTCTTATTCCGAGTATTAGCATCATGAAATCTAATGAATCGAATTATGTTACGAAAGCGTTTGCTGCCCATTGCTGCACGATAGAGTGTTTATAAATATGACTGCCGCAATTTTTCTTTTTCTAATTTTAGACGAATTTAACTATTCCTATATTTTTCCACGTGAGCTTGTATAGGCCGGCGACTTTATACTCGTACGACTCGTAGTCACTGTGAGCTCAGCAATGGAGATACGTTTTGGGTGTGTCTTAGCGCTGCCCCTGGCTTGGTGATTTATGCTGTGGAGCTCTATGAGAATTGACTAGACGATGATGTTCTCTAGGTGTTCAGAACCCCACTGCTGGTCTTTATTCATTATTGGGACTCTGTTGGAAAGGTACTAGAGGGTAGTGTTAGTACTGGGTTTACGATGGTCCGCCACAATGCGGTATGTATCCACTGTGCATCTGATATGACTGGTTCATGTGTATTGGTTGCATGAAAGTTGCCGCTGGCGTTTGTGGCTGTGGCGACATGGCGACTGCCACCATTTTCCATACGATGAAAAGAGGAAGTCTGGTATGCCATACCCTCGCTGGTCACCAGTCTGCTGTTCTTCCATGGAACCGTGTTGCATGAGGTCCGTGTCCATCAGGGTGCTCATAGCCTCTCGAAAAACGTACGTATTACGTACGTACTACGTAACGCATGGAGAACCGGTTGGTACAGCGGTTTCATTCCCGTTGATGACGATGCTTTATTTTGCTCCTGGTTCAAAGCGTTCGTTAAGGCAACGCATTTATCGCATGTGGAGCTTTCTTTATTATTAATATCTCCACGTAAAACTTGGTTCGCTTCCTGAACAATATACAATTGATTCGTTAGTGCTTCAAGCTGAAATTTAAAACAAACGTGGTTAGTACTTGATAAAATAAAAATGATGAGTAGTTTAAAAAATATAAATGAACAAAACCACACCTCTTCCTTTCACTTCTTTATCTCTTGCTGTAGTTTTGGACACAACAGCTTGTTAGCGTCTTTCGCGGTTGGAACTCACTCACTCACTCCATAATTACTTGAAATACTACTCCTGGAATAATTGTTTTCGCAAGACTCAATCTTTGGATATTCCGTTGTTCTGTTTCAATCGAACGAGGTCGCTTATTTGAGACGATGTGCTGCATGATGTAGGCTGTGCTGAGAATATTGAAACGAAAATAGGTTTTTCTTTAACTTCCACTTTTGGTGCGGAGTTTGGAATTTCACGGAGATTTTGGCGGTTTGACGCGAATGACACGATTAATTAGTCAAGCGAGGCGCTCTGCTCCTTCCAAAGTGACGAAAAAAATGTGTGCTACTATTGTTCTTCTCGTGCGGGCATATTCTCTTGATAATTCCATCAACACATTTTCACCTTGTATTTTCTCAGGTGCTGCTCCTTGCTCTTTACCCGTATACAATTTGCCTTGAAATGGAAATTTCGTTTTCGTGTCGCATGCCCACCATACTTTGATTCCGTATTTGGATGGTTTCGATGGAATATACTGCGTAAATTTGGTTCGGCCACGATATGGAAACAGTTGCTCATCGACGGTAATGCATGCATACGGTTCGAAGTGTTTGCGAAGGTTTTCCTTCAAAATGTTCCATATACGGCGTACAGGGGCAGCTTTATCGAATTGCTGGCATAATGGACGGTTACGACCATCATCGCTTTCGCAATTCGCTTCCAGTATTTTTGCGAGCCTTTACCCTGACATGATTCCCATCCAAGCCTTTCAAACAATGTAGAAAGTAAAAACATGGCTCAAGAAAAAGCGTTCAGCGAAAAATTGCTTTTGAAAGCCGATTCCTTCCTCTCCTTTGGCGAAAAAAATTGAACACGTTATCGCGAACCGTTTCGTCAGAAAAAATCCATTCTCATTAAGTACACACCATATATTTTGTTCGGGTGCGAAAAGTGCTATGAATTTTGGTCTGTCCGCTTGATTTAATCCGCTGATTTAATATGACTGTTTGTTGCATTGCTGCTCTTTGGACAGTTGATAATAATAGGGAAGTGATCACTAGCATCACCGTCGGGTTATCACTGTTCTACAACCAGTGTCCAGTCGCCGTAACAACATCAATTGTAAGCAATGAAACGACTAATATTTCATGCTTTTATGTGTTATGTCCATTTGTCTGATTGTCTGTATTAGTTACGGTGAATATTGGAATGAATGGAATATTTATGGTCATCTTTATCATCGCATCCGATCCTCCGATAAAAAGAGAAACACGTCCAAACTATGCATATCCTTGCAGGCGATAAGCTAGGGATCCCCTCTGATAATTCGTTCATTTTTTTGTTTCTTAGTTCTTTAAGTTCCTTTGGTAAAAGCCGGTCCCGTGTGGTGTGCTGGTGATGACGATACCGGCATATTACTGGTTTTGTATCGAATGCAGGGAACTTTGTTACCTTTACACCTTAAATGGGCATCATTTTATGCACAATATCTCTATTCCTGTATAATTGATCTTCACTATCTACAAGAGAATGCCCATGGGCACCTTAAATATAAAGTATGTATCAACTGAGTTCATTGTTGCAATAAAAAAAATTGGGACGATCAGGTAGGAAAGAAGATGGAACGAAGATGGATGGAAAGGATGGATGGATGGAAAGAAGATGTTGAAAATAATGAGAGACGTCGCGTCCGATATAAGAATATATTTTATTCGCTTTTAATAGTGAGCAAATAATCCAAAATAATCGAATACTCGAGCGAATAAAAATTCGACTACTCTTTTCGGCGCGGTAGTTTCGTCTGCTCTTCCCGCCGAATCCTCTTTTTTTCTCTCTATTTTTCTTCTGTGTCCTACTACTCGACTGTCAAACGTTTGTTTGTTTAGTTTGGAGCCGATGGAGGGGTACCCCAATTCGCAACAAGCGTTGGTGAATATATTCTCAGACCAAATCTCGGTATTTATCGCATCAACGATCCGCCACAACTTTGCATTGAGGTACCCGAGTGATGAAAATCGCTCGAAATCGAGTGACGATTAGTATCGGATATTGTACGCTTATTAGCTACATTCGGGTAAACAACATCTTGTCAAAATATTGTCCATCAAGATAGAACATATTTTAGAATTATTTGATTGATTTTGAAATTTTTCTTAAAACATGCGTATTGTTGCCGCCCTTTTTTTATCCGTTTAACAAACTAGATGGAATACTAATGTACGAACCTGAGGAAGTCCCTCAGGAACAGTGTGGGACTCACACCCACTAAACCACTAGCTTGGTTTTCCGTTACCACCCTGCTGCTGTATGCCTCTTTCGAGATGACTCGCAGCAAGGGTGGCAGTGCCGAAGCACTTGCACCGTGAAAACACAGGTCTGAAGCGACTATATTTTGGAGTAACGTTGTTCAAACCACCTTACTTTCTCGCTACTCCTAAAAGCGTTCCTCCCAAACGTACGACGGACCATGCCTAAGCATCTAAAACGTTGCGCCAAGGCGCAGGCTTTTCCCCAGCCACGGTGGGTCTCAAGGTCGGCGCGGGTCGCCGGTTAGCCCAGGCGGGTGTCCGAGGAACATCCGCTTGTTTTCCTTTTACCCCTGCACTTGTTGCTGGTCCCTGCCAGCGGCCTGAGAGCGCTGGAACTCCCGCCATTCCACGCGTAGTCTCTCCGTTATGCGGCCGACGCAGTTGCTAACGGAGTTGAAGGCCTCCCTGCTCTCACACATCCGCTGCACCACGTTTTCAACCCTGACCCCTCCTCCTAGCGCGGCGTCCATCTCTGCCCTGGCCTCTTCAAACCTAGGGCAGACGAACAGGACATGCTCCGGAGACTCAACGACCCCGACACAGGTCGGGCAGTCCGGCGACGGCGCACGCTTGATCCGGTGGAGATACTCCCTGAAACACCCCTGTCCCGAAAGGAACTGGACGAGACAGGGATTAATCTCATCACACCTACGAGACAGCCATCTCGCGACATTGGGAATCAGCCGATACGTCCATCGTCCGTACCGATCGTTTTCCCACTCTCGCTGCCAGCGCTGCAGCGACCTACGTCTCGTCTCCGTTCGAATGCCCGCCACGCCACGGCCAGCGTAGCGTTCCCTGTCCTCTTCGATGAGGATCCCAACCGGGATCATGCCGGTAATCTCCTCAATGGCCGCCGAGGACACGGTTCGGAAGGCTCCCGCTACCCTAATCCCAGTAAGCCGTTGGACGCGGTTTAGCTCGACCAGATTCCGCCCCGACAGATCCTCCGCCCAAACAGGACCCGCGTAACGCAATACCGAAGTGACTACGCGGGCTAGTAGAACCTCCTCCTCGAGCAACTGATGCCGTCCGCTCCACGCATGATGCCCGAAAGAGCGTTAAGGGCCCTCCGTGCCTTGGTGATGATCAACGTGGGCCCCGAAGTTGAGCTTGCGATCTAACATCACGAGTCTTAGCCTGGGAAGGAGATTGTCAAGCATCAGGCAAAGATGCACTAGTTGGGAAGGGGATGGTCAAGCATCACGTGAGGATGCACCAGATGAGAAGACGATCCTGGAAGATAATAGTAGATAAAAGTCTACAAGTCGTCAGAAGGCGGCGTAGAAGGATCAGGTGAGGATGCACCAGCTTTGGTCGTGTTTCTATTGTGTCCATGAGCAATATGTCGGCTTTAACCATCATTAGTTCTGCCGATGATACCTGCTCTTTTATTGGGAGGATTTCTCGTAGAGCCCTTGGTTGCTGCAATTTACGGTGCGCTGATGCACTTGCTTCGGCAATACGGCGTTCTTGCTCTTCTTCCTCGCATTGTCTTTCTTCGTCCTTGTTACGCCGTTGGCTTCCTGCTTCCGGGTCCATTTTTAGCCTCTCCCAATCGGTTTCCTGATGTTCCCAGACTGCCGAGTCTGGGGTGCGTAAACACCCAAGCTAGGGTAGGAACTACATGCCCCTAAGTTATGAATTATCGCTCCAAAATAACCAGGAATTTTTTTCATTCCTCTTCCCTGCATGACACTTGGCCATCGACAAAATCTGGCTTTGCCATAGCAAAAGATATCTGTCGGCCGGTCGGAATCTTTGTGTCACCAAAGCCTGATAGGAAAAGAGCGAAGGACTTTGGAACTGTGAAACCAAAGCCTTCTAATTGCGTGACGAAGATGTGCTCGTCAGGAGTAATGCGACCGCCAGCTGACATGTGCAGTTTAAGAAGTCTAGCCATTGCTAAAACCCCAAAATAATAGTCGTGTGCACATTTTGGTACGGACGTCATATAAGAGGGATTTATTGCACATACTTGGCTATACACGTCATCCTGTAGGGTCGGCATTAGGGTGGCTCCTGAGAAGATCTTCTCTCGTGTCGCGCTTGTCATGAATGCACTCGACGTCCCCAAAAAAAAAAAATAGGCTTTCTCTGATAGGGGGTCACTGGACAGTTCTGTAGAAGTCTTTGAGAGATACTGTCCTTGTGGCACTCTGAATGGGGGGTTTGGATTTTTGGTCGGGAACCCGACATTTGTCTTCGGGATGCCTGGTTTCCTCTGACCTCTCTTCCTTCGGGTTTGGCACACGAAGAGGTGTTGCGTTTTGGAGCAGACGCTTCTATTCTGCCCTGCTCTCGTTGCTCTTTTAGTAAGAGCTCAATGGTCTGTGGATCCATTTGTAAGGGTGCGCGCTTGCTGGCGACTTTTATCTTAGGTAATCCCAAAACGTTTCGTAATAACCATGTGAAATAATTTGGGCCGCCCTAAATTTTGGATCTTTAGCCAAATTATTGTCTAAATTAATTCCTGTTTCTTATTAGAAATTTCATGTAATTTTTCGGCGAATCCGTCTTTGCCATCTCGATATCGTCAGGTTCGTCTGGCACCTGCATTTGTTTGGGTATTCTGATTTCCTCCTCACTGAAAAACTTCTTTCTCTGAACAACCAAATTTTCATATTTTGTTTCGAGTTGATACACAAGCATTTAGTATTCCTTGTTTTTCGTTAGATATGGTACGCATTTCAAGCAACCCTCGACTACCAGCTGCTCCGTTTGCTTCCGTTTGTAACACTTCGTCCCGCTCCTGAATGGCCTCGTTCCGTTTTTTTTGTTAGTTGCTCGATGAGGTCGCGTTGACGCTAGGAAAATGGGGATGCGCTTGGTCCATTTTGCGCTACATCGAAGCTGTGGGGTCGAGTCTGTCGTAATCAGAAGGTTGCGTGTTCATATCACGTCGGCGTCTCCAATTTGTGGGGTCGAGTCTGTCGACGTACGACGTGTTCGTGTTATAATTTCGGATCCCACAAATTTTTATTAAAAAGATCGCCCGGAACACGCATTTCCCACATCTCGGTTTTAGATAGGCCGAGGTTTGCATTATCCTTAGGAATTGTTGTAGTCCTGCCTCCTGCTCGAACAACTGGAGCGGGCCCGTTTTTCGTTTAGAATCTGTGCCATCATTAGCCTTGAAGTTGTTGATAGCCCTGCTGAGCCACGCGAAGTGTCGCCCTGTTTTTTTGAAGGAGCTTTGGTGTTTGTACCTCGTGTAAGAGATGCCTGGATTTGTGCAATCCGCTCCTTTACGCAGGCGTCGCAATTCCCCCCTGGCAATCGGGGTAATCATCACCGATAGTTGCATATGCAGTTGCCGGTTGTGGGCTATCTCTGTTTCCTCAGGGGCAGCATGCCCGCGCTTGGCTGACACCGGGCTGGCGGTCACTTCGTCCATCATCGATCCCAATCTTGACCTTGACATTGCTGTTGGTACTGGTTTTGGTTTTGGTTTCTCCTTCTCCCTCCCTCTCTTCTTACACCACTTGACGGGGACGACAAGGCGGTGAGGCCAGCGTACGGCTCGCCGGCGGTGGCAAATCGATGAAACAGTGACGCTCAATCGTGTATGTGCGTGTGTGCAGCCCTTCCTCTTCCTTTCTTCTCTTCTCTTCAGCGGCGGTGGTTGCATCCCCGGTAAAGTCTTTGCCCTCCTTCCAGAGTATGTTCCACCCAGAGCGACTCGAAGTGGTCAGACCAAATTCGGCACACAGTCGCGTGCGCGTGTGGCACGATCATCAGTCTCGCTGCAGAAAGGGGGGGGGGGAGGTGGAAGAGAGAATCATTGTAAGACTTGCCTAGATCGTTCCTTCGATACCACTTTTATGTCCCAATGATTGAGTCTGCACAGTTTGGTTGCTCTTATCAGACTAACTTAATTCTCCGTTTATAAATTCTGTTACTACTACTCTCATCCACTAATACTACTTAACTAATACCGTTACACTCTCGATCAGGTCATCGCAAGCGGGTCCCACAGTGGCTACTAACGACTTACGATCATCGGAAACAGCTTCGGTTTCTGTTAGACTGGTTTCTCCGCAGGCTAAGAACGTAGTGAGAGGTTCTTCCATGAGGAATGTCGGATCACAGAGCCAAAACAGTGTCGTCTCTCCACGCATTAACTTACTGGCAGGAATGCCTCGGGAAACTAAATCCGCTGGGTTTCGTTGGGACATAACGCCAATTTATGACTTTAGTTACAGAGTGGACCTTTTACACTCAGTTGGCCACAGCGTGTAATGTTCGATCGTATCCATGTGAGGGTAACCTGAGTCAGACCACCAACAAGTGCGGTCACACTGTGACCGAGGACGTTATACCCGTACGTAAAGAGGCCAGCAAAGAGCAAGGTTGCCAATTCGTATTCACTATGCATTTCATTGAATCTTCATTTTCATCATCTTCATCCAAAACGATGATTTCGAACTTCTATTCTCAATTCGATGACTTTTTTCCTGGCACACGTATATCTCATGCTCTTCGATATTCTGTAACTTTTCCGTTAACTTGAATTCACTCCTTTAATCATCATCTGGTGTGCCGTAAAGCTTGAGTATGGGGCCTATTGCGGGTGTCTTGTCTCGTTTTCAAGACAAGCGTCAGTCTGGTGTCGGCAGTGCGAGTGTCTTGCATGACTCCAATTTCTGTCTTGGTGGCAGTCTCTCAAACGAGACTGCGATTAGAAATGACCGTCACGGTTTTGTTTCGCATACTGGCGGTTGGATTGGAGAGTTTGACTGGAATTAATCAATTACCTATTATCAGTAATTGATTAAATTAGATAATGGGACTTTTTATGGAGTTCTCCGACTGCGCGGAACTCTTGTAAAACGGCAAATTTTGAAATGCATCACGGCTGGTCACAACTCGGAAGGGATCAAACGGCTGAATTTACTGCTCATTCGACAAAGGCAGTGGGTTTGTCTTATTCTGGATATTTCTGCGCATCACAGACACGATAACCTGGTTCTCCTTCTCTTACTCGTCGTAAAAATCGACGAAATAAGGTACAATAGGAAACATTTCTTGCGTAAATCGAACGGAAGGCAAACTCTTACCGCGAGCAATTGCTTACATGCCGGAATGTTGACAACTTTTGACAGCCCAATGAAACTTTGTACATTCAAGCGTTCATGCGACACTCGCAATACCGATTTTAGGCAACCAAGACTGAACGCTTTACAGCATACACGACCGGTCAAGTCTTGTCTTGAAAACGAGACAAGCCACTCGCAATAGGCCCCTATGTAATGCACGAGGAGATGATTCTCCTTCTTCCAGTGGAGTGATATCAACTCCACGAGCCGTAGATATTCCAAAAGTACAAAAAACGGGCTATATAAATCGAATGCCCAGATTGTGGAACCATAATCGAATATTAAATTTTATACCGAATCCGGTGCTTGGAAGTGACAAAATATATCCTTCATCAGAACGATGCTGTTGTCACATGACGTGTATTCCTTCACCCTCTTAAAACACCATGCACGCTTGTTGAAGCTCGGCGTGATCCGGTCCGTTTGCATAGTTAACCATTATGTTTATTGTATTGGGAATCGCTGGTTGATTAATATGGTCGATATAATTAGGCCACTGCACTCCAGCTAATGTTGGTATGATCTAGCTCGGTGTCGTTCGAAAGTTTCACGGATAATCACAAATGGGGAAAAGTCACTTTTTTTTGTGTGCTGCTTCGATGCAGCAAATTTTGCGATCACGTTAGTTCGTACAATGACTTTAGCTGACGAAATAGAAATTGGCTGGCTTGTTTTTCACATTTTCACTGTTCCTTGAAACGACGGATCATTTGCAACTGATTCTCTCTAGTATCGAGAACCCTGGAGAGCTGTGATTCTCTCGCTTGATCGGTTTTTCATGATCGATTATCATTTGAAAACGATCGGAGCCAGTGGCTATCAATCTTCTATCTGCTTCGTGCGGAACCAATATTGATTATACACAACGTACCTAAAGTTGTCTCATAAAACAACGGCATGATGATGAAATGTAAACTACAAAAACATTGAACATTTAAACGAAAACAGATCATGCTTCCAATTTAGAAGAATCGGTCTTAACATACCTCTTTCTCGATTACAACAGATGTGTAACATCTGCCAAAAGTACCTCCTCGAAAAAAGAACACTTCTTTTTCCCAATACTGTTTCAAACCGAAAACAACACTCTACAAGCCATGCCCGAGCATGGCACAACCTGTAAGCAAGGTAGGTAGTTCAGCTAATCAACTTTGAACATTCCAATAAAACAAGCAATCTTACATTTTCCAACAATTTATTTGTGATGTTTTTTTTTCTCTTCATAGCAAGGAAATATCGCTCTGGACAAGATGACCAGCACTGATAATCCTGACCAGCTAAACGTGAAAAAACCGGTTATTGTTTCATCGTGGAAAACTCGAACATCGTTTATTTCTCGCAACATAACTACTTATTAATGGCAGAGTATTGACTTCAACCATTTCCGATGCCAATCTGCTATACAAGGGCATCCTATTTTTTGCAGTAAGTTTAAAGGATTAAAAAGAGTGCTAGGTATTTCGATGATGCATGTAAAGTGAATAGACATTATTAGGGTGATAGTTTAGGAGCTAGAATGAACAGCATTGGCGACCATATCCTCAGATCAAATCACAGCTTTGATTGATACAAGGATCTGCCTCAACTTGGCGTTAAGGAAACTAGGGCGATGCGAATAGCACAATTCTGGCATCGTTAACAAATTGAAACGATCTTTCCAATACTTCATTCGAAAAGTTATTGTCCCGAAGAGCTCGTCGTCGTCAACGTCTCTAGGCTGTACATCATTCCTTCGTACAGTAATGTTTTGTTGTTGAAAGCAAGCGTAAGCAGTCACACCGAAAGTTTATGTATCGTATGGATCTACGAAAACCGTCAAATTGGATGTCACTAATCCTGCTTCAGCAGCAGTAGCCGATCCAGACCCAGAATCAATCCAGAGCTGCAAGTACACTCAAGTAAAAAAGCTAAAACTGATCCTGGGAACGTTGATATATCAGCTGCATTATGCGATAATTACCGCTCTTTGTCGCAGAAGGAACACGCACCGGTTCTAACAGTTGCTACAAGAATTAAGCGCATACGTAAAAGTACCATTTACCACTAGCCCGAGATCGTCCGCCTCGTCGAGTTACTGCGCAGCAACAGAGCAGCAGCCGATTATGTCCAAAGGAATGCCTGCCGACTGGATTAATTCGCAAACAAGGTTGTGATTCTAACACCGTTTGGATGATTACATGCAAAATCTGTGTAAAGTATCTAATATCTACGATGACGATAGAATTACAGCACACGAATCAACAACTAAAAGAATCGGGTTGAAACAGTCAATGAAGCTTTCGTCACTAAGGTATCCAGATAAACACTAGCTCATGCTCAAGATAACCTAAAGAGATTATCATTCGCTCTGCATTCGAAATGTGTGCAACAGCACGACACATATTGTTAATTGGAGCAATACTGTGAAAAATAGGACATCGTGATGATAAATGATGGAATGCAAAATTGCCTACGATGGTTTCCGCTGCTAAGTTGTTGGTGGTGAAATTGATAGTGATTAATGCTGTCGATGAGGTTTTATTGGATATTGGAAAGCCAAGAGTCTGTTCGAAGTAATGCCCAGAGGGTGAGTTAGCTTGGTTCAATAAGTAGGTGAAAAACGTAAGTAGCTTAGTATACAAATAGGGTTAAAGAAAAGTTTATAGGAAAAGTGTGACTTGTTGCATAGAAATGGTGCGAAATAATCGAAATGTTAGTAATTAAAATCTGATTGACTGATGATGATGTTAGGCGAGAAAGGGTTGAGAATGTCTATGGGAAAGCTTCAGATGAAAACGTTTAATGAAGATAGCAAATTAAATTGCTAACGAAGAATGTATGTTTCTGGTAGGGAAATGTAAATTGATTTTTTATTGTGTTTAAATAATAGAACATGTCAGTGCCTCGTCAAAGTTCAGGGTGATACAATGGCACGCGATATGCTTTTGGTTCAACATTTATATTCATATTCTGTTAAGTGCATTTTAACACTAATATCGTGGTGATCAATGAACACGAGCCGTAGTTTCTTAAGCGTGTGGATTATTGCTAGGCCGCGTAGTAGTTTGTAAGATGGATAATGTTACAAAAATATGAGTATTTCATTTGACTTTGTAAGTTTTTTTGTTTCTTGTTGTATTTTCTGTAAAAGCACCCATTAATGTTCAAATAAACCAATGTACGTGAATCTAGTCTCACAAATTGAATATCGAGCTTATCCGAAACGGTTTCATAGATTTTATTTGAATATTGAGGTTTGTATGAGAATAGATGGAGTGGAGGTATGTATGAGCATGGATCTATTCGAAATATGGTTACAAATACTTACCGTTAATACAAATGGTTACGAAATGACATAAGCAATATGTCTCAATTCTTCATATTGATAATAGAGCAACTCGAGATGTACACTTTTCGATCTCAATTCCAGTTATTCGAATCATCTTTCGAACAATCCTCTCTAATTGCAGCCTGGTGTAATAGTGGTAAGTTCACATGTGTCCGCACCTTTTGCATCATGCTTTTCACAGATTGTGATAATTCAATGTCACGTAGTCGGTAGGCTTTTGTCAATTGGATTTTATTGTTATTCATTGGAATTTAGCAAAGCATAAGTTGCTGCTTCGTGTTGTTTAAAATCTGTCAGAAGGACTCTGCTTTCTGGTAGTCAAATGTCGCTTTTTGCACAATAGGCAATACGGCTTGTCCTACTACTTAGACGGGCTGATTTTTGCCAACCCCCTTGGACTCTCTGTATTTCTTCCGACCAATGTCTCTGCTTATATAACCGTGTTAACTTCAAGTTTTTTTCCAATCCGGTGGTAGAAACTCTAACTCGCGGAAGGACGAAAGTAAACATTGATAGGACAGCAGTCGTAGATCAGGTCGGAAACGATAACAAGAATGGGGGAGGGGGGGGGGACTGTTGCGAATATTGCGGTACCCCTTCATCGGTTCCAAAACAAGCGAAAGATTCAGATAGAAGTCGCCGGCAGAGCGCATATGAGTGAGAAAGAGAGTAGAGAGTAAGGGAAAAGAAATAATGATTTGGCGCAAACGGCAGACCAAATATACGCGCCAACTAGAGTAGACGAATTTGTTATTCGCGCCCTCAATTATCTACTAGACTAATTAGGTGATTTAAAATATACTCGTCCGGCCGCGGAGGTCTAAAGCTAGAAATACAACACTTCATTCTTCACCCCGTTAGGAAAAATTCCAATACACAAGAATGCCAATGGAATTGAAAAATAGTCCGTCCACGTTCCAACGCTTAATGAAGACGGTCCTCTAAGAAATAAAAGGCGCAAGGGCTGCAGTATACCTTGAAGAGTTCGTAGTGTTTGGCCGAACGGTTGCGGAACATAACGAGCACCTCAAGCCAATAGAAACATAAACGGTAGGGGGGACTGTGAGAAAAGTCCCATCATTCATAGAAGCCGTAGCATTTTACTCCAAGTTTATACCCAACATGACAAAACTAAGAAAACTATTGAACGATCTTCTAAAAAGGAATGTAATCTTTTGAGTTGAGAACCGCACTCATATCAGCACCATTGCTGACCCACCCAAATTATACAGACAAACTTGTTCTTATAAGAGATGGCAGTAGCTACGTGATAGGTGCAAAAACAAAATCAGCGCAACAAATTGCGTATGCAAGTCGATCACTGATAGATTCGGAAACACGCTATCACACTATCGAGAAAGAGTTACTCACGATAGTTTGGACTGCGACATATTTCAAACATTATGTATATGATAAAAAATGTGTAGATTACACCAACCATAGAGCTTTAGTTTCTTTATGGAAATTGAATGAAAACTCTACCACTCTGACTAGGCTACGTCTGAAATTACAAGGCCCAGAATGCGATATACGATACAAAAAGTGAAAGGAAAATGTTGAAAAACAAGGAGAAATTGAATATATGAATTTTGCAAATAGGGAATTGAAGACCTATTTACGACAATTTGCCGGAGAAAATCATAGGAAATGGGATAGAAATGTTGCCATTTTTCTGCTTTTAATACAACACGACAGACAATTCCTCGACAGAGTTCACTCCATACGAACTCATGTTCGGGCGGGACGCAAGAATCCCTTCGACTTTATGCCAAAATAGTACTGATCCCACATACATGGATTATGTTCAAGAAATACGCATAAATTACAAACACATTCATAAGATAACCCATGAGAATCTCAGAAAATCCAAAGTAAAGCGGAAAGAAAAGTACGATAAAACAACTAACAACTGGCAACCCATGTGGGGTGAACAAGTACTATTGCGGGCGACCCCCACAGGAGTGGGTCAGAAATTGCAAAGCATTTGGAAAGGTCCTTATATCGTTGTTGACCTCCCAAGCGAACAGACATCAATAATTAAAATGGGAAAGAAACTAGAAAGAGTACACAATAATAGGCTTAAGAAATTTATCGAATGAATAATATAACCTTCTATCTAATTTCAGAATGCTATTAGTTAGCGCAGCAGCCATAGTAGCGGATGAGCCTTCGCGGCTTTACATCGACAACCTCGGAGACGTTCTTATCAGACAAGGCACGGTTAACTTTCGAATAACCCTTGCCACAAAACCCATTGACCAACAAATCAAGTACTTGCACGACACGACAGAAATGTATTCAAATTCATGCCAAGACTTAGCAAGACAACTCAATCTGAACAAATGCTACTTGGTAATGAAAAATGTTGAAGTTACTTTCAACACACTAAGCTCAGACTAACTAACTTTCAGAATCAGTTCAGTTTTTTATGGTATGTTACTGTTTGGGTGAATTATGATCTTGAGACGGTAGAAGAAACCATCGCTCGTTGCCCGCATAGTGCTTTGTGGTATTTTGGCTCATTCTTAGAGAAGCGTCTGCATAAACTGTTCAAAACTATGTCATTTTTTAGGTCTATCCTTGCCCTTCAAAATACCGCAAACGGAGAAGTCCTGCGCTTTTTGCGCCGATAGATATTGACAGCCAATGAGACATGGAAATGAAGTGTGAAATGTTTCTTTACGCTAATTTCATGTCTCGGTTGCTTTGAGGGAAGGTACAGAGGCCTTTTAGAATCTCTAGGGGTTTCGCATGAATTGTTTGCATTTCTAGGACTGCAATGAACCTTTTAATAGCTTTAGAAACATTAGTTTGTTGATTTATATCGGATCCACCGAACGAAAATGTGCGAATAATGTGAAAAATTGCGTGTTATCGCATCTCAACCCATTATCAACTCGGTTTATCCGTCGTGGTGGCCAGCCGAGAGTGTAAATTATCAGCTGACTTTCCTGGAAACTAAATCCCATATTTTTTTTCGTTTAAAAACTACAGGATAACGAATGGTTTCTCATCAAAGAAAACAAAGTTCAGAATTTCATCACTTGCGGCCAAGCGAAGCAAGGCCTCTTCACGGTCTCAAGACCATAATTCCTCCAAAAAGTAACATACCGTAAAAAAATAAACTGATTCTGAAAGTTTATGAAATTCCCAACATTTTTTGGTTTTATTCAATAAAATCCTAACAAAAATGGAAAATATATGGCGTTTTAACTGTGTTGCAGTTTTTTTGCCTCACCCTGTAAATTCAATTTACGACGTAGTAGAAAATGCTTCAAACCACATAGATGAGAAGTTAAAACGGATTCAAGAAAACACAGAAACATTTGCAAAGGAGATTGAAGCAAAGCTTCGTATTACAGACGGTATTAAAGAAATACTAAACATTGAAGAGGAACTCTTAGAGACGGGAGAATGGATTTCACAACTAACTAACAGTATAAAAAGTAAACAAAATCTTATTCTAACAATTTTAACGGGACAGGAGCTAAGCATTCAAAATCGTATCCAACTAGTAGATATTAGCATGATCATGGAGAAATTTAGGGAACAAGAAAAGAACGTCCCGAATGGAACACAATTTCCACGTAAACGAAGTGGTAAAATATTCCCGGAACTGCTCCAAGGCCTAAAATACACCATAAAAACGAACATAAAGGCAGAAGTAATTATAAGTTTGCGCGTTCCCCTAGTTAGGACAATAACATTCGAGGCACTCCAAGGTATCTTATCGCCGGGAGTACAAGGCCCAATTATAACATTATCAGAAATGGAGAAACCTGTTATGATCTTAGATAGAAAAACGGAAACGGGATACATGCTATCCATAACAGAATACGATGAATGCTATAAGATTGCGGATACGAGAATCTGTCAGGTAGAAGCGCCTCAGGAAATACTAAGAACCGATAAATATTGTATGACAGAATTGTATTTCTTTAACAAATCAGATACGTGTGCTACCAGAATAGTAAAAGCAACAAGGGACACCTGGATAGCAACGATCAATAGGAATGAGTGGCTATACGTAGCATCATTGAAAATTAGACTACAGATGACCCAAGAAGGTAATACTACCGAATTAGAAATCATTGGCACAGGAAAAATCCAAATAGGACGGCAAATGATTTTAAGAACAGAAAATGTAATAATCACGTACTACGATTATGAGGAAGCCGCGACCAACGCCCTGCCGGAAATTAGAGAGTTGAATTTCTCCAAATTCACTCCAGAACTTATACAAAACGATCAGATACCACCGATGAACGAGTCTAAGTACGAATTTATCTCAAAAAAATCACTGTTCGAAGTAGGGATCGACGGAAAAACAATAGAAGAGGGACAGTACAATTTAGATAACATCAAATACGCCCCATTAGAAAACCCGTGGATGACCACAACATCAATATTACTTATATGCGGTATAGTAATAGTCTCGATATTGGGATTCCGAGGCAAGATCTCGTGTTGCAAACGTCAAGGTGACACCATAATGCCAGCGCAGGGCCTTGAGTTGCGGGAAATTAAAAACAACACAGTTCAGGAAAATCGTATAGTGCGAGTAGTATAAAAAAAAAACCCATTATACACTTAAATTTAAGATCAAAACTGTAACACCGGACAATGAGACATAATGATCATCCAGCACCGCAGAGCCACGAGTCCGACCCAACGCGCCACGACACCTACCAGCTTGATGCTATTTCCGTCAAGCCGGGCCTCAAGCTTTTCCTAAGGGAGGGGGAGATGAAGCGCCCCAACCACACGCACGCAGAACGATATCGCCGCGTACTCTCTACCAGCCGTATCTGAACCAACATACCGGGCTTGGGATCGCAACACCGGATAAAGGTAATAAATCCGAAACCTTTCCAGCGAAACCTGGACGACGAGAACCCTCAGCGATGCATCAGCGATCCGCCTTCTAACGATCGACGAGCCGAGAACGAGTCCTGTAACAACATCCGCTGAAGGATGAGCCATAAACGGTTGTCGAAAACATCGGTGGGACTTAAATCAACGTCCGCTACCCTGAAGGAGGGATCGTCATCGCTAGGCAACAGGCACAAACAGGATCAACACCATCGGGCGGCGAGAAACATCAGCGACGTTTGTAACAACATCCTGCGATCCTGCGCATCATAAACGGCGGGTTTGCCAACTCAATGCGCATTCAACTCCATTAGCGGCCTCGTACCTGCAGCGACGATATCGGCTGAACAACATCGGCATCCTGCGTATCCTGAATGGTGGGTTTTCCCCAGACCCAACGGACGTTCAGCAGCATCGGCGGCGCCCTACCCTCAACGCTGGGTAGAAGGACATAGGTGAGAGGCATCACATAAGGACATCGGCAGTTACGGAACGGAGACGAGTGGTGTGCGTGAGAGTAGTGGGAAGGCTGCACGACGAAGAATGCGGTAAAACAGTATAAAAGAGTTAGAGTAAGAATACCTCGGAACTGACCTCGTTCCTGAAAGAGATTTCCAGTGTCGACTTCGTCATTTTCCGTTTACATTCTGGTGACAGCGGTTCTGCCCCGCTATGTTTTAATTTCGGGAAGTAATCCCGTTACAACGTGGTGATAGCGGTAGGGGCCGCAACAAATCCCACGGCGTTTCATCTGGTGACAATGAAATCATGAAATGAATAAATATCAGAAATTCGAGTGACTGGATCTAAGTTTTAAGAAGAAAAAAACATTATGTTAATGTCTATTTTAAACAGTAGTAGTAGCATTGGGATTGTGGCATCAGACAACAATACAGCAAGGAAAGTTACATAATATGGTGTACAATAAAAGTTTAGAATGAAACACTAAAATATTGCAGAAGAGAATCCTTCAGAGGAAACAAATGCGGAATTATTACCGCGATTGGAAATAAGCCACGTAGTTAAACAAAAAGATCATTTAAAAGCCATCAAAATAATTCCAGAAAAACAATGACCAACGCAATGCTTACTGCAGATCAGAAGTGGAAGCTGGGTGTCCTTTCAAGGGTAAAATATCTGCTTACAACACATGGGGAGCTTAGATCTTACGGAAATTGCTTGTTCTTCGTTTGAAATGAACTAGATTGAACACAATTGAAATTACCCCGTTGAAATTGTCATCTTGGACTGCTGTTAACATATTAATTATGTGTAATTGCTACAATCGTTCCCAGACACTTCACTTCACTTCAGTAGATCACAAGTTGGTTCAACGTACACTTACTTTGGCGCGTCCTAACACGCCAACCGACGGGTCTTAACTAACATGGGAAACCTAAAGAGAGTGCCTTTTATACGCCTAGAGCAGAGCTTTACCTAAGTTTGGTCAGCGGAGGTAAATAGCATGAAACTCCTCGTAAGAGCGAGATGTTCGTAAGGTAGCTTGGAGTTGGTCGTGAGGTAGACTAGAACCACCATGCCTAACAACAAGCAGCAGGTAGCTCACGAAGTAGCAGACAAAGACATTTTCTTCCAACTACCTGAATACGAACGAAATGAGGGAGACCTGTGAAGTTCAACAATCATGTGTTCGATTACATACAATAAAAAAAAACTCCAAAAAAGAGCCAGCAAAAAGAAACGAACTGGCGAAAAATCATTACAATATACTACCATGATCAAAAATAAACCGGAATTTTGAATTTATTCCTCGCGGGCTTATCAATTTTGAATTCTGATTTTTTTATTACGTTGACGGCTCTATAAGTGATGTACATGCTAAGTTTCAGCTTGCCAGCTCTTCATTTACGTTTACAGCAGAGATTTGTTTGCATTAAGTTTTTACGTCATGGCGATTTTTAAAATGGATTCAAAACATGAACAGCGTTAAAAATTATATTGAGTGTTCCGACACATTAAAAATGATACAAAAGTGTTATGGTGACAATACTCTATCAAAAACACAGGTGTACCAGTGGTATGAACGCTTTAAAAGTGGTCGTGAGGCTGTTGAGGACGATTGTCGTCCTGGAAGGCAATTGACATCCAAAACTGATGAAAACGTCGATGAAATTCGAAAATTGTTGATCGGAAAGCGCAAATTGACGATAAGGGAGATAGCTGAGACCACCAACATATCATTTGAATCAATCCGCAAAAAAAACCTGCCTTGGTGGGGTCACAACTCGTGGATTCTCCATGACGATAATGCGCCATCTCATAATGTGTTGATTTTTCGAGAGTTTCTCGTCAAAAACAACACCAATACTATTCAACAACCGGCCAATTAACGTGATATCGAATAATGTGGCTTCTGTCTATTCAATTGTCTCAAAAAACCACTACCAAGAACTCGTTTTGAGAGTGTGGAGGCGATAAAGCAAAAATCGCCGGAGGCACTAAAGACTATAACAAAAACCGAGTTCCAGAAAAGTTTTGAGGAATGGATCAAAGTGCATTGCATCCGACGGGGACTACTTTGAAGGGGACAATTTGAATTTTGAAGAAAAAACAAGTACTTTTCTTTTTATGACAAAATTCCGGTTTATTTTTGATCATGGTAGTATATAGTTTTACAATCATTACAATATTTATAGTCGGAAGAACAATAACAATTGGTTAATTAAACTCTGAATACAAACCATAAACACACGTTTTCGTATTCATTATAATTCGTTACTTTCATTTCATGCTTTCGTACGTTGTTGATGTTATGAACATTTTATCGACCACGTCTCTCTTTACACACATTTGGAAGCTTATGAAACCTGCACTTGAACCTGCAACCGTACCTACTGCAACCTACTGTTTGGTAGTCGTTCACCAAGCTACCCTCTTTCGAATAAGCTTTTCTTTTTCCTTTTTCTATACCTCAGTTACAAATGCTTCTTACCAACGAATTCAACCATTCTAACTCACCCTCTACACATTACTTCGAACAGACTATTGGCTTTACAATATTCAACATAACCGCATCGCCAGCATTAATCACGATCAATGTCATCACCACCAACATAGCAGAAAATTCCAAAGATAACGTAGGCAATTGGACATTTCATCTTTTAAATACTATTTGTTGTTTCATTTGCTACACTAAACAGCAATTACCTTATTCCATTAGGAAATATTTTGCATTCCTTTTGTTTTGTTGTTGCCATTCCGATCGTTTTATCGTTCCAATCATACGCTAACTTCAAATTTCGGTTCGTTTCGTTGCTTCATTTTCCGCTACTCGACCGTTAAGTTGGCTAATTTCAAGGATTTTATAAATCCATTTCCACAGGATGAAAAACCCAACCGATTGCTGCTTCGGCGATTACTGGGGGTTCTCGTTCATTTCACATTTCAAATCACACATTGCGCTGAATGTTTCATCGTCGAACCGCGAACCAGTACACGCCGATGTTTGTGTTAAGATGATGTCGATGATGCCGATGATCTCACGCTGATGTTGAACGCTCCAACACTATTCTTTTAGCAAATCCTTGAATTGAAATGTTATCCAACTAAACGACGGACGGTAATCGTTGCGGCTATCGAATTATTTAGCTGTCATATTTATGTCAATTCGTTGGATACGAGTTGCTTTTGAAATTTTTGTTGTTTTATACTAGCGTTTGCAATTAATAAATTTCTGGATTGCATTCTCCCAAAACAGAATGTTGTGATGTTACTGAGTTGGATGAACTTTACGATTTTCGTGGATGTCACCGTTGTCTTTAATTTCAGAAGCGGTTGCGCCATCTGATTGACGTACACGGTATACACAGCATTTTTAATATATCGAAATCGAGGGTTGTCATAATTAACGCTTTATTGATTTTATAGATTATAGGTAACTGATACGCTAGGCATAAATATTGTCATTATACAAATTTAAATATCGTCGAAATTGTTCATCAGTTTTATGTTTACATTACTAATAGTGACTTTTTATATTGCCTATTTTAAATTAAGTATGTTCCATCAAGTATTATTTCTATTTCTACCTATATTGAAATCGTTATTAAACTTTGTATATAAACCCGATGTCACGGTATTAATACGTCAAGCTATTCGAATCTTCGTAACCATTTCAATTTAATAAAGCTATGTTTTATATTTGTTTTGATTTAATGGTATGTCTCCTATTATCTTCGGTTCGTTATGATTTCTGTAGTCCACGCTGAAAACGAGCCTTCCAGGTAGACGTGTGATGGAAATGCACATTTCTAACGTTCTGTTTTTTAGGATGTTTCTCATTTGTTAACTTACGTTTCAATAGTTGGGTTCATAATGCTGGGGCTTCTACAGCGTTTAGATACATGCTTTCCTGCTATCTGTACTGAACGACACGAATATTTTAGGCCTTTACCTCTCCTAGGTCTGCTCACTTTATTTGCCATCCTCCTTTTAATCATGCTTTGAATTCACCTTGAAAAGTCGATCCGATTTGTAGATTGGCTTTTGATTTAAGATTTTTCCTATTTGGCTACATTTGCATTTGTACGTAAGAATGCTTCCTTAACTTTCAAACCTTATTAGCTTATGTCTTTTCTAAGCTTTAGCCTACATTCTTCCTAACTATTCCCTCTGTTTTCTTTCCTTGGGCAACTAATGGGCAACTATTGTGATTTTTAACAGAATTGCATGGATTCAATAATAAATGTTTCGCTTGTTTTCAAAACCCTTTTTTAATCAGTAATAACTTGTAATAGCGAAGCGGTTTTTGTGCTTTGCGTATTGATCGCCATCCGTAGATTACTGACATGCAACATTGTTGCAAACAGTAAGAGTGGTCAACCGGACGGAGTAGTGTGAGCCACCAGTCAAAGTGAAGTGAACACGGCAAACGAACGAATTCTTTTGTTATCTGCAGTCCCTTATCCCCCTAGAACCATATCTTAAAAAGGCGACTTATTTGAAACTTGCTTAAACTCCTCTTTTATCGTTCATTCGTCACTTGCACTGTGCTGCTGTTGGCGCTCTCTGTAGCTCGACAAAACCTGAAACGATACATGGCATGCAGTGACATCTAGTGAAGGGAAGCAGCACTGCTTTGCGCAACAAGACATCTCCACACAAAAAAAGTGTGAAAAGGAGATGGGTACGGAAGGCAATGCACAAATCATACACTTAGGGTTTATTATTGAAAGTGTTACCTTATGCGGGGTTGATCGTACGGACGGAACGAAGGAGTGCTGCTGAAAAAACAATATCCCTAAAAAGCATCCAAACAAAATTGTATGAAAGAGGCTATTACGCTTTTTACGCACGTGGAGGGGATAGTGGAGGTAACCTGTGACGAAGTAAGATAACATTGAGCGTGGGATTGCGAGAAAGCCCCTACGAGGTGGCTTGTCGTCAATGAACAAGCATCAAATGCGACGGGAAAGAAAGAAAGAATTTTGATCGTCGTTAAACCGAACAACTGCTCCTCTTTCATGCAAGATAAATATTTAAAAGATAAAGATTTCTCCTCGGAAAAGCTCATCCACCATGCGCCTCCATCCCACGCGTGGAGCACCATGCGCCTCCATTGCGATAGCGAGCTCACATTTCCATTCAATCAAGATAACAGAATGAAATATAAAAGGGTATGAAGTTGTTCTTCGTCCGTTGTCAGAAAAATCATCAGGATTGTGGAAAAGCTTTTATTTTCTGCAATGGCGATCAAAACATGTTTTGAAACCACACTCATTGATCCATTCTGATATCTTTCGCCCCTACTTACCTAATATATTCGTGTTCAAATATCAGTAAGCATAGTTTATTCATGCAGCTCAGTATATTTGTTCCAGAGACTACGAGCCAGTCAAGAGACTGAAGGATGAGACCATGATATGATAGCGGGATTACCTCTCCACCCTGTCGTGCAGGTGCACGAAATAGAATCACATAAACAGTAACACACCGGATAATAAAGGTCACAGGTCAAAAATGCATTTCTTCATTCATTTGAAATTGGATGCAAAGCTTAATATGTGTAGCTTAAAAAAATGCATAGCTTAAAATATGCAATATAAAAATTACTCAACGCTACATAAATCTAATGCACAATGTCAACGATATTTGTATTATTATAATATTTGAGCCTGCGGCTACCGAAGTAGATCCCTATAATCTATAGCATCAATGAAGCGGTAATTATAACAACCCGCATTTTTGATATTCTCATAATCCTACAAATAAAACGTATCCCAAGAGAAGAAGCCCGAATATATCACTCAGATGCTTCATAAGAGTAACTGACCATTTGCTAGCCCTAATTTAGTTCTCCTATATCCTACCCTAACCACTGAAACATATCAATTACTATATTTGTTCTGTTACCTACTATTCCAAATCTAAATCGTTCCAGGTACACTTTCATTTCCGTTTTTCAATATAGAACATCGAGTAATACGCCAATTTTAAATATACGGCTCACCATATACTAATAAGAAGCTTTTTTAAATATACTTTGCACAAATCCTTCCACCTAACAGACTTTTTTATTTGAACTGTGTAGCTACCAATCTTCTTCTCTAATCTTTTAAATCCCCTCAACACTCTAGCATTCCATTATCCTTACAAAACCGCATCCACAGCACTAATCGCCAACAATGTCACCACTATCATCCTTGACAGAGAAAACCACAGATCTAATTCAGAAAAGCTGTTGCCTGAAATGTTTCATGTAAGCTTCCAACAAACGATATTCGCCGTCAGTGTTGGAACAATCACGTTGTTGATGTGCGAGTTTTTGCTGATCATCATTCTTTGTTTTTCTTTTGTCAGATACAACAACTCTAGCATCCATGCGAATGTTTTCGATAGCATTTCCATGCTTTCACAGGCATACAATTGTAGATTCTGTTATCCTGGTTGTTGATTCGGTGTCCACTGAATGTTTAGCCTTTTTTTGTTTGACGATGGATGAAGATGGTTTCATTTTCGAAGCGCAGGGACAATATATAATCGAAACTTTACGCACGAGATATCGCTCCTTGCTCTGGAGTATGCGATTTCTCTATTTGCGAAATTCAATAATTGCCTTCAAACGATGGGCACACGATCTGGTACAGATGGTTTGTTCTCCTCATGCTCATTCTTCGAGCAATTTCGTGCAGCAGAATGTCCTCTTGAATAAATGACGGTGTATCGGACATTACTTCTCGCAATATGCACTCGTTCTATATTTCTGCATGAGGTTGTTGGTAGTAGTTGATGAATTTCTTATTATTGTTTTCTGAAGTCAGCTTATGCTCATGTTTTAGTATTAAATCCATTTTCACTTGTTGCTGATGATGTACGAGTGTCGTAGAGATCATTTTGGTTTCCTCACAGCAAAGTTGTAGCGGATCGTTGCAGTGATCAATACTGAGAATTGGTCTGGAAGGACATGGTCCCCAGGTTTGTTCAATCTGTTTCTTACGCTATAATCCTAATAACTGTTACTCCGGATTCGCGCATCTTTGAATCTTTCTAATCACTTTCATCTGATGTAATATTGAGACTAACTAACTAACTTATAAGCAAAATTTAAGAGCCTTTCCATTAGATTATGGTTTACGTTGATTCTAGTCGTCATTCCTTCATCATTGAGTGATTGTGATGAATATGTGTAAACAAACAGCAGTCCGCATCAGTGAATAAATGTAGCATGATCCTTCACAAGAATCTATTCTATCCGCTTTAAGCCGAGCAGCATGGTGCCGTTTGTCGATGGTTTTTTATAGTGGGATGAATACTGTGGAAAAAATGGAAAATACAATAAGATGGAAGATGTAAATGATCGAAAAAAATAAGAATAAATATGCACATAAAATCGCCACATCAGCGGAATCAGCAAAACTTACTTTTAACATCGTTGAGTTTTGTAGAATCGTTGTTCTTGAGGTGTTGGCTGTTTCCTTGCATTAATCTTCTATTCATTGTTAGATGTTTGATGCACATAACGAAACATTAGATACGCCATGTCGATAAATGATGCCAACAGATCAGTGAAAATTCACATAATTTGTTATGGGATGGTATTTTAAATTAAGTAACAAGATTAATGTTGGAATATTTCTAGGTTTGCAAACAAAACTATGACATACATACAGACATGTCTGATTTTCTTCTTACTTGAAATGAACTGAAATGAGGCTTCATTTTTGTCCAAACATAGTGATAAGATAATAATGTTAAGACTTTTAACCTTTTAATTGAATTCGTCCGCTTTTAGCCTTTTAATAGAATTGACTAGCGTAAAACGCGGTAATTTGTAATTGATTTTTTAATTCAAGGTTTGTTTTTGTTGTTTGTTCTTGAACATTAAGGTGAGCGCGTTTTTTTCTTATCATAAAATCGTTCTGGTTCCAGAACCGATTTCCGATGGCTCCAATCGAGCTATCGACAATCGTTCATAAAGATGACGAAGGGGAGAGAGACCTCTCCGCTCCTGATTCTCCACGCGGGAGAGAGCGAGGCCCGCTCTGGCACTCTGAATATTAGAAAGAAATTCGGGAACTTGCAAACGATCCGTTGGGCATGGAAGATGCATTTTCTAATCAAAGTGTGAAGTTACTAGCGTTTGTAATTGAATTGTGACACACTAAATACGAAACAATAAAGGTCAGTCATAGTAAAATTCGTAAAGAAACAAGGTTGATTTGGAGTTTTGCGTTGTACAACCCGAAGGATCAAGCATCTCATGGGATAGCGGCAAACGAGCGATATTCTTATTTTGATAGAAATTAAAAGGGCTGTGATTTTGTTTCTATGGTCATTTTACGCAGAATGCTTCGGATTGTGCAATCAAATAGCAAAAGACATCAACTAGAGAGTTTGAAACTAACTAAAACAAATAATTACAAAATCGCAATAATGCTGGAAGAATACTGCAAACACAAAACCCGGCCGGCCGGGGATCGTGATAATAATAAAGAGGGCGAACTAATCATATCGTTATTTAATTAGTATTCATTTGCACACACATATATTTCTTCTAGTCCATTGGAGAAACGAAAAATGATAGTATTAGAAAGTAAAGGTACACTTCCACCTGTGATCGAGTTAGCCTAACAGACATGCACAGTTTGGAACAGGCAGGATGTAGGAATGTAGGTTAAATGCCTGCGACGTTAACACCTAGCGACGTGGCATTACGAGCCAGGAACCAATAAGACCGATACGAAACACAGAAGGAAAGTAATCGCCCTTGAATTAAATTCCCTGGGCCCACCAATTTGCGATGCAAAGGAGCGGAAAAAGGATACTTCCTTTTTAGATTAGTTTTACAATTTACCACTTTTTGTTTTGAAACAGAGTTTTCCTTCTTCCCATATTAGTCTACTACCTCTCTTAGAACAGTGTTAGTGTGTCCCGTTTTAAGGTGGGGTTGTAAGAAAAGCATATGTTATTCTATTATTTATTTTAAGTTTAGGATTTTAGAAAGTACATTTAAAAGTTAAGAAAAATTGGCATTCAACAAAAAAGAACAAAGGTCAACTGGCGGCGGTTCAAACAGAATGTAGGGACTAACCCAACTGCATCATGAACTGGGTATCTGTTGCACATATCATCATCGGTGGATGCGGAAGGCGTATGTTTCGGGTGCAGTGATAGTAAATATCCAAACATTGCACTACCTAACACAGCAGGGATGCATCACTTGAGCAAATAGCAAAAATAGGCGAAACGTTAAATCAATTGATGCAGGCTCAGTTAGAACAATACATTCTATTAATAATTTTGATCCGATTGAAGGAAAACGAACAAAATATGGGTATAGAAAGATTAGATGACGAATAAGAAAAGTATTTGTGATATCGTTTGCCTTTTTCTCTAAGTGATGCAAGCTGTAAATAATTACTGTTCCATGAAGATGTTGAAATGTGCCGCGAACTCATACTCAACATTTCGACTCAAACATCAACACGCAAAATTCACGAATCACTCATGGTTGTACTCTACTACTTGACCAGATTCACTTTTCCGTTCTAAAGCAGATTAACAATTGCTTAAACAGCAACCAGGTCATGCTCGACCTTATCTTTATCAGTACGACACTCCTGGACAAAATCGCTACTGTTCATCGGTCTCCGTTTCCGCTGGTTCCGGAGGACACACACCACCCGGCAGTGGAAGCTGAGATCAACGTGTCCGTTGGCCTAGTTGAGGATAGGGCTCTTCGTCAGGCATCCAACCAACTGCTTGCTGAACTACAAACGCACTAATAACGAATTGCTCGCTCGCCTGCTCGTGCATACTGACTGGTCATTCCTCTATGAGCACACTCATATCGACTCAGCCGTCTGCGCTTTCAATGATGTTATGGCCAATCTACTCTCCAGCTGTTGTCCGAGACTTGCCACACGCACGACTACGTCGCCTTAAAACTTTAAAAATGTCCTGCTTGCGTTTCCATCCGCGCACAAGAACACATCGCTCGAAACATCGCCTTTATGCTGCCCATAATGGGTACCGTCGAACCAACAGGCCACTCCGTCAACGTTTTCTACGTGTTGTTCAACAAGGCTTTAAGAAGAACCCCCGCAAGTTTTGGAACTACGTTAACGCTAAAAGAAAGTCCAACCGATTGCCTGCCTCTCTGGAATATGGTGGTCAACTTGCCCGTAACACAGCTCAAGCTTGTAAATTCTTCGCTGAGAAGTTCTCTGGTGTCTTTAGCTCCTCGGCTGAAATTGATTCGCAAATGGTCGAATCTGCCCTTTCCAACGCAGGTACGTTGGTCGATGCATTCTTCCTGGGTGCCTCGGATATTGACACACCATACGCTGCCGTACTGAAAGCTATTGACAGGCTCAAACCCTCGGATAATCCTGGACCTGATGGTATTCCGGCCAATGTGCTGAAGCGTTGCAACCTACTTCTAGCTATGCCACTCTCACGACTTTTCGAGCTCTCGTTTGGGTGCAATACCTTTCCGTCAGTTTGAAAGAACTCGTGGATGTTCCCTGTACACAAAAAGGGTGCGAAGTCTAAGGTAGAAAATTGCCGCCGTGTAACATCCCTTTACGCTTGTGCCAAGGTGCTGGAACTGATTATGCGTGATGCTCTCTTTCTCCGTTGTAAATCTTATATATCTCGGCGTCAACACGGTTTTTATCCCGGTCGTCTCATGGGATTCATCACAACCTGCCACAGTGCCAGTGCCACAATGAACCGTTCCTTTCAGCTATGCGTGTTTTCAATCACTTTTACCATGACATAGATTTCAATCGTTCCTCCCAGTGTGTAAAGTTCGAGTTATTGTTATTGTATGCTAGGTCCTAGTTATTAGTTTGCGGTTTAGTTTTAGTATTTTGTTTTGTCTGTACGCATCTTCGCCGTCTGCGGGCCATTCGCCTTCTCTCATCAACAATAAACAATAAACTAAAAAGGACACTAAATTTGTGGTCTTGCCTCCACTAAGAGTCACCAACAAATTGTGTCTGGTTGAAATTCATTTACGTTGCGAGTACCATTTGCAACAATAAATGTAAACATAAACAGACTGTGCGAATGCTACAAACAATTAACGGATATTAGTAAAACGGAGCCGAAGAAACATTGCTATTGAGGGAATCCAGACGGGGAATGGAACAACTCTAGCAGTGAGAGAGGAGATTGCCGATTTTCTAAATACTGAATACGATAACCTTTACTCGGCCGAAAACATCACAGGTGACAATGGCAAACAACACCAGAGAACTCGAAGTAAATATAAGGGCATACACATGAACGCTGATGATGTTAAGCTGTTCGTTCCGATAAATGTCCCTTCTGATCACCTCTATTTACAATCTTTGTTGGACATTTTTGTTAACTGGTGTCGCTGTAATTATATGTACCTGAATATCGCTAAGTGTCATGTAACTTCGTTTACTAAAAGAAAATGACCAGTGTTGATTCAATACCGTTGCGGCTCATCGGTAATCGCTAGAGTTCATGAGGTCCGCGATTTGAGGGGTTTTGCTCGATAGCAAGCTGTCGTTTACGGCTCAGTATGTAGACATGGTCTCGCGCGCGTACAAAACATTGCGGTTTGTGATCCGTATGAGCTCTGATTTCAGTGATGTTATGTGTTTGAAATCCCTGTACTGTGCACTTGCTCGTCCGATTGTGGAATTTGCGTCTATTGTGTGGCATCCACAATTTCAGTGTTGGACTGACCGGATTGAATCCATTCAGCGGAAATTTACTAAAGTTCATTACAACTTGATTACAACACGCGCTGTTTACTTCTGGGACTTAGGACGCTTGAACACCGTCGTGAGGCTGCTCAAGCGTTATTTGCGTTTAATGTGTTATCCGCTAATGTTGATTCTCCGTCCCTTTTGTCGCAATTTGTGTTGTCAGTACCTGATAGGCGTTTGCGTAGGCGGGTTGATTGTGAGCTTTATGTGGTGCATCGTTCCGCGCTGTTCGGTACTAATGATCCGTTCTTAGTGTTATGTCGGTCCTATAATAAATTTTCGTCATTACTTGACTATAACATGTCCCTGGCTACGTGCCGCAACTCAGTTAGCCTTGTTCGTTTTTGAGACTGTGTTAATTCATATTTATGTTTCATACATTTGTCGTATGGTTAGATTCAGGATGTACCCTTTGTATTTTAGTTTTAATGAGTTAGCTTTAGGCTATGGCCCGTTAATTAGGCTATGGCCCGTTGACTTTTAAATCAAATAATTCAAATCAAATCAAAATGTGCAAGGGTGTAAGTTTAGCATTAACATGTGTAAAAGAGGGGTGGTAGTTGTAAGGGATTTTATGAAATAGAGAATAAAAGACATTTTAATTTTCGCAGAAAAAGTGGTATTTCTCAAAGGTTTCGAGATCAATGTTATCAGCTGTAAACAGGGTTGGATGTGGATCTGAGTATCAGTAAGCCATCATTAGGAAAAGGTGAAAGAATAGTGAAGTAAAGTGTGTAAGTTGAGGCTAGAGACTGGTGCTTGCCTGGGTAGTAGTAAAAAGAGGCTGCTGGCACCAGTGATCTCGTCTGTATTGCGCTACGCGGGACCTGCTTAGGCGGAAGCACTGTCGATACAGCGAAATCTGGATGCATTCAATCAAGTCTATCCCTGGCTGACCCAGTTTCTTTCGGGACATAGGATTCGGTCGATTCATGCGTGCTCGTAACAGCATAAGATTCAACTGTTGTATTACGACCTCGACAATCTCCCGCTACGATAGGATACGAGACCTCGGTGTTATCCTCGATGATAGTCTGTCCTTCAACGACCACCGACCGCGATCACGTCCTGGCTAAGGCAAATAGCCTTCTCGGGCTGGTTTGGAGTATCACGAGTGACTTCGACGATCCAATGTGCTTGATGACGGTGTACTGCAGCACTGTTGGGCGTAGCGTGCTTGAATACGAGGCTGAATGCTTGTACGAGGGCCGGCGGCTGCTTTTAGGACTCGACACCTTGCAACCGCGTCATCGAACCGCACAACGGAATTTCATCGATGCGGACCTGCTGGCCCCGGAACTGCACTTTGCGGCCCCCTTCCGCCGTCTTCGCTGGCCAGGAGCCCTTACCGTTCCTCGCTCACGAACGTATTATGGTGCATCGGCCCCATTCCTGAGGGCAATCAAAGCTCATAACGACTACTAAACGTGCGTCTTCAAGTTACCTTTCAAGTAATTCGCGGACACCGATAGATATTTTCTTTTTTGTTATGTCTTTTCCCTTAATTTTAAGCTTAACCACCCATTTAGGCCTGTGAGCCCGTTGGGTGTGGATTTTTGACCAATAAACATAAACATAAACATAAACACTAAGCTAGGATGGGTAGTGAGTGGATCATATCATATGTCAGTGGTTTGTCCCTCTGTGATGCGTGAGCCAAAGTTAGATACTATGTTAGAGAGGTTCTTTAAGATGGAAAGCATTAGTGAAGAAGCTTACTGGAGTCCTGAAGAACAGGAATGTGAAGGTTCGGTTTAAGGCCTCAACCACACGTACGGCAAACGGCAAATATGTTGTTAGATTGCCAACAAAGTGTCCCTATTCGCCTGGGCGAGTCACGGCAGGTGACGTTACGCCGGTTGGCTGGTTTAGAAAGACGATTGCACGCAACTGGCGCCTGGATGACGCCGGCGCGACCGTGTGAGGATAGTTCAAGTGGCTCAGGTAAAGGCGAAAGAACTGTAAAGTTTATAAGCTGGATGTTTAGTTTAGCGAGCATGGATGAATGGTCGCCCCAAAGAAGGCACATGGCCAAATTGCCGCACGGTGTGTAAAATAGATGATGAAGAAAAAAAGTGTAAAATAGATGATGAAGAAAAAAAAAAAAGAATGAACATGGAGCTTCCTATTTACGATAGCCATAGTAGTTAAGTGTGTACCTTTTTTAAATTAATTTTAGTTTGTAAGTTTAGTTTTTATGTTGTGAATTGAAACATTTGAATTCAAGCAATCATGATCTGCAGAGCCAAGTCACACAAACTCAAACTGCAAATAATTCAAACGGTATAACGGCAACTCTCACTGTTGCAAATTATATTTGCAACGGATAAAAAAAATCCATGCAGACACAATTCACCAACTTTTTAACTGTCAATCAGATCTGTTGCATACTCGTGATCAAATAACTACCGTGTGCCGCAAGTCGAGTTTAACGAGCTTCTAACGTTCTTTTCGCTGTTTTAAGTTCAGTTCGCTGTTCGCTGGTAAGTTGTTGTCAATTACAATCGCAACGTCCCCCACCGTTAGCGGTTCGACCGGCACGAACCATCTCGTCCTGTTGGTCAGGTACTCCTTGACCCAGAGTTAATGGTACGTACCAGTCTCGCTTCCCCTTCTTCTGGAGTTCGACGTTCATCACACGCCGAATGTAGGGGTATTAATACCGCCGAAGGGAGTATTCTTGGTCCTTTGTTAATTGTTTTATTTATTAACGATCTCACCATTTTATTAACGAACGACTGTCATTTACTTGATGCTGAAGACTTAAAATTATTTTTACCCATAAGCGATATCAAAGACTGTCAATTGCTACATGACCAAATTGACTTATTTGTGAAATGGTGTTCTCTCAATTTCATGTCAATTAATGTTGATAAGTGTCGCGTAGTGTCATTCGCGAGGGCGTCACACCATAAATCGGGTTGAACCAGCTACAGTCAGTGTCACTAAGGACCTAGGCATCACACTTGACAGGAAGCTGTCCTTTGTTCCCAAGGTGGAAGATGTGATTAAGAGGTTAGGAATTAGGGCTGCAGTTGGTGTCGGAGGCGGTTCTAATCGAATCTGAGACATGCCTGCTAAGTTTGGAGTAACTGTCGAGATGCAGTTCAAGAATGGAAGGGTTAGTGATAAAGTTCACGGAAGGTTTTTGGTGACGGCCGGTACCGATCCCCTAGTTTTAAGGTATGCATTTATTTGATTTGTGATCGTCTCCGTCTTTCAATTGTGATCGTCTTTGTAAAAGAAAGAAAAAAGGAGAAGAAAGAAGAAAGGATAGTGAGAGGAAATCAACTTGCACCAGCACCTGACAAGAAGGGCAAACGAGCCTAGAATATCAAAATTCAAGACTGCGCTTGCTACGAACTCGCTTTTTTGGGAAAGGCTTGCAATTGTACAACACGTTACCCAGAAATGTAGTGCAGGCAACTACTGTTGGGGAAATGAAAACGAGGGTGTGCTCAGTTTGTTAAGGAGTCGTTTAAGTAGGCTAGCGTTGCAATGTACTCGTCAGCACAGGCTGAGATGATGATGAGGGATTAGTAGATACAGCTAAATAATTATTTAGCAATTGTGTAAAAAGGAAGAAAAAAGAAAGAAAAAGAGCGACGAGTCAACATATTTTTGTGGACACGCGCGCGGAAAAGTGGACTATTTGAGCATACACTCAGCAATTGGGTGTTGGTGTGTTCCAATAGCGAAATAGGCGTGTGAATTTTGGTGCGGGGTAAGCGCACGGTATTGTTGTTATCAGTTGACCAGTCTGCGGATAGAGTTGTCGAGCTAGTGAGGGAGCCATGACACCAGCACTGCCACAGCTCTCCACATTCAACGCCGCGGTCGTTTGCCGTTTGGGCCAATAATGGGCCGAAGAACTTGCCCAAGAGACCTTCGTCTGGAGGAGACGATTGCTCTGGCCGGTTTCGGTGGCTTCGGTGGGCATGTTCATGTCATGAGAATGGCAGACGACGACCCAGCCCGTTAAGTCTTCTTAGGCCTTCCGGATGGACAGAGAGGGCTTGGTAGGCCCAAATCGAGGTGGAACGACGGTATCGACATTGATGCCCGAATAGCTGGACTTTCGACATGGAGGACGACGGCGCTCGATCGCGAGCGGTGGAGGAATCTTCTGTGGCAGGCCAACACCGCTCGTCGGTTGTAGCGCCGGGTAAGTAAAGTGATTATAACAACACTCAAGACAGGGCATCGAGGCCTCTATATGTACCTTTTCAAACGAAGAATCTTTTTCAACTAATTTGTGCCGCAATAGCAAAGGAAAACTAAAAGCCATAGACAGTAATGTGCAGAAGAATGCGGAATTCTTCTTCGGTCGTTTTCATCTCAAAATATTTTCATCTTTCAGCAGAGCAACAACACGCGTTAAGCGATCAGGAAACTTCGCTGGGACGACTCAAACAACCTCCCAGACTATAACTCCCGGTGTCTGCTGCTGGGTCTCGACGCCGGAACCATCAATGTACCTTTATTGCGGGGCTCCTGAGGGGATCGGTGGACGCACCTGCTCTGCTAGAAAAGGTTCCTATCTCTGTACCTCGCGCCAGATACCACAGCTACCTAGCAGTTCAATCAATCAAATTTCAATCAATCAATCAAATTTTAAATTATGTCCATGTTTGTCTTCTTTCTAACTAATGAACTAATCACCAATTTTTTGATTGATTTATTGTTTGATTAATTAACTTTTAACCAGTTTAGTGTTTTAATTATTTATTCTCTCCGCCTGTTGTTATCTCTCTCCGCCAGGCCTATGGCCTGTTGTAATCGATATTGCCCTGCTCTACTACCAATCACTGTTGATTCTGTAAATTGTACCTCCTCGTGTTGATTGACAGCAACGTAGCGCGCTAGTAATGTAAGACATTTTCTTTTGTAACGTAAAATCTGATTCATGTAGCCCTCGGTGGCCGATGAATTTAAATACAAATATACAAATAAACACAACCAGAAGAACCACCAGAAGACGAAAAAACAAGCGGAAGCATCAAAGCTTCAACAAAACCACGTAAGAAGCCAGATAATTGAAATGTACGATCAACAAAATTCTTTTCGATTCTGCCTTTTGCACTTGGCCGGAGTAGACGTGAGATGAGAGAGTTGTGATTTGTGATCCTTCGTGACACGTAGTGCAGTGTACAAACTCATTTGTTTGCGTATTTCCTGGTAGTGTAGTTTGTCGCGCTGAGTCGCGCGCTGTAGCCAGCGTCCCGGTAAGCGTCCCTTTATATCGTGTATCGTTATCGTCTGGCAGAGTTTGGGTGCGGAGAACCATGGACGTAGAGCCCGACGGCGTCTCCGGCACCCGTGTACAACAAAAAGCGCCGCAACTCGGATCCGGCAATTTCGAGTTCGGCTGCAAAAATTCCGGCAGTTGCAGGTCCGAAAAAAAAAATGAAAATGCTGCCCCGCCGCTCCCCCCCCCCCTTCTATCCCCTCCCGCTCCCACAACGAAACACTGCGAAACGGGGCTGACGCGAATGCGCTGGTTGTGGACCGTACCTTTACGGCTCGGTGCCGCGTGTTCATTTCCGATCGCCTCGTCGAAATTGCTGGTGTGGTGGACACCGACATCATGGACGCGAGGACATCATGCGCCTCGGAAAGGAGGCCGTGAGCCAGGGCTTGCCGGCTATCGGCGTGCTGGAGGCCAAACGGCTGTACACCTCCAAGACGGTGGACGGCCAGAAATCCTTCTCTGAAGGCAATCTGGTCCGTGTCACCTTCGAGGGGCAAACACTGCCGAGGTTCTTGATAGTCGAAGGTATCCGTGTCCGAGTAACACGGCCGTTTGTTCCAAAGGTGGAGACGTGCACGAGGTGCAGTCAGTTTGACGTGCGGGAAATGTCGTGGGGAACACTCCACCACTGAGTGCAATTCAGCTTCGCAGAAATGCATTCACTGCAAGCAACAGTGGCACGAGCCTTCTTCGTGCACTGTTTACAAGCAGCTGCGAAACCAAAAAAGGAGAGACTGCTACAAATCGTTTGCAGAAGCTGTCAAAGGTGCGCAGACAGTTAACCCCTTTGGCGCGCTTGCCCAGGCATCTCAGCCGGAAGAAGCTGCGCCAGCCAATCTGGCTGACCTGGTCGACGACGCTCTGGCATTTCCCTTTGTGCGAGCTGCCGTCAGGCAATGGTTAGCCCGTTGGCCTGCTTTGGGTATGGTAATCCGCCTAGACGACTAATGTTACACATGGCAACCATATTACAATGCAACTGTAGAAGTTTCCTTTGCAAATTTACCGCTTTCAAAGCATTAGTAAGCGTACACCGGGCGTGATGTGTTTGCAATTTCTGAAACTTGGCTATCGCAAGACGTTAAGCTGTTCTTCCACGGATATAACGCAATTCGTCAGCTAACTGTAAGCGGACCTTGGACCAGCGGCAACCAAGTCGATGCGATTTACACCGACTTCCGTGCTGCCTTCGATTCGGTCTCGCGCCCGGTGTTGCTGGCGAAATTAAAGAAGCTCGGCTGTCTCGAAGTGGATGATCTAGTGGTTCCGCTCCTATCCGCTTGAGAGGAGTTACTGTGTGCAGCTGAACGACTCGCTATCTCATTGCTTCGTAGGCACCTCTGGCGTCCCGCAAGGGAGCAAAATCGCCATCGTAGATCGTACCGTAGATCAACATGCCGAAGCGTAACTGGTGTTTCCGTGAGGAAGCGGAAGCTATGTAAGTTATATTCGTTATTTTCTAAAGATCCACCTTGGCGACTCTGACCGCTGTACAGAACGTGCTGTGGGCACCACCTATACTAGCCTATCAGCCAACGAGGATGGATATGTGGGCGTGTAGCATGGCTAAGCTTTCTTTTTGTGTGTACACGGGCAAACACCGGATAGCCGACACCGGATAGCCGATAACGTCTTTTTTCCCATCGCAGCAAGTAAGTTGTCAAAGATGTTGGTACATTTACCACACTTGGAACATTTAAGCCTTCTCGTGCACCTAGACGGTGTGCCTTCGAACCAAACTGGCCAGAGGGACCGGCAGCATTGGGGGGTTTCTGCAAGAGCAAGCTGCTCCAAAACCTGCCAGATCTGGCACGAATACGACTGTTGAGTGTCTACGACGAATACGACTGTTGAGTGAGCATGTTCGACCTCAACATCGTCCCGCAGGAATGGAGGGAGGTGAAAGTTATCGCCGTATTGAAACCTGGTAAACCGCCATCAGAGCACGACTCGTACCGTCCCATAGCGATGTTCTCGTGCTTGCGCAAGCTCTTCGAAAGGATGATCCTTTTTCGGCTGGACAAGTGGCTCGAGTCCAACGGACTACTATCCGATACCCAATTTGATTTCCGTAGAGGTAAGAGAACTAGCGACTGTTTGGCTCTTCTAGCAACTGAACTCGAGCTGGCATATACTCGAAAAGAGTATGTGACCTCGGTTTATCTCGACGTCAAAGGGGCATTTGACTCTGTTTGCATAAACAAACTTTGTCAAAAACTCAAGTCCGCCGGCCTCTCTCCTAAAATGAACAATTTTCTCTCGAACCTGGTAAAGGAGAAGGCGATGAATTTTGATAACGGACACATGCAGATAAAGCGATCCAGTTTCTATGGACTTCCCCAAGGGTCCTGCCTTAGCCCCCTGCTATACAATGTGTACATTAACGACATCGACGCCAGTCTTTCATCAAACGTCAAGTTAACGCAACTGGCGGACGATGCCGTTATCACAGTCGCTAGTAAAAGCATTCCAGAAATGCAACTACCCCTACAACTCACTCTGAACCGCTTAACAGAGTGGGCCGACTCTCTAGGAATTCAGTTTACCCCAACGAAAACTGAGATGGTTGTATGCTCCCACAAGAACAGAACCGTTAATAACGAGTTGTTGGGATTATACGACCCAAATTTTGATCTTTTCCTTTACAACGAAAATATCACGATCACCAAAAGTTTTCGTTACCTAAGGGTCGTGTCCGATAACAGGTTATCGTGGGACGAGCACTTCTCCTACTTGGAAAAGAAGTGGTCTAAGAGGATCAATTTCCTTCGAATCGAATCGTCGGGTTCAGGTGGGGCGCACAACCGCTGGACCTGATTCGACTTTATAAAACTACGATGCGGTGTGTCATGGAATATAGCTGCATTTGCTTCTATTGGGCACCCAAGAGCAGACTCGAAGGAAAAAAGGAAAACTGAATTGGCTTAAGAGGAAAAAAAAAGAAATTGAATTGGTCTTTACTCTGTTGAAGACGATTCTTGGGGCAACGCTTACCAACTGGTGATGCGAAGGGTCAGTGGAACATCAAAGCGGCAGACTATAGAGCCAACCATGCTGGAAGCGATCGTGGATGAGCTCTTTCCGCGGCATCTGCCCATGGTGTGGCCGGAAGCAGGGACTAGGCATGAAGTTGGGCCTCTCGGAATGGTCACGTGCCGAGAGGTGGTAGCTGTCGCCAGCAAAATGCAGCAGCACAATTATTCCATGCTATTCAGTTCATTTAGCCAATTTGAGGCCGATGAACAACAACAATAAACAACAATAAACAACAACAATTCAATCAATTCAATACCTAAGCCTGGGAAGCCACCCGGCCTACCGTCATCATACAGACCGCTATGTATGCTTAATACGCTTGGAAAGGTGTTCGAGCGCATAGTGTTGAATCGTCTGCAGGGATCACCTGGTAGTGGACCCTCCGGGACCGCATCTCTTCCCGATGCAGTTTGGTTTCCGGCGCGGGAGATCCAAAGTGCAGGCGATACAGTGGGTGGTGGCCCATGGTAGGGAGGCGATACAACGTGGACACTACAACACACGAGCTGATCGGTTCGGTATGGTTGCGGCACTGGACGTGAAGAATGCGTTCAACACGTCTCCCCTAACCAGCATGGTTTCATGTGCAGACGCTCTACACCAAAAAAAATTGGCAAAATTTGTCTCTGATTGTATGAGGGCCAATTTTGACAAGGGCCACCAAGTGGATAGCCTATACACGGATCTGAAAGCAGCCTTCGACAGTGTATCCCATGATATACTCCTTGCTAAGCTTAAAAGGCTGGGACTTTCAGACGCTATCCTTGGTTGGCTCCATTCCTACCTGACTGGGAGACAGTATAGTGTGAGAGTTGGGACAGCACTCGCAAAACCGTTTACTGGCTCTTCCGGCATACCTCAGGGAAGCACCCTCGGACCTCTACTATTCGTCCTGTTCATCAATGACATCGCATACGTTCTGCTAGATAAGTGTTTTTTAATGTTCGCGGACGACGTGAAATTGTATATGCCTGTGAGAAGTTCAGAAGGCTGCGAGCAACTGTGTTCGACTTGTTTAAACTTTGGTGTGATAGAAACGGTTTAATGTTATGTGGAGACAAATGAATCAAAGGAAGCCCGCGAGCCTGGAACCGTTAGGCGTTACGCGCTATGCGTGACAGCCGTGAGGCCGGAGAGAAGAGGATAAAAAGGCCCGTGCGAGCGGCATTAATCTCTCGCTGGTGATAGGAACGACAGATAATAAAGAAGACAAAATTTGTGGTCTTCAGTCTCTTCAGTCAAAAGTGACAACCAACAAATCGTCTTAATTTCCTCATGAGCTCCCGTTGCGAAGGATACTCGCAACAAATTTGTTATTCGCTCCCTCAATCATCTACTATACTAATTAGGCGCATTAAAATATACTCGTCTCTCCGCGGAAGCCTAGTGGCAGTCACTCAAGAGGACATGATGACATTATTGGCGAAGGTGGAAGCATGCCTCAATGCCTCTGATGTCGTACCGCGATTGTCGTTTATCTCGCTAACTGGACTTCATCCACTTTTATTTGTTTTACTGACTTAATAATTTATCTCGTCATTTTATTTATTTGTTTATTGATCCGTTCCTTGGCCCGCAAGGCACTATTCTCTGTTGACTCTGTTTACTCGTCCCACCGGCGTTTTGTTATTTGCCTCCAATTTAGCACGCAATAGTAATGTAAAACATTACTGTATTCAAAACTGATTCATGTAGCCAACTCTGGCTGATGAACTAGACCACAAATAAACTAACGGTTTGGAGAGGCAGGCATACGACCGCGCCACAGAGCACGGGAGGAGTGACAACCTGGTAATGTGTCCAGAAGGAGCCCAGCCAAGCTTCCAACCCAACAATACCGCCAGCCAATCCCTACTATTTCAGCATTCTCATCGCTTCAATGGAGTTTATGTACCGAATCTGATGGATCTACTGTGCAATGCGTGCAAAGTGTGCAAATCGAAAAAAAAGTTTTCAAAAATGTCGCATCACGGTGGGAAAAGCTGGTCGGTGAAATTGAGGTGAGAGTGAACGCACGCCTTTGCTTAAGGCTCCAAGAAAAAGCGAAGAAAAAGTGTGCTACCGGTTAAGGAAAAGGTGTCGCTGCCTTCCAAAAGAAAGCAGTGGTGAACCACTAGCTCGCAAACAGTGGAGTGTGTTGCTGCGATCGGTGGAGCAGTGTTGAAACAGCGCTTTCTGTTTCATAAAATGACGCGTTCCTCCTAATTCATGTACCCTCTCCTTAGTTGTTAAGTTTACCTTGTACAGCATTTAAGCAAACAAGTTGTATGAATAAAATATAAAAAATACATAAAATGCAGATAGAGCAGCTAAGCCTGAACCACTGCGAGACGGCCTAGGTCCGGCTGCGGCAGTCGATGGCGGACGCGGCTACGGCGGCGGACATCGTGATCCTGGCGGAGCCACACTGGCGGGCGGACAAGGAGAAGATAGCTGCTGTGCTGGTGCGGGGACACCCCATTCAGAGGGTGCTGGATGACGGGCACGAAGGCTTCGTTGACCTACAGGGGGCCGGATTCGTCGTGTGCGCCTGTTACGCTCCATCAGGGGGGTCGATTGAGCAGTTCGAAGGCATGCTGGACGCGATGGTCGATGTGTTGGACCGTCGTCGACCGCTACTGGTGGCCGGCGACTTCAACGCATGCTCCACCGCGTGGGGATGCCGAAAGACTTGCCCAAGATGCCATCGAATGAAGCAGGCAAAGTGTATAAGGCCGATGCCGACGAACATTTGGCAACAGAGTCATTCTAACATTTTCTTTTGTAGGCAGCCCACGTCATATACACGAAAGCATACAAGATGCAATGCCTTTCGTGCGCGAGTACGCACGACCGTGTCTATTCGTCACGTTTACTTGCAATCCGAAGTGGCCGGAGATTACATCCCTTTTACCACCAGGCCAAAACGCAATGCATCACCATGATACATTCAGGCGACCTGCAGCAGCACCGCAAGGCGGCACGGGCGCGCCTTAAGCACTAAACAAGATAGGGCAAGAGAGAGGCAGTGCGGCAGCGGCCCACAGTACGTTCCTGGCAAGGCGTGCCGGGATAAGGCAGGGATACCCAGGGTCCATGTAGGAGAAACGCAGGAAGGATCCGGCAGAGGTCCACGGCCCGCCTCTATAGGCCCCCAAGGGTCTCTAGTAGCCGTCAGGTGCTGGCTCAGCCAGCAATAAACGGTCAGGCAGGCGTTACGGCAATAAAAGGTCAGAATTGTATTAAAAAAAACCATGATACATCAAAAATTGAAGTCGTTAATTGATTTCATAACTAAATTACACGTCTTCCGACCCACGCGATGTTGGATGTATGAGTGAGCCTTGGGACAAGGTCAATCGCTCCTGTATCTTGAGCTATACCAGCGAAGAATGTGACCTCCGTTAAGAATGATAGCTAAGAGTAGCTGCGCGGGACGAGGATAAGAGTGTACGCGAGCGCAAAGTAAAATACAAGCAACAGAGAACGGTAAGATAAGAAGACTCATACACGGGCAAGTTGTTTAGAGAAAATAAATTTAAGAGATTTACATTCAATTAAATTACTCCAAGTGAAAGAGTGAAATCTCGAACTACATTTGGAGTATTGAATCTGTACTACTAAAGCTACTAAAGTCTAGCCACTGCATTTGTGAAATGAAATGTGATGTTTCACTGTTACTGTACACCGACGACGTGCAATCTTACCGGGTCATTAGCTGTTCTGAAGATACCTCACGGCTGCAACATGCCCTAGCCACGTTCAGTGCCTGGTGCTCAAATAACCTTGTTCAGCTATTCTATTCTAGTTCCAATTGGCAGTTTTCATCCACCACTCGATTTCTGTCTGGCCTTCAATTGACATCGGGCGCCCTGCTACCTTAGCCGAAACTCCCGATGTCCGGATACTCTTCAGCCTGAATCCTCTTCTGACTGAATATCGATGCATGCGTTACTTCGTTCGTTTCCAATTATGACGCCATGTAACGCTAGCTTTATCCACTTTGACTATAACTTGACCACAACGGACTACAAGACGAGACTGATGGCCGATACTCAACTATTTTAACAATCTGTGTAAAGTTTACCTCAATAAGGTCTAAAGGACCAGTTGAGCGATCGAGCGTTGAGCGATACAATCAGAACCTTTTATCAGAAAGAGAGACCATCTTGATCGTCATCGGCCCAGAAGTGGCGGTACCGCAAATTAGGTTGTCGTTGATACGGTTGTTTCTGTTCCTTGTTATAGACATCGCCGCCGCAATCGCCGAGAGAAGCAGTTCCGAAAGGCCTGCACAAGAGTGAGGGAAGACGGAGCTGCAGAACGCTCCACAGGACACAAACTGCTCATCAGCGGTGATGTAACGGACACAGGAGTGGCATAAGATGTGAAGAAATGGCAGGATGATGAAGCAGGATGAGATGAGATGAGGTGAGTCAGTCAGGTGAGAAACCGTTATACAGCCAAACGGACAACTCAACACAATCGGTTCACTAATATCAAGCAACCAGTGAAGTGATAAGGACCGACACCAACACTGAGGCAATGCGTCGATCGCAAACAATAAAAGGACGCCAGCGGCGAACCCATTCCACCGATCAACCCAAAACGGCTCGATCAAACAACAACCGGCAACTGGCAACGATTTAAGGCACTATTTAAGCAAGGACACTTCAACAATCAGGGGACGGCACGACGCCGATAAACTAAAGACAAAGCACGGAGAGCGACGCGAATACGTCCAAACGGTTTCTTTGTTTTGAACCTTAGTTTGATCCAAATTCACTTTGCAAAACATGACGTGTTACATCGTGTTTCAAACGTAAATGTATTCAATAAGTAGGTAAGTTTTTGGTTCAAAAATTGAATGTATAAATTGTATTATATGCGAATGATTATTAGTAGTGACGATGACTTCTCGAAACGACAATCGACAGCATGCTGGATAACATGCATCGGATGAATGCTAATCAGCGTGTGCTGTTTATAACCAGCTCACACAAGCGATAGATCGGAGTACTAGCTGGGGCCAAGCAGACGACCGAGCAACCGAGGAAGAAGGATTCAGGACTTTACTTCCTCGGCGGTCGCAGAGTTCCTCTGGTTGACAGATTTCCATGGGCGTGTAAAAAAACACACACTCTCCGACGCACCATCGGGAATGATCAGCTTTGTGACTTAAAGGTATTTTTAGATATTAGGCAGTACCCCTCCACCGGTGCCACACGCGCTATAAAATGATCACAAGCAGCGCGATTTAGGCGAGAATAGAAAAGTAGGCAAAAGAGAAAAGAGAAAGAAGAGAGTACGGATTCGGCGGGAAGACACGACCATCGACAGGCAGTGCGAAAAGTGATACGCGAAAGAACAGTGGTTTGTTTTTGAGAACCGTGAAGAAAGATTCTGATGATCGCAGGATGAAGACCCGCCGCAGGATAATAAAGTTCGATACTGCAAAATACCGACGCGTAGACTCGTGCTCGCACTAACACCACACGGACCAGTCGAGTGCTCCGGGAAAATCCTCTCCCGCTGCTGGAGGACATCCCAAGCCCTTACGTACGCATTCTGGAGGCGATGGGTGTCGGGTTATTTGCCAGAAATCACGCGACAGACCAAGTGGCTGCAGCCAGCTAATCTACTCGCTGTAAGAGCCGTCGTAGTATATGATGCGTCCTGAGGCAGCATACATCACGTTATTGTGCTCACTGAAACATTGCTAAATGATTCATTGCTTTCCGCATCGATATTTGCTAAAAATTTAACTGCAATCCGGTGCTCAACATCATACTCAACCACTATCTTATAATCTTGTAACTACCGGAGCGTCACATTGTTGAATGCCTGCGCTAAGGTGTAGGAAATAATGGTGCAGAGAGCGGTAAACAACGGCTCGAGTCAGCTTATCTCCCCGCTTCACCATCGGTTTGTATCTCATCGTTTAACAACGTCGCTCCTGTTCGCATTCGAAATGGAGGACGCTTGGCTGTTCTGAGCGGATAATCCTTTGGTTCCGTTCTTATCTGTTCGAGAGGAGTTTCTGTGTTCAGTTAAATGACTCGCTGTCTCGCAGCTTCGTTGCCACTTCTGGAGTACCGCAAGGGAGCCTTGGGCCGTCATTGTTTTTACTATACATCAATGGCGTGACCTCTGTGATCCATGGATGCCGTATTTTGCTCTACGCTGACGACGCACGATTATTCCACTGCATCCGCTCCTCCAGTTGACAGATTTGATCGAACTGTCTTGGTGACGAGTGATTTTTTAGCTTTTGCATCAAGTTTGATATAAGCTGTGCTAAGTGCATTGGTTTGGGTTTGAACAGTGTTGTGGTGTGGTATTTACAATAATAATTTTTTTCTTCAGTTTTACTTCAGTTTGCATCGAAACAATTTCGGATTTTTAGTACGATTCAGTCTGATCCTGGGTTTTTCCTGGGCGTTACAAAGCCTCTCCGAAAACGTTCGTCTAGAGCTAAGGCGGTGTGAGTCATGCAAAGCGAATGAAAAGTATTCGTAGAAGTGAGACTGAGGATCAGCGTTTGGCTCGATTGCTCGTGATCGTGATTATAAGAAACAAATTGTAAAGACCGCTACCATGGCCAAACATACCCCTAAATGAACATAACATAACATAACTGCATCGTAAATATATAGCCTGTGTGCAGCGTAATCTGCGACGGAACCCAAGAAGTTTCTGGCAATACGGCAAATCAAAAAGACAAAACAATAATCTACCGCAAACAATGACGTACAGCGAAGTTACTGCGTCAAGTATAACACATGCCTGTGAACGCTATGCTGAGAGGTTCGAAAAACTGTTTACGACTCACTCAAACATCGACTCCAGACGATTGACCCCCATTCTTGGCAACGTCCTATCGGACAACGGCTACTTTACTTCACGAAATATGAATATTTCTGTCGATACGGTACTAGAAGCGGAGTACAAATTGAAATTGACTGAGCAGAATCACAGAGGGTGCAAGCAATACGGATTCCGAAGAGGCAGATCAACGGTGGATGCAATCCGCGAAGTCATCGGCAGAGCGGGAGAATCGGCGACCAAGTGAAGAACGAGCGATAGAGTCAGCGCGGTAGTCACGGTGGAGAAGAACGCATTCAACAGCGCGAGCTGGGAGTGAGCTATAGCTCACTCTCTACACAGACCTGGTTATCTCTTCCGGATAATAACATTGTGCTCACGGTAAAGGGCTAGAATGTGGACGAGGTAAAAATGCTGGCGGCGGATGCCGTTGTGCGAATAGAACGTTGGATGAAAGCAGCCAAGCTAGAGATTGCCCACCACAAAACAGAGCTATTACTGGTGAGCAACAACCAGGTAGTGCAGTGGGCGAGCATCAAGCTAGGGAAGCACACCATCCATTCCAAGCGGGCCCTGAAGTACCTGGGTGTGATGATGAACGAACACGTCTCATCTATAACAACAGTGTGATTAGAAGCAGCAAGCGGCGAAAATTATCCTGCGTAGCGATCTCTAAACTGCAGACACTAAACTGCTTACCGGACGATATCGTCGGAGGTAGCTTGTGTCATCGCTGGGATGATCCCGATCACCATCACTTTGGCAGAGGACGCAGAGGGCTACAATCGGAGAGATATCAGAGGCTTCCGGAGGGAGGCGAGAGCGGCGTACTTAGTCAGATGGCAACGGGAGTAGGAGGAGACAAGCAAAGGACGATGGACGTTCTCTCCAATATGCCATGAATGTGCGGAGGGCGTTGAACAAACAGCAGAGCCTGCTGTACTGGAGTGTCCTCGATGCTCGGACCCCCGTCGGGGCTAAAGCACAATAGTTATGCTTTAATGCCCGTTGAGCCTTAACAACACTAAATAAATAAATTAATAAATAAATAACCCTCTCTCCGGCATCTTCATTTTTTTCTAAGTCAGCGTACCGTTCTCAGTATTTGGAAGTGGATGATAGGTATCATAACACTCACATGGTGTTCCGGCGTCAGCTGGGGTTCAAGAATTTAGGTCTTCCTTCACATCCAAGACGCTGCCAACAATTGGGCCTCCTCTCCTTAGCCGACAGGCGGTGTATTTCCCAATGAGTGTTCGTCGCAGGATTGCTCCTGGGCGTGATTGACTACCACCTCTTCGACTTTCATCTCCCTCTTGCTTCTTTTAAAAGTGACCTTAATCCGTGCCTTCTTCGCCTCTCCATCCTAGCTCTGAACTGTGACACGCGGGGACTCCGCTTGTCCTTGTCATTCCGTCTTGCTTCCCTCTTGATTCTTTTCCATCCTTCTTTTACTTTTATCTCGTTTCTATTTCTTTATGAGTATTTAACCTTCCTCCATTCTCTCTTTAGTTTTAAGTTATCCTTGTCTAGCTATAAGCAAACAAGTAGTAAGAAATAAATTAAATTAAATAAGAAGGTTCGCCGACACAGGCGCGTCGTAGCGCCACCAAATAGGCGTCCACTACCACCGGATCCGGTGGGAGCATAGACATCGCCGCGCGAGTGAACAGCGATAAGGTCGCTGGAAGCACTCCAACTTCTGGATATCGAAGAAGCGGATAGGGAGCGAGCATTTCTGCTTAAGAATAAGAAAACAATAAAAGAGAACAATCGAGGACGACCGCTGACCGGAAGAAATTCGCGAAAACTGGTCACTACTTCATCTCGCGCGCCGGACCTCAACATCGCAGGCAATCTCTAACGTCCTGTCGATTTCACAGGTCACAGGATAAACAAACAACAATGGAACTAGCGTACCTTGTTGAGAACGAGCATTTTTGTTCACTTTCTGGACTCTTGCAAGTCCTCCTTTATTTTCTAAGCAAAGCAAAGTTGAACCAAGTCACAAGCTCCGCATTGGGGATGCATGCGACCCTTGTGACTTGGTTCAACTCGTACCTGTCCGAAAGATCGCGGAAAGTTAAAATTGGTGACTGTTTATCTGACGCCTTTACTTGCCCTGCAGGCGTGCCTCAGGGAAGTATCCTAGGACCGCTACTATTTATTTTGTTTGTTAACGACCTGACTAATGCTGTCAATCAATGCTCTCTACTACTCTACGCTGACGACATTAAATTTTCCTTGGCAATGGCAGTGACCCCAGTGACTGCTTTAGGCTGTGTGCAAACTTGGTGTTCAGATAACTGTCTGACCCTTAACGTTAGTAAATGTTCAATTATCATCGTTTGCTCGTAAGAGGATTCCCATCACTTTTTGACTATTCTCTCTGTAATACGTCCCTTTCCCGTTGCTCCACGGTACGTGATTTAGGAGTTCTACTTGACGACAAGTTTAGTTTCAGTGAGTATATAGACGCGACAATTGTTAAGGCTAATAAGACTTTAGGGTTCGTGTTACGTGTATGTCAACAGTTTAGGGTCCCAGTTTGTCTAAAATCGCGTTATATTAGTCTAGTTGTTCCGGTCTTGGAGTTTGCTCCGGTCGTATGGTTCAACTCTCTCGAACAACGAAGAAAATCCTTTCAACTACTCTTCATCCATAAACTAATGTATGGCTTGATAGATGCCCCTTCCATTCTTAAGGACTTGTACTTATACGCGCCCAGGAGACAGCTACGCCCCAGACCAATCTTCTTGGGCAGTAGCAGCAGTACGAACTGCTCCCATGACCCTTTACGTAGAATGACTCAGCTTTATGACTCCTGTGGTATACAAGTAGACTTTCACTTGACAGCTAACGAGGACGGGCGACTTGTAAAGATGTATGTTAATTGTTTATAAGCGTTTGTCTTTCATTGTTGCCTTGTACCAAACATATATGTAGGCCACGGGACCAGATATAATATTGTTTGAAATAAATAAAAAAAACCATCCAAAATCAATTGTCCATAAGTCCCAATGTCGTTGTGCAAATTGAACTGTTTTTTTATGTGAAATCTCGTTCATGGAGCGCAGAGAGTTTGAACAGTTTCCGTTTTGCAGTTCAAGGCCGGTGTTTTACGAACCAATCGGACTGACTACTGAATTGAATCGTCGAAAAACCATCAACCAGGACCAAATGAAGAGCATTCACATGTGCTCTTCAAGCGGGGCGATGTCAAAGAAACAGCAATCAAGGTAGAATTTGAACAACAGCTGCAGCAGCAGAGCATGAATGATTAATATAACCTCATCAATTGTCTTCCCCCCGCATCGCTTCCGGTCAAGTCCAAGGCCCAGACAATGCGTGGTGTTCAGTATCTGCGGAGGTAGCTAGTCTGCTGTCCGAGATGGTGCCTGTTGTGAATATTTGGATACTCTTCCACCGGTTCCAAAACAAGCGAGGAGTTACTTAGTCCAAACCAAAAACAGAAAATAGTATGAGGCTTACCAGGTAAGAGGGTGCCAGCGGAGCGCAGAACGGGCGAGAAAGAAAATAGAGGGAGAGGGAGAAAAAAGAATGATTTGGCGCAAATTTCGAAAAGCTCCTCCACCATGCGTCTCCATTCTACGCGTGAAGCACCATGCGTCTCCATTGCGATAGCGAGCTCACAGTTCCATTCGATCGAGATAACCAAATGAAATACAAATGGGCATGTGATGGTGGAAGAGAATGGAGCCATCCTATAAGAGCACCCACTGGACCTCCTCTCATACTCGCAATTTGATAAGATACCAAATGACATTTCTTTCTACTCTTTACTGTACGAGTGTGTATGTGCCTAGTGTTCTGTGCTTGTTATTTTATCCGGCGATTACTTTTATGAATCGATCGGTGAGGCCGAAAGATTACTAAAAGAATTAGTACCTCAGCACACCGATCAAACCAGCAAAAATCGCAACTTGTTGAGTGTGGCAAACGAGGTGAGGTTACTGGAATCACTGTCAACCCTCTCTACGCTGCCGTTCGAAGAGCGGATGAGTGAGTTTCACGATAAAATCAACCGAAAAAACCCCACAAAGTGCTTGGAAAAGGACAAGGACGAATACGAACCTGCAAGACCAAAGTTTTTCCCGATAATAGTAGATTGAACAACTGTAGAACTCGGGCCCCATCGATGCAACATCTACGGACAAGTGGTTTTTGAGTACATTACTGAAAGTATTTGCGCTGCTTCCGGTTTCTTGAAACCACAATTTTAGCAGAAGACGCGCTTACGCGATGCACGCGGTGGAATGAAAATGCTAACTAAATTTCAATGATGTTCTTTGTAAATTGGTAGTAGTACCAAGGACAGACAAGGTTTATTGCTTCCTTCCATTCCAACAATCATTTCTGCAATCCCGGAGATGCACATAAACGGTGTTATGGCAACGAATCGGTCGGAAAGCCGAGCAGTGTTAAGGGTTGAGAACGGGACGAATCAATTAAGTTTATAAATCATCAAACCATCAAATTATGAATAAAGTCAAGTGTACACGCGTGAAATCGGGTAAATCAGCAAGGGTATTAAGGAAAGGAAACCGTATATCATATATCATATATCATGATGGTGAAATCTCGTTCATGGAGCGCAGTAAGTTTGAACAGTTTCCGTTTAGCAATTTATGGCCGGTGTTTTACGAACCAATCGGACCGAGTATTTGAACCGATTGATTGAATTGAACCGATCAAAAAGTGCTGTTGTTTATAGACAGAGAGTACCCTCCACCGCTGCCAACTGCAGCTACAAGAGACAGATTGTAGGGACCTAAGCTGGATTGGAGTCGGCTGAGTGGAGAAGTTGAGAAGGTGTAGAAAGTTGAGTTGAGAAGTTAGGATTGTAAACACCAGAGGAGGTTGACGACCGGCGCAGAGGTTGGCGCGTAAACGAATTGCCAACACTGCCAACGGAAATTGAGTGGGTGCGATTTCGGATGGAGAGAAATGTTTAAGTAGCGCGTCGTAGTTAGATAGAATAAATATCTTTTATAACGATACGTTGGTGAAAACTTTCTCAAGAAAGAAATCGCACTCTACTGAGTGCTCAACACGCTCTGCTGACAACAAGTGCCTAAAAGAAGAGCATTCATATGTGCTCTTCAAGCGGGGCAATGTAAAAGAAACAGCAATCAAGTTAGAATTCGAACAACAGCTGCAGCAGCAGAGCATGAATGATTAATATAACCTCATCAAATGTCTTCCCACCGCATCCCTTCGATTCCCAACATCAGTCCATTAACTCTGTCTTCCTGGCGCTTTAGCGTCGCACACTCAGCGACAGAAAAAGCACAAAGGCAAGCTGATGATATGGAATGTATTGAATTTACTTTTTCTGTTTAATTTTGCCACAGAATCCCGGTTCCTAGAATAGAACTAACGGTAGAACTAACGGTGTGAAGTGAGTTGAACCCGATCGTAGTAGAGAAATCTGCTGTTTTACCATTCAAGGGGAGCGAAAGTAGTGAACGCCACAGTGGCCCCAATGGCGCAAGTGGATAGCCAGGCATAATGATAAACTTTCTCGCACACGCCGTCACACCGATACACGCCTGCCTCTCCGCCAATAGGACGAACACAGGCACCGCAGATGGCGGCCATTGTTGGGTGTTAGTGATCGGAGTGTCCGAAATCGTAGTGTTGAGTAGATACAGTGATGCCTTGTAGGTTTGGTGTCAGGTCACGTGATGACGATGATGTTAAGCACACTGCAATCTAGCACCAAACAGCACAGAGGACGATAAAAAGCGGAATCGGCGGTAGAATAGCCGTTTGCGCAACAGAAACTACACGAAAACAACACGGAGCAGCGCGGACGCAACCAACACAGGGACGAACCTCAATGGAGCCGCAGTGCACCCGGTAGGAACGCGTCGACAGTGAAAAAACAGTGGAACAAAGCGAATAGCCTCATACGCTATTCGCGAAGAAAACGCCAGCAAGCGGAGAAAGTTCATCTCTTCTGAGATTTCGGCGACCCTCACTGAGCTTCGAACAGGTAAAGCCCGGCACACACGATAGGCCCCCGAAAGAGTGGACCGACTAACTGAACGGGGGATACACAGGTAGACGTGGTGTACACGGATTTGAAGGCCGCATTTGACACCGTATCCTATGACATCCTGCTGGCAAAGCTGGATAGACTGGGATGCAACCCTAAAATGGTCGATTGGTTCCACTCGTACCTATGTAGCAGAGTCTATCGCATCGAACACGAAAACGAGTTATCACCCAGCTTTACTAGGACCTTCGGTGTCCCGCAAGGGAGTAATCTGGGACCGCTACTCTTTCTGCTGTTCATTAATGATGTGGCGTCCGTAATATCGAATTCGCGCTTACTGTTACCTGCAGACGACGCTAGGTTATTTCGGCCGGTCGCCAGCCCTGAAGACTGCCAGTTGCTGCAATGTACCGGACTATTAGATGCCCTGACGACTGCGTGCGCCTGCAAGACGCCCTTGCTGCGTTCAATGCCTGGTGCTCGGACAATCTTCTCCATCTATGCATCCCTAAGTGTTGTGTTATTACGTTTCACCGCACTGTCTTTCCAGTCACCTATGCGTATCATATTTCCGGGTTCTGTTCTTTCAAGATGCACCTCCACACGTGACTTAGGTATTATAGTCGATAGTACTCTATCATTCAGACAGCGTCCTCGCTAAGGCTAATAGGTTACTAGGTTTCGTAGTACGTAATACGCGCGAGTTCAGGGACCCTATGTGCATGAAAGCGTTATTTATTTCCCTCGTCAGGTCAGTCTTAGAACAGAGTAGTGTTGCGTGGGCCCCAAGCGCGAGCGTGTGGTCAGATAGGATCGAGAATGTCCAACGCAAATTCACCAGGCTGGCCATTAGCAAATTAAAATGGCCGAACTCAAGCAGCATGCCCTATAACACGCGTTGTCTCCTCCTAGGCATACGAACCCTCGAGTATAGGAGGATGGCAGCTCAAGCAGTATTTCTTTCAAAATTAATAAACGGCGACTTGGACGCCCCGAGATTACTGGAAGCCGTATGCTTCAACGCTCCGTCCCGGCCGCTCAGGCACGTCAAGCCGATCCGACCAAGTTACGTCAACACGCTACACGGTCAAAACGCTCCGTTCCCACGGATGGTTCATCTGTTCAACGAATGCTACAGTCTATTTAACTACAATATGACGACTTACGAGCTTAAGATGCGACTATTGGCCGATAGGCAATTATTGTAATTCTCTGAAACAAGTCTCAATAAGGTCCTCGCGACCAGTTGGGATTAATAAATAATAATAATAATAAATAATAATGTGACATTGACAAATTCCTCAGTTGGTGTTTGTTACGCGGTGGCCTACCTCCAGGCGAGGTGATAATTATGTGATAACAGGTTATAGTAATGATCGAATTATAGTTCGCATTGAACACGGATACGTTATGGGAAGTGTGTCCCGGAGGAAACACGAAAGGCCATCCGTCGGCTGAAAAATAATTTGGCACTCGGAACCGACGGAATAGAGGCCGAGCTGGTCAAATATGGAGGTGCAGACCCCGAAATAAGTGATTGCTGGGGTATGGAATAGCGAGGTTATGCCAGAGGAGTCGTATGCAGACGTAATCTATCCCTTATTCAAGAAGGGAGTTAATAAGTTAGACTGCATTAACTACAGGGTTATTACGGTGTTGAATACCGCCTACAACATTTTTTCCCTTGTCCTTCAGGACCGACTTGATCCATACGTCGACGAGATAGTTGGTAACTATCAGAGAGGATTCCGCAGAGGGAGTTTCACCACTGATCATTTATTCACCATTAGGCAAGCCCTGGAAAAGATGATAGGCTTTAAGAGAGGTACACATCATCTATTCATCGATTTCAAGGCTGCCTACGATAGCATAGCCGGGGTAAAATTGTATGACGCCATGAGAGCCTTTGAGATACCATCGAAACTGATCAGCTTAGTAAGCATGAGTATTATCAACGACACATGCTATGCATTTTCAACCACTTGTATCCAGACATAGATTTCAATCTCTGGTCACAATGTGTGAAGTCCGACTTATTATGTGTTCTGTTTGTACCACGTACGTATCGCCAAGTGTTACGGCCGTCTGCGGGCCATTCATCTCTGACCCCAAAATAAAAATAAAATAAAATAAAAATGCCAAATGAAGGTGAATGAAAAACCCTCAAGCCCCTTCGCTACCACCAAGGAGCCGATAGGACGATACAACGCGGAGTTTTACGAGTTGTATGACGCAGCCGCTGCAGCCGCGACAATGGAAGGAAGTGGCGCAGCGGTTGGGCGACAACCGCCAGCGACTTCGTGGTCATCATCCGCGGTCACAGCGACCAAAAATGACGAGATCCGGTCGATGGCAAAAGTCAGCCCGCGAACCGGCCCGTCGACGTAAAATATGCTGGCCAAGCTCAGGGTTCGTTAGAGGCAGAGTGGTTCGCGCTCAACAATTCAGGCACAACAATTCCACAAATAGCTAAAACAATAACAGTAAATCCCCTACAGCAAAAGTTAGAAATAGACTGGAGCATACACAAAACAGGACAGCCAATCACCGAGATAATAGATAAAATTTCACAAATTTCAAAAGATATACACTGCAGGAACAATAGATCAGGACAACCAAATATACAGTTACGCAACAAACCAAAAACAAACACACAAAACAATATTACCGCCAGCATGCTCTCTGGCCTCGGCAGAAGCACACGCTATTTACTTAGGTACTTCAGCAACTCACGAAAACAAATAGCCATTTTCAATGGCTCAGAAAGTTGCCTAAAAACAATAGAAAATCAAGTTACAGCCCATCCATGCATAAACAAGATCATTTGAGAAACCCAGCATAAACGAATTCAATTTTGCTGAATACCCGAAAACATGATCCCAATAACAAACAAACAAATCACAAGCCGTTAAAATAACGGCAAAGCCATGGACTGACAGAACCATAACAACAGAACAAAAACTTCTGACCAGGTTAAGAATAGGAATAGGCATAAGAAAATCATTCACAACAAATACACAAACAATAGCGGTCCACTATACGAGGCATGTGGAACAAAAATAACACTAAAACATATATGAAGACTGCATTAAATAGGATTGAATTAGGGAAGAGGGAACTTACAGGGAAAATAGAAATATAACTGAACAACGATAGAAAAAATGAAATGAAAGTAGTGAAATTCATGCGAAAACCCAAATTAATGAAACGAATCTAAGTTTAGCTATACATTAATTATGTAATTTTTATGTAAAAACGTTCCAAGAAGAGGCAAAAGAACCGACAAGGTTTAAAACCTCTATAATTTAATAAAAACAAAGTTATTTGACCTCTTCTTAAAGTTTTCTAAACTTCGTCGAGTTGTGGCATATTGTATACGCTACGTACGACCGTTGCGATCGAAGACATGAGTAACCAGACAGAATCACAGCGCAATTGCACCTCTGACGACACAATGTGTCGGCTCGCACAATCAGGCTCATTCACGGATGAGATAAAAGCGTTAAAGGTGAACGCAGTGATACAGCGAGCTGTGCACTTGGAACTCGTGCGGACCTCAGTATCGTAGCATGTTTGGCGACATTACGACGATTTAAAGCGAGAAGACGTGGGGTGGCAGAAATATGGTCCAACAAAGGCACCAATTTTAAAGGAGCAGCCAACGAACGACACCGACTTTATCAACTGTTACAAGACAATGATCATCAAGGGACGATTGGTAAGTGGGGTGCAGAGCAGCAGATTAGATGGTCGTTCATACCACCTCGGGCACCCCGTTTCGGAGGGCCGTGGGATGCAGCAGTAAAATCGATGAAAGGACACCTGCCCAGCGATCGCGGATGCACTCCGACGTGGGTTTTACGTCGACAACCTGTCATTGGGTGCCGCCACGTCCGAAGAGCTTCGTTACCTCTGTTCGGGCGTGGAGCAAGCGCTGCTTCGTCACAATAAATGGAATCGTCAAATGGAATAAAAATGTATAATAGCCTACCAACTCAAGTGAAACATGTAACCAGCGTCAGGGAGTTTAAAAGTATGGCGACAGATCTTCTTAGATACCATTACAAAGAAAATTAATGTATTGACCTGACCAAAATATCTTAAAGATAAATTAATTAATAAAAAAAAAAAAAAAAAAACAACACCGCCAGCCAATCCCTACTATTTCAACATTCACATCGCTTCAGTGGAGTCTATGATCTCCGTCGATGCACAATTATCCGACCATCGATCTAGCTACGAACTGGAACAGATTATCATGGCCGGCATTGGACGATCCAAAGGACCAAAGCATCGGTTGCATCATGCGTGGCTTAAAATGTTCGATGTAGAGAATTCGCCGCGAACTGCTCCTGGACGGGAAATATCCGCGATTCGCCAATCGCGATTGGATAACGAGAGAGGCCCGATTGGCCAAAGTTTTGGAGAGAGTGCGCCGGCTTTGCGGGGGGCAATATCCTAAGCTGCGTGTACGCACTGCCCGTTTAGCATTGTTGCATGACTTTCGGGCGAAAAGTTGGGAGAAGGGAAAATCCTCGTGTTGCGTTCCAATCCTAAATGTACGCGCGAGAGAGAGCGAGCATGATACAGGATGAGAGGTCCGATTCCGTCGCAATCGAGTTGCGCAGGTTGATGGACTCGCGGAGAGCGGAATGGAGTAACGAGGGGAACGTGAGGAATCTAAATGTAGAACGCCGTGGGTCACTAGATTTTCACCAAAGTTTGGCGTCCCGTTCTTCGCAAGCGGCGCTCCGGTTTAAGCCGGGTTTTCCAATTTAATGCTGCAAATGCAATCGTAATTCAAAATGATCAAATCAGAATAATTTTTTTATTAAAAAAAAAGGAATGGTTTTTTCCGGGTCTCGATCTCAGGACGGGCATGGCAATGAAAAAAAAAAAGTTTGCTTTTTTCGGGTCACGATCCGAGGCCGCGCATGGTAAAATTTGGCAACTTCTTCAAGCATTTAGAACCGCTTCATCTAATAAAGGCTGATGGTCCAGTTTGCTTGCTGTCATATCGCCACCTCGTAGCCTTCGGTTCGATTTCCCGTTCAACACCTTCCTTATTTCAAAACGAATTCCTCAACTCTGCGGTTCAGTGGTTCTTCATCCAAAAGCTGCGTGTGTAGTAGTATTGTCCCTTCTCCCCTCCGTTGGTCGGTCTCCGTTGACTGACGGACGGGGAAGAGGGAACCACGGCAACACGCGCAGCGTGTTTTATTCGCGCGCAACAAAATCCAGCACTAATTCAACACTAATTCAGTGCAAACCAGCGCTAAAGCGCGAATTAGCGCTGAATTTTTTGTATCGTCGCACAAAATGTCGTGTGACAAATGCTTTGCGTCCGCGCACCCGTTCCACCACTGCGTCCCTTCCACCCCCCTCGCCTGTAGAAATCGCGTAACATTGCTAAACGGGTGTTCTGATTCGCGTAGCAATTGGTGAAAATTTGCGCGCGCGAACGCTTGAATTACCGGTTTGATTGAGTGATTGCCATTTGCCATTTTGTTGGACACGTTTTGGACTACCGCTAGTGATTTGGTCCACTCTTACGGACTATTCCTCAACACAACGCTACATCCTATCATCGACCACCTATTCGCTATCCCTTGGACATTTTGTTTGTGAACGATTCTATTCGTGAACGATGGAAAAGCACACGTCTTTCGTCGTCAATCCGAACGGGAGCTGCCGTTTCTGTACCGATGGCGGATGACGAGCTTTCCATGGTGCAGTGCGATGATTGTGATCGATGGTTCCATCACACGTGCGCCGGACTGAAGCGCCTGCCGGAACCGCACGAACGAATTCCTGTGCGTAAAGTGTACGCTGATTAACGGTCAGCTAAGAAAAGCGGTGGAATCGAAGTCTGCGGCGCGCAGTGACGTTCCTGACATTGTCGAGCGGCTCATCGAGACGCTGGGCGTCCGCGGAGGCGATCAACAGGCAAAATGAGCAACGCTGATGAAGCTTCCGACGTTCGAGGGACGTGCGCGGGATTGCCCGTGTTTCAAGCGGACTTTTGAAGAAAGAAGAAGCCGAGATGCATCAGATGATTGCGCGCTACTTTACGACCGAAGACTTCGGCGTGAAAGCAGCGGCTGTGGTGGAATCCGAAGATGTGGCGACTGCCAGGAAAACCCTTGAGTCAACTAAGAGTCGGGTGCCAAACATCATCCTCCCGGTACTCGGTGCGTGGCCAGACTGTCGTTCCTTCGCGGACGGTCACAGATAAATGAAGACCTAGCCTCTCTGGATAGTGGTACCCGAGTAATCTTAACAGTTCTGGGGAACCGCCTACATAGAGAGAACAAGAGAGTCTACAGGGGCATTCCAGAAGATTGGTCCGCATACGTTTTCCTTGTAGGGAAATGGCTGCGGACTCAGTGTCATTGCCGCTTTCAAGGAGGAACTCTTGCTCGAAGGCAACAGGCACATCTCTGAGGTCACTGGCCCTTCCTGCTGGACGAGTTCGAACAGTGCGTCACCGCCGCGTTACTAGCCCACAGCACACGCAAGGGCGTAGCGGCCACAAGCAGCTCAACGCGTCCAGCACCTGTGGACACAGAGAAACTCAAAACTCGACATTTACACCACTTCTCGAACACTCACCGGCCACTAGGCTCACAAAACTGTCCAACCCGGCATTCTTCGACACCACTCCGCAAATCACTCCCGCACATTAACCAACAAAAGTAAGAATTTATATACAACAAAGCAATAACAATGGCCAGCAGCCCGATAGTGATAGATGATGGCCGAAGGGAGGCAACTCCCGGCTGAATACCGCACAGCGTTAACACTAAGTACGCAAAGTATCAACCTAATGACCAACAACAGGGATGGAAAAAGAGACACACAAAAGGGCAAACACATTGTTCCAAAGTTGAACAGACACAACAATTCCACAAATAGCTAAAACAATAACAATAAATCCCCTACAGCAAAAGATAGAAATAGACTGGAGCATACACAAAAAGCCCAAAACAGGACAGACAAAAACTGAAAACATCAAAGAAACCAAAAAAAATCATATAAAATGAAAAATACAACAATTTTCAAAAAAATATACACCGATGGAAAAATAGAACAGGGCAAGCAAATGCACAACTATGCCAACAAATCGAAAGCACAAGTGTTACGCCGTTAACTGCAGACTGTGACGCGCGTGAGAGATCAATTAGGGGAGCTAAGACACGCGGGATACCGGATAACACCCTTACAGTGCCAGCATTGGGCATCAATTCCGCACAGTTTGGACAGACCCAGCGAAACTGTGGGTTTTTCAGCTCCAACTCCTTGCGGCTAGTCTGAGTTATACCAAGACAGGCTCCATGGTACGTCTTGCAGCAAAAACCAGCACAATGGAAGACATGCTCATTCGCGGATAATGGCCCGGTACACGATGAGCAAGATGAGGCACCGCGAAGTCAGTGTTGGTGTTGTTAGCCATGGTTATGGAGACTGTGCCAAGTGATGTACTGGTAAGATGATGATGGTGATAAGTAATGTCCTGATGGTGTGGGTTGAAGATTCGTCCCGTTGCTATGGTGATAATAGGCAGCTAGTAAGTGTGGTGACGAGCTCCAACCGACACTACGGTGATGACGACAAAAATATGGTACACACCGGTCTGCACAGGGACGCCAAAACTGCAATCGACGGTAAAACCAATTGTCTGCGCAACAGAAAACTGCCCGACAGTGAAACGACACAGTGCGATTACGATCACGGCAACGAAACCACAGCGGAGTCGCAATGCACTCAGTGAGAACAAAAAAAAAACAGTGAATAACACTAGTCAAATTGAAAACACGTCCAGTCACAGTTACGTCAGAGTGACGAATTATGTTCCTGGTTATGGTTATGTGCCTACTTGATCGGTAGAATGCAACGCGTTCGGTTCAAAAATCAATCTTGTCGCCTGTGGTGAATGTAAACTCGGGGGTTTCCCAAGGGTCTCACCAAGGACCACCGCTGTTTATACTTTTTATATGCATATTTTATATGCATATGAGCAAACCCTTACTAGAGTAGTAACGTTTTAATTTATGCAGATAATATGAAGCTTTATCTTGTAATTTTCACCAATTCAGACATAACTACTTTTCAGACCGATTGTCACTTACGCGAACGCGGGTCGGTGCACGGTCGGTCATGAGAGCTATGACGAAGAGCGAGGAGACAGAAGGGGATTCTACGAGATTCGGTGTATAAAGAAGACTTGTTTTTTAGCGCCCGGTTTAATAAACCGCTCAAGAAATGTCTAATTTAGCGTCGTAAATATTTTACAATCAGGAAAGAAACATTACAGCAACAAAAGCCTTTTAGAACGCATCGTCAAGAATTGCATAGCTAGTTATTTTTCAACGGAGCGTAATCTATACCAGAAACCCATTTTAATAGTCCAAACAATTGGACAATCGAAAGGAATAATCTTGCAATGGATCTTGGGGTATTACTGGACTCGAAATTGAAGCGCTTAGGGTAAAGCTTAGAAGAAGAAAATAATAATTAATTAGCTTACACTGTATGGGAAACACTCGTAGGAAAAAGTAACGTAAAGTATGCGCACCCACACTCACCTGCGATTGAGCGATCAATCTCCGGTGATGCAGCCAAGCGGCGATGTGTTCGTAAGAGAGTTACAAGAAAGAGTTCATAATCTACTGAAAAAAAAACCCTCACCGGCCGGGCCCACGACCGTCAGATGGCCGCTCTGTCATGCGGCGGGCTTCCGTTCTCTATACGAAAGATCGTCGCGATCGACTCTCCCTTTCTGCCTGCATAGGCTCCCTAATATTGAGGAGCAACTAGCGGGAAGGTAAAGGAGAGCTCAGAAGCTTCGTCCATTATTCGGACGGGAGAGTCCACGCGTTCGGACACAGCGAAGAGGTCCCACCTTCGCCGGATCTCTGGTCACGGACGCGCGGTAACCAATGATGGTTTCAGAGAGACTTTCAGGCTTTGGCTATTGCGAAGCCAATAGCGTCCAGAAAAAGAGGAGAAACTAGGGCTGGCCTTGGCCTAAGAGCGACGGAAACCGAAGCGAAAGAAACTCTTCCCCGTTGCTCGGTGCGCGGCCAATTCGTCTTTCTGCTTCGCGCGGACAAATTCCAGTGGCACGCAAGGCCGAGCAACAACAGTGGCTACAGAGCGGAACAGCTTGCTACGGGGCTAAAACGATGCTACGGTTCAAGCGTCCCGTACGAGAGAAAAAGGTGCAAAGTCCACCGTTGTCGTCAGCGATCATTATCGCTATCGACGATCGCTGATTTGCTAAAGAGAGAGGCCCGATTATCCGCGCTGCAATGGACTTGGGGAAGCGCGTGAAAAAAAAATATATTGAAAGATTACCGGCAAGCGGTTGCGGTTTGCAATTTACATGTTTTTGGAATATTCGCTCGTTTTTTGCATTACGTAATAATGTACAAGCGAAACGAGAAGAGAGTTCGTTTATGAAATGTAACATTTAGCACATAAAGAAATTTAAGTATAAGATCGGAGGCTAGAAATATACCGTAGCTCTCTTCTAAGTTAAACATGAAGCTAAATGGTGTTCACGTTTTATATTGTTATCTGAAATAAAAATATATTTTTGATAATTTATTTTATTATTTTAAATACACCATTTCTGACGATCTCGTAGCAATTATCAAGATAGAGGGGTAAAAAGGTAAGATTCAGGTGTATATTTTGGTGTTGAAATTCATGGACGGGCGTAAAAGAGCCTTTTTCAACAAGCAGGAAATAACCTAAATTGCTGGTTTTTGTTCTTTCGCAAAATCGGAAAAATCACCAACACACCGATTGACGAGGCAACAAAAGGAGTACATACCAGAACAGAGGTTTAGCAGCAGCTCTTTGGAATAAAGAACTTTATATGTCTTTGGAGCAAATAAAACTGTACCTAAAACATCAAAGAACATTTTTTAAGAGTTAAAACTCACATTCTAAATTCGCAGCTCTTACGCAGATTGTGAAAGCAAAACACTCACCATTGACGTTCTTATCATGCGTTCTGCTCAATACATCATACCTCATTCCCATGAGGCGTCATGTTTCTCACATTCTCGGCTTTTCGAAAGCGGTTTATATTACACAACAGATTCTCAGGACCTTCAGCTGAGCAGAGTATGAAGGCAAGTATTCTGTACAATAAACCCGGATAATTTATTAGCTGGCGATTTCAATATTGATAACTGTAGTGGTGGCCCTTCGGCTAACTATAGTCGATGGCTCACGGACAGACAAGACAGACGATTAGAGAGTGTAAGTGAATCGTTAGTTGAGGTGGAATATTACCTTAGCTTTTGAAGCAACGATCGACTGATCGTCTTGAAACGAAATCGGTTGTTTATTAAAACTTTGTTTAAGTTTAGCACCACACTTTTAACACAGTCACAAGAAATCACCGAAAAATCGGCAGCGGCTGGAAGTAAATGTCACGCACCACATTGCACTGCACTACACCCGTATCCTACGAGGTAACGAACAGAAATGAGAGTAAAACGATTCTGCGGTGCTGTGATCGATGATGGCATTCGCAACCGGTGGCTGATAAATGATAATGGAAAGAGGATATAATCGTTGAAACAGAGCATGCGATCGATCGTAGAAGCGATTTGCGTGTGCGCGAGCGAGGCAATCGATAAGCTCGATGTTAGTTTGATTGTTTTGGTGTAACATTTTTTCTCATGTATTGAAATAAGTTTTATTTACTCTATACATAATAGTTACATAGTCGCGTCTAGAAGACCAAAATGAAACGGTTTTAAACGGTTTTGTTAGTTTTACCTGCGTATCGCCACCATTTCGTTCCTACGAAGTGCGACAAGACTACGACACATTCTCTCGATACCACGATGGACAGGAACGTTTGATTTGATACGAAAAATGCTTTTCAAGGACGAATGATAATGATAGTCTCAGTTGCAGATATCTAGTTTTTGCTAAAGGAAAAAATATATTTTAAATTGCTCTTTGTATTGCAAAATGAAAAATCAATTATTCATTTAGGGGACTAGGAAAAAATGTGAAAAACAAGGTTTTGAAAATCAGAGGGAATATTCAAATCGAGATTTTTTTTGTTAGAATTCAAGATTTGATTGATTGAAGTTGATTTTTTTCTCGTTCAGTCGGGACGAGCCCGTATTTATTGTACAAAATACAATGGCCCCGCTTCCCTCGCTCTCAACCCCTGGGAGCTTTACAGGTGTTTTGCTTCCCAGGGGCCGTAGGATTGAAGTTGATTGAGATTATATAATTCTCAAATGCATATAATAAATGACGTAAAAAGAATCTTATTGTTCCTTTCTTAACTCGTCACAGTTACTCATTAAACTAGCAATGTTTTAAAGTTATTGCATTTTTTCACATCATCAGCTGAACAAATCTTTTTTGTTCAGTAAAGACATCTTTCCGTGGATTGGTGGGATCATTACGCTCCTGCTGGCATTATTGATATGCGTGGACATGTATGTTTTCTCGTGTTGTTAACCCTTTTTCAGTTCAGCACATCGTTGGAAAAGATAGGTTTCTCCATGATTTCATTAAGACCTGCCTTTTGACGGGTGTCTGTTCATCGTGGCATTTATGGAATTGTCCTCGAATAAACAATGCAGCCATTGTCACAAACGATTTGAATTGCTAGCAGACGTTCTGGGTTCCTAAATGTGTTTAAAAATCAATTCGCTTATGCCTTCCCCTTAAAAGTCCTTCTCTATTAGTCTTTTTCTTTCGTAGTTAAGCTATCGCCGTATTATAACTCAATTGAGTATAACGGATAAAGCCATTGAAATTATAGATTACATTAAAATAATGAATCCAATCCAAAACCTTTTAAATGCATGAACAAAAAATGTGTTTAATTTAAGGTGCTTATGATGGTGAGGCGATAATGACCACGTTAACGCATGTTGTCACTGTCTCGTATACAGTCGACTATAGGCGATAACACATATAAAAATAGACCAAACGAATTAACGCATGGAGGCGTCAGCGATTGCCACACCATCAAAAGCAGCTAATATTCTGCCTACCCGAGTGTAGCTCCGCAAAAAGAAGCACCGCAAGGAATTGAAAAAAAATACTCTAAGTTATTCTATTCTCAAGATTCTTTATTCTCAAGATGTAAGTTTTTGTTGTAATAAAAGGCTCAGACGCTAAAGTATTCTGTTTGCTGGCGGAATAATTTCGAGTCAATTTTAGAGCAGCAGCTTCATCATTTGACAATTATCAAGAATGACTTTGGAAATCAGACTGCATAAGAAGTAGCAAAAGTAGCACTAAAAAATTAAAACGATGGAACGAGATCGAATGACATTAGCATTGAGGAAAGACAACGCTCTGTAGGGCTAAAATCAACTCACGGCGTTTGGTAGCATTAGCTGAAAGAATGATTGTGCTATAGGCGCTAACGGTACTTGTTCGAGCGGCCTTTTGCATGCCCGGCCGTGCCATCAGTGGAAGACCAACGATAGATCACTTGATGATGTAGCAACAACGCTTGCGCGGTCACTTTTTTCCTCGAAGAATGCAATGCTTTTCATTTAATTGGACAAACCAGAATATTCGAACCTATTGGAGCCTATTTAGCTATTCATTCGTGATTATTACATGAACTGTTTGTATTTTTTCTGATAAATTATTGTATTCAAATTAAAGAAACTATTTGTTGAGAAATATCGGGAAGGCTTTGACTGTATATGCAAAACGATATGTTTCTATGTAATAAAATTTCATTTTAAATATACTTTCAGAATAGCTCAGTCATCTTTGTTCCACTATTTTTCGGTGTAAGATTTATACAATCAGAAACCTGTCATGAATAAATCAATAAATAAATTGATTCATATGCATTTTAAACATTTTGTTGAACCTAGCAAATATTTTAAGTTGTATCGAATTTATGAAAAGAATTGAAAAATGGAAACATTTAAAATTATTTATAATTTTATTTATAGTAAGGACCATGCTCGTGCAGGAACCCTAAGACTTTTGGAAGAACCTTATGTTTACTGCACATTAAGCATTATGCCGTGTGGTTTCAGTTAGCATTCTTCTACGGGTGGTTCTGGCGTTCTCTTTTCTTAGAACATTTTCTTTCTTCCTCCACTCGCGCCAACGCTCGCTTGCAGCGATTTCAATGTCATTTAGGAACCGTCAGCTCTAGGGAAAAGATGTTGTGGACATATTTACTGGAACAACACTTTGTTGCTCCTCATGCTAGCCCAGGAGCATCAATACCATTGAGAAAAGAATTAACCTTCGTTCAGTCATGTATAGAGTAGTATAGTGTGTAAATAAATAGTCGTGTAAATAGGGATGTGGAATTTGTCACCGAAGTGTAGTGAGATGTTCCATAAGTGTTCATTCCACCCAATGGCAAATATTCTGACTGTTGTGCTGCTTTACGTTATTTTAATTTAGTGTTAGTTACGAGTGATTTCAGTTTTCGACTAACATTAATTTATTCATCAAACAAGATAAACGAGCCTCAGTGTTTCATCTTGCAGCGTTATGAAGTTTAAGCAATTGGCGTCGTCGCCACGTGTTGTTGATGTCGTGGACGTTAACGTGGTGTTCGAATTGCATGCCGGGTTGTGTTATGTTATCAATGCTGTCGCTGTGGTTGCGTGGTTATGCTGAGCTGGTAACCCCTTCCCATTTAGAACCTTCCCCTTGAGATCAGTCCGCAAAGTTTTATACAAAATGAGTGTGGGTGATTATTATTTATCGTTACTTTTTTCTTATTGTTTTATAATTTAGCCAAATATAAAAACATATGCGACGTGGTTTTCGGTTCCTGGTTTGTATGATTTCGTGACAGTGTTCTCCAAAACGCGCCCTTCAACATTTTATATCGGTGCTTATGATCGGCGAAAAGTAGAACTTTAGCGCTATAAATGAAATTTAGAAATGAATCTAAAGCCCAAATTATTGCAAGCAAATCTTGTTTCTTATGTGGCATAGTTTTCTTGTGTTTTTGAAAGGGATCTTGAGCTGAAGGTGATGGGTTTTTACGTCACTGTTTACCATCGGTTATTAGTGAAATCCTAATGCTAATCCGCATGATAATGATGTGCGATCCTGATCAAATGTGCTAAAATGTTTGCTTTTAACTAAATTAACTTAAAACCTTTGATTTGTCGTCAATATGGGGGCCGTTAATTAAGTCTTCTATAATTCAAGTCAACACAAATTAATGTTTTATTTTTTTAGTGGGCAGATTCGAGCATACGTTAACTGGCTGATTCGATCGCCGGACACACTCTCGCTTCAACAGGGCAACGTTCTGTAATCCGATCCTCACGTGGCGTTGAGTGGTTGAGCCGTGGCAGCGCGGTCAGCACAAAATGTGCTATTGGCGATGGGTTGATGCGGTGGAGGCAAGAATTGCTGCGTAACTTCAATAACAATCCGATATTTATTTCTGTTTGAAGCGTGCTGCTTTCTTTAAACTACCCGGAGCGGTAAATTGTATCGTAATTTGGGAAGCCGAATAATTCCGTCCTTAAACTTTTTGGAAATTTGTTTTTCTACCTCTTGTTTTAAGGATTGTGGGTATAATTTAGAGTAAACTGTGGTGCACTATCAGCTGTCCTTATTTCTGCTTGAATACACGTTGTAAAAGTTAGTTGATAATCTGGTTGTTGAAATAGAGTTTCGAATTCATCTGAGGTTTTACAGCGCGTTTCTTGTTAAACGTTTGATAGATGATCGTCTCTTACTTAACTTTTGTTTACTTGCTCAAATCTGTATTGGAGCAGTGTTATGGTGCGGTTACCGTTGATCCTGTTTCTGTTTTCCATGGATGACTTTAACGTTTCTTAATTTCTCAACAGCGTCATAGTAGCTTAATATTTTCCATGTGAAACTATTGATGTGATATTCTAGTATATTTGGGGCGAATGAAGTTCTTTATGCGTCTTTATCTTTCCTCCTCGGTTGCGCAGCTGACTTCTGCTCGGCGTGGACCTGCTTCCGAGTGGCGTCGGATATAGTACGTCGGCACTTTCCTGGATGTGGGATGGGTTTCACGGCAAGGCATGGCGTTACCTGGATCACCCCGACACTGTGAGTTCTTGAGCTCCATGGAACTGCAGATCTGGCGGTTTTTGTCGTTCCGCTGTGATCGCCACCAGTGCCGTTGGTGGACGTTCTTTGTCTGTTTGCGGCGCGCTTCGGGATCATTTGCATCAGCCTGCATTGAAAGTATGAAAAATAACGCTTCCGTTTGTTGGAGCGACCGAAACTTAAGGCTGAAGAGGTGGTTGAAGGTGGGTCGTGTCGCTACATCCCCCCTCACTAACGGGTGCTTGCGGATCGTCTTGAAAAGACAATCTTGCTTTCACGCAATTTTATCGGTTTGGTGGCTCACGCGAGCTCACTATCGCGAAATTACCAATTTAAACTTTTTGTTGCTACTCGCGGAATTACTAAAACATTAGGGAAAAGGTGCAAGTGGACTCTTATCAGTAGCTGGTTCTCGCGAAGATGAGCCTTATTTATCATCCTTTAATTTACAGGAGGACGCATATTTATCTTTTCTCCCTAAAAAGTCACTGTGAGAAGAAATAGATAGCCGCCGACCGGGAAAACCCTTTTTCGTTCGTCAAGATCGAGATCGATCGAGAGGACAACCGGAGAAACCTTTTTTCTTTCATCAAAAATTTTCGGATAAGATTTGGAGGCAGTACTGTACATGATTTTATAATGAACCATCGTACCATCGCTCGTTCCTGGAAATGATGTCACCTGATCGGAGGTCATTACTCTATCCAGAGGGTTTTCACTCGTTCAATCGCTCGATACTTTTGTACGTTCATCATATAATTATGCGTGATCACTTCACGTGTTTATTCTACCGTTGTTCGTACAAGAGTGAATCTTAAATCTACGTAATCGATTAGCTTAAAACTAACTCGGGCGGCGAAGCAAATCGGGCGGCGACGTTCGGGCGACGACGATTAACGCTGCGTCAGCGTTATCGCTTCGCCAGCGTGATCGTCGGCGCTGGCTGCTGGTGTCAGGTACGCGCTGGGGTGGCGACGGCGCTGGCTGCTGGTGTCAGGTACGCGCTGGGGTGGCGACGGCGCGTGCTGACTTAGCGTCTTCGAACGTAACTCCTCCGGGGGTTAAAAAAGCGTGTCCTCATGCGTTTAAACTTCATTGTTATCAGTTTCGCGATGGTTTTGTGGGCGAGAGTTTCTTTTTCCAATCTTAACTATAATCGCCGAAATTAAGTGTGTAAGATAAATGTAAGCGAATATCACTATTGCAATCGTTACTGCTGTTGTTGCTCCAATACCTCCAAGCAGGCTCCAATTCCATATTAAATTCTTCGATTGTTGCAAGTAGATGTGGTCAATATGTTTCCTGTTCATCGTCGTTCTGTTGTCTAGTACTGTTAGATTTTTTTCAATTATTTGGCGATGAAGAGCGATATTATAAGTTGCTCCTAGTAACGTGGGATTTCTCGTGTACATCTCTTTTGTCGTAAAATTCTGGTTATCGAAGAGTATTGTGCAATTTGAAAATGTAAGCAGAAAGTTACCGCTGAGCAGTCTATCATCAGGGCCACAATCGGACTTCAAGAGGTGATCGTTTGCGTTATTTATGACTAAAACGTTGTCATCTACTAGCTTTGCTGTAGTGGAATAGTCCGGAGAAGCTGTACAATGGCTTTCTGTTCCCATCACGAGGGGGAAAATACAACTATCAGTAAATGCCTTGGTGTATGTAGATTTTTGAACGTATTCCTCGGGATTTGTGGTTGTGAACAATGTTTTTCGGTATCGTAGCAGATAGTTTGGATTTTCGTTGATAATTGAATTGTTGTGGTTTAATGCGACTACTTGCATTATTTTTGATTCTTCTTTTTGTAACTCCGGAACTTTTAGTATGTATAGCAGAGTTTCTTCGTTAACTGCTATTTTCGGAGTAACATAATTGATTGCTTCTTCTGGCATGTCTATTTTTACTCCTTGGTTTTCTAAAATCTTTTGAATTAATGCAATTTCGTGTGTCGAAAGTAGTTTGTTGCTTGTGACTGATGCTTTCGATAAAGCTATAGCTTCTTGTATTCCTTCTATAATGTTGTTGATGGCATCAATGTTTATGATTGCTACTAGTAAATCGAATTCGTTGAATAGATATTCGTTATCTTGCTTACTTCTCGCTAACACTTTGATTTCGTCGGTGAGGGCTTTGATTCTGTTTCCGAGATGTTCGTTGATTTGAAATTGCAGGTTATTGGATTCGATCAGATTATTCATAGTGAGGTTGATAATTTGCAGATCGTGCGCGTCAGGACTTCCTCCGATCCATTTCCATGTGGATCCGAGTAGATCGATGCTTCGCTTTTGACGGTTTTTTGGTTTTATCTGATTAAAGTTTGGGTATAGGTCCCTAGCCTTCTGTTTCGCGATGTTCCCTAGTGCGCTATTGGTCTGGCCTAAGGCGACTTGCGCTACACAGTGAATTGTTTTTTCTAGGTCTGTAATATTTATCTGGTGGATGATGTTAATAACACCAACTTGCATTCTACACTGGTGCTTTTCTAATATTAGGATTGGTTGGTTGTTTAAGTTAGTAATTTGGAGCTCCTGAGCGTTAACAGATAGCCCTATTATTACGAAGGTATACAACGACAGATACATTTTTATGGGGTTAATTTCTACCTTTGTGTTTAATAAAGAAAGTACGGCTAGCTATTGTAATTAGCTCTTCTGTTTACTCTTATTAACAATTTGCTTATTATTATTGGTTTTCCTTATTACTATTGGTTTTGCTAAAAATAGAGAGAAAACGAATACGATGAGTGCTATGTGAGGTTGGAAAAAAGGTAGGAAAATTAGAAGGCAGTAGGTCCTGTTATTTGGCGATTTTATGTCCTCTTCTATTTTTTCCTTTGGAGATTCCTGTGGATGAAAGATATAATTAGTACTTTCTTCATAATTTAATATTTTTGCGTTAGTCGTTTTAATTTGTTTTTATTTCGTTTAACATTCCTTGATCCTATTTTTATTGACCTATCGTTATTTTGTAGGCATTTTGATTTCGTAAATCGTGGGTCTAGTTTTTTCCTTGTTTGTTTTTTTATGTAAACATCGTCACCATTGTTAATATCCGGAGGATCTTCCTTTGATTTGTTACGTTGTTCCATCCGGGATTTGGTCTCGTTTAAATTCTGTCTGACCTTAGAGGTAATTTTATCTGACGTTTGTGAAATTTCGTTAGCGTTCGAGAGATTTTGCTGATTGAAGATTATTTCGTTTGGTGTAAATGATGTTGCTGTATGAATTGATTCGTTGTATAAGCATGTTACTACTTTGATTATCTCCGGAGAGGACAGATTGTTAAATTTATGCTTATTCGTGTTGAATAATTCGATAATAGTACTATGGGTCTTTTCTACTTGCCCATTTGATTCTGAGGACGATGCAAATTCTATCTTAGTTCCCACATTCGCCAAAAATGTTTGTAATTGGATACTCGTAAATGCTGCTTCATGATCGCAAACGATTATTTTTGGGAATCTGAAACATCTAAAATATTCTGCTAAGCCTTTTTGAATATCGGTAGTGTTTCTTGATGGTATTTCGATTAGCTGGAGGTGTTTTGAAAAAGCGCAAACTAGGGACAAATAATAATGTTTGTCTATTCCAAAAATATCCATATGAATTCTGTTAAACGGTGCGGTTTCTATTGGTCTAGGGGATATTTTAATATTGTAGGGTTTTCTGTCGTATTTATGTTGTGCACAAATACTGCACGAATTGATGAGTTTTCGGATTTTGGGAACCATTTTCGGGAAAAAGTATGCCCTTTTTATTTGTTTTTCCACTTCCGTGATACCTCGGTGAGCTCTTTCGTGTTCTCTTCTTATTATTTCATCCTGTTCAGTTTCGGACAGTATATCATCGACGATATTTTGTGTAATCACGAAATGGCAGCTGGAATTGCAAAAATTTTCTCGGTATACTTCTTGAATAAGGTTTAATATTTGCTCTGGAGCTAACACAGCATTTTGCTTGCCATTCGAATATTCAGTTAAAAAGTTTTTTATGTTTGTTTTGTCGAACGCTGTGCAGCAAATGGTTGTTCTTTTGTAATTTGGAAAAACATTCTCTGTAACTATTGAGTTGATATCTGTTTGTTTGAAGACTATTTGGTTCCTGTAGTTATTTATTGGTCTTTCTGAAAAATGCATGTAATAATCGTCAGATGTATCGCCGGAATGTATAGTATCCGTTGAAGACGAGGACGCGTTGTTTTGCACTGACGCTTCATCTGAGTTTACATGAATTTCTATTTTTTTCTGGTTATCGTCGATTTTCCTGCTGAGTGCATCGGCGACAACATTCGTTTTTCCTGTCTTGTAAATGACATCATAGTCGTAATTTTCCAAGTCTAAGCGCCATCTTATCAGTTTTGAATTTTTATTAGAATTTTTTAGAAAAACGAGGGGTTTATGGTCTGTTACGAGGGTGAATTTGTTTCCATAAAGGTATGGTTTAAATTTCGTTACTGCCCATATTATAGCTAAGGCCTCTTTTTCTGTTGTAGAATAGTTGACCTCTGTTTTATTTAGGGTGCGACTAGCGAAAGCAATAGGTTTTTCGACTTTGTCGACGACCTGTGAAAGGACTGCTCCCAGGGCGTAGTTACTTGCATCAGTTGTTAAAATGAAAGGTAGGTCGAAATTGGGGTAAGCTAGAATTTGATCTGAAATTATTATTTCTTTCAGTTTTACAAATGAATCTTCCAACTCGTGAACGTTAGGGTTGATCTTCTCGTCTTTCCTTAGATATTTAGTGAAAGATTTGGTAATCTTTGAATAATCCTTAATAAATCTCCTATAATAGCCTACTAGTCCAAGGAATTGTTTTATTTCTTTTTGGTTTTCTGGAAGCTTCCAATCTTGAATTTTTTTTATCTTATCGGGATCTGGTTTAATACCTTCGGTGGTGATAACGTGTCCTAAGAATTTTGTTTCTTTTTTCATAAATTCGCATTTATCAAGTTGAATTTTTAAATTAAAATCTGATAGTCTTTTAAGAATTGTGGCAATATTTGTTACGTGCGAATCCAGATTTTCTCCAATTATTATTATATCATCCAAATATACATAACAAATTTTGCCAATATAATCATTTAGTATATTATTCATAGCTCGCTGAAAAGTTGCGGGTGCATTTTTAAGACCGAAAGGCATTCTTGTAAATTCAAAATGCCCCATGGTTGTAGAGAAAGCAGTTTTTTCTTGGTGATCAGGGTCCATTTCGATTTGATGGAAACCTGATTTTAAATCAAGGGTTGTAAAATACACCGATTTTCCAAGGTTATCCAGTATCTCTTCGATTTGAGGAATTGGAAATTTATCGCTGATCGTTTTTTCGTTTATTTTCCTATAATCGATGACGACGCGAATTTTCCGTTTTCCGGAAGCATCTGATTTCTTTGGAACGACCCAAATTGGTGAAGAGTACGGGCTGTTGGAATGTCGGATGATTTTGTCATCTAGCAGTTCTTTAATTTGTTCTTCAACGTCCTTTTTGAATGTATGTGGGTAACGGTATGACTTTGTGTAAACGGGATTATTATCGGTAGTTACTATTTTGTGTTTGATAGCTGTTGTAGCAGTCAATTTTTCTTTGGGACGTAAGAGAACATTTTGATTTTTCAATATTACATCAAAAAGTTTCTCTCTTTCTAGCTTTGATAAGTGGGATGTGCGAATAATTTCATGTAGTGTTTTACTTGTTATTTCGTTTTCTGGATGAATTGAGATCGGAGAAATTGTTTCAAAGTTATTTACTTTTAATTTCAATTTATTTATGACCGGTGCATTTTTGCTAGTGCTTAGAACTTTGGTTGTTGTTTTGTTATTAGAAGCGTTGTACAAACCTGGTTCGATAAAAACCCCTTTACTAAGTTTTTGAAATGTTGGAACGAACCAGTCACCATCGATTGTGGTGTTGATTACTATGTTGTGAGAATATAATTTGTTAGCGGGGAAGTATTTTTCGTATGGGAGTTCGATACTTCCGATTGATATTGTTTCCTTCTCGTAGTCAATTTTTGCTTTATTTTTGGCGAGAAATTCTGAGCCTAAAATTCCATCGAAAAATTTATGGAAATTGAATTCGTAATACGTTTGCAATGGAACTTTGGGATTTATAAGATTCTCAATACCTTTCCTCGTGACTACGTGATTTCCCGAGATGTTTCTTATTTGTCTGGCTGGTATTATTGTCGTATTTTTTAAAATTCCTGGTTTTAATACGTTCTTATTTGCGCCTGTGTCTATAAGTATTTTAATTGGTTCGTGGTGAGGTACGTTTGTACAGGTTAGAAATGGCAAATAATTTACGTTCCTGATTGATTTTGCAGTTCCGAGCAAAAATTTATATCTACGTCTTCTTCGTCATTTTCACGTTCGGAATCGGAATAATCATTCGGTTGGTGAAATTCTGTGTTATTTATTTGTCGTTTTGTTAGTGTTAATTTACTACGTGTTGATCCGATATCCATCGGTTCAACGGATTTTTCGAGAGAACGAGATTCGTTTGGTTTGTTGAATATACTATCCTGTCGCTGAGGTTGAGCGATTTTTGAATGGTTAGATTTTGGGAAACTATTATTTCGTTGTCCACTTCCTCTCGGTTTCAATTCTTGTTTGTTGTGTTGTATGTACGTCTGGGTTAAGCTTTTGTTAGACTCGAGCGACGTGAACTTGCATATGAATGCGTATGCATCCTCAATGTTTTTGGGTTTCGCGGCCTGAACGTAACCAAAATATGGTTTTTCTAAACCTCCGACGTACGCTGCCAAGCTGTATTCATCGATGAAGTCGTTAATACCGTCCCAATGGTAATGATATTTAGGGTTCTGTTTGGCCAGGGATTTAATATTGTTTACCAGCTCTTTAGTTTTCTGGTAATGTTTGTTAGGGTTACCATCCATCTTGTTATGCCAAAGGAGGCAGTTGTAGGTTGAGAGCTCTTGCTTATCGCCCAGATACTCTACTAAAATTTTCCTAACGTCGTCAAATGTTTTAGGGTTTCCGTTATTGCAAAGTATATCCTTGGCCTGGCCCTCGATTTTATTTATCACGGTGGCTAAATAAATATCGAAAATATCTGGGTTTACCCGTTCTTCAAAAAGCTTCAGCGTTTTCTCTGCGGAATCGAGCCAATTAGAGAGCTGTTTTTTGTTCCCATTGAATGTGGGCAACATTTTGATTGGATCGGGGATCCTGAATGGATCTCCCGATAGGATTCTGTTAGCACTTTGTGTTTCCTGGACATTCTGTATTGTTGGTACGCTATTTGAATTAAGACGCAACTCGTATTGGTTTTGTCTATGATTGATCGCTTCTATGGCTCTCATTATCTGAGCCAACTGGTCACTAATCACATTCGCGCCCTGTTGTGGATTTGACCCTGTTTGGGATTCCATCCTGAGACCTTCTAATGTTAGCTCTAGGTTTGGAATTGGAATGTGTGAATATTCACCCGATTCCAAACTTTCGGCCGTTTCAGAACTGGTATCGGAATCGATACCTTGTTGCTGAAGCAGGTCTCGTGCTTTTTTAAATGCTATCTCTTTCAGATTTTGCATGAAAAATAGCGAATCTTAAAGCTCTATCTAGTAGTGGCTTTAAGTAAACGTATTTCGTCTATCTAATAGTGCGAAATTCGTAAAAAAAGAAGACAATATTGCGTCTATCTGGTAGTGCACAGTTTTGTCTATCTTTTTTCTTCGTAAGACTCACTTTAAAAAAAAACGGGTACTTACGGTTTATGCTGTCGTGTAGCGTAAGCCGGCCTGACGATGCTGGTACTCCAGGTGATTCTGCGGGGGGATCCTCAAATTCGATGACGACAAAAATGTCCGGATATCACGAATGCGGTAGCTAATTGTAGCTTGCGCGGAATCACTTTAATCACTTTTTTGAATCGTGATTTTTCCACTGTTTTCACAGATTATCACTCAGGCGACTCCGTACGGCTGCGCCAATTATGCGTGATCACTTCACGTGTTTATTCTATCGTTGTTCGTACAAGAGTGAATCTTAAATCTACGTAATCGATTAGCTTAAAACTAACTCGGGCGGCGAAGCAAATCGGGCGGCGACGTTCGGGCGACGACGATTAACGCTGCGTCAGCGTTATCGCTTCGCCAGCGTGATCGTCGGCGCTGGCTGCTGGTGTCAGGTACGCGCTGGGGTGGCGACGGCGCTGGCTGCTGGTGTCAGGTACGCGCTGGGGTGGCGACGGCGCGTGCTGACTTAGCGTCTTCGAACGTAACTATATATCTCTTACACTTCGTTGCAATTGCCGCCAGTATCGATCCTCCACTGTCAACACACGTTAAACATTTCTTAAATCTGTCACTGTTTTTACTGGTTCTGGGCAGTCCTAGATCTTGTCTGGTCCATTTTTACGGTTTTTAATTTTTTAATTTTTAATGTTAGATTTTCACATTTTTCAATCACCACACTTTTTTTTAATCATTTTTCTATCATTATTATTTCCACACTAATTTCTCCGGTAGGTTCCGCGCCACATACAATGATTGCCACAGTGTTGTTACTGCTATACTTTTAGTACCACTTTTACCAATTGTATTAACCCGATTTTTTTGCAAACGCTAATTCTCCTTTCTTTATTGTAGATTTGAATAAAATATTCAGTACAAGTACGCCGAGGACAGCGATTCTAAATATTTGTTTTGGCAAATGTTCCTATTCAGTCATTTAGACGTTGACGTTGACACTTAGATTTCTTATGCCATGCCTTCCCAATGGAACACCACGAATCCCACTTGCGGTTCGACATTTTCTTTCGTGGGCTCGGACTCCTTTGAATCCTGTCCCTTTTCCTGCTGCGCTTTGAATCGACCGCAGGTGCACTTCTTTGGCTTGCTTTATCATAGACATCTAATACTGCTACCTGCGTGGGCGTGCGCTTAAGGATTTTATGCCCTACCTTTACCTGAGCTTCTTGCGTTTCTTGGTCGATCCCGACGGAGGCATCCACTAACCTGCCTTTGGCCCATCCGCCCCGTCCCTTGATGATGTCCGTCACCATGACGATATCGCCGACCTTGACGCGCTCCCTTTGAATGTTCCAATGTTCGGACGTTGGGCTATGAATGGTAAATATTCCAGCGGGTTCCCAGAAGTATCTCGCATAGTGGCCCGATAAGTTCCAATGTTCTTGTTTGAAACCCGTTACTTCAAGTGCCGACGGTATGGAGTAGCTTCCTGCCCTGCCAATCAGAATGTTTTATGGGCACTGTTTTACGGTGGCTGTCACCAGTCCGAAGGACTCTGACACTAAAAAGATCGACACTATCTATGAAGCCTGGAAGCTCCTTGCGCTAGATAGTTGCTCGGCTAGGACGGCTGGTGTCCGAGTAGAGATACCTCGGAAAAGTCTCCTGGTCAGATTCAGTGGACAGAGCTTGCACGTGGCTGACCCAGTATGAGAGCTGGGGTCTCCGAAGCTTACCTAGCTTCGCACGGCGCAAAGTGGCAGAACATTTTCCCGTCGCCGGATCTGGCAGCGGACTCCTAAAAGAGTGGCATGAATAAGAGAGATGACAACGGCTCGATTCGACTTTGAACACACGACGCTTAGGTTTATTTCTAAAACCAATATTTATAACTTTTGACTTACGCTATTTTTCCTGGCTTAAGCTAAAAGGATTTTACATAACGTTAAATGCTTCCTTCAAGGAAATAGCTTCCCCGACCATGTCTCCCTCTTCCTCTCTACCTCTTGCCATCGTCCCCTCGTGATCCACCTTTATGTGGTCGACCACCGCTCTCGTCCGATGCAATAGTTGTTTTCGCTTACTGGTTCTGGAGTCGGGGTGTGCGATTGTTATTTGTTTATCGAACGAACGTCCGGCTAGTTTCTGGGACTAACCTTGGACTTGGTTACAATTCGTTTTTGCCAAAACAATCATCGATACGCACTCCACCCTTTCATCGAAATGGACTCCAAACCGGCAGCGAGCGTTTCGACGCTACTGCCAAAAGCACACCGTCTGGGCATTGCATCAATTGTGGCTGTTAAGCGTTTTCATCGCGGGTCGTACCGGAAGGTAAATGAGCAGCGCCCGAAAGCAAGGCGGGGTCGGTGGTGGAGAATGGTCGGGCCGCTTCATCCCCACGCACTTATTTGAGCTTGATGGCCGTCTAGAAAAGACGACCACCAAGCTGGCGGAAAGATGGCTCAAGGCTGGCATTGGATATCTATTCCTAACTTTCCTTTAAAAAAAAATTAATCTAACTTTTCTTAGCCCCAGCGCATTTTCCTACCCTAAATTTTATAGATCACCGGTGCTGAGAATTGAACCCAGCCCTGGAGCACGCGTGGCTCCAGGAATCCCAGGGGCGGCGCTTAAGCGGCGCCCACAAGGCCACACCGGGTACCTAGCCAAAAATAACGAAAAGGAAGAAAATAAAAACTATTCTACGCTGAGGCCCAAGCTCTCTCGGCCGGGCCCTGCAGCTTTTCCTAAACTCTATTGCAGCTGCGCGTTGTCGCGTCTTACGACTGTCTGATTGTGTTTGCCCGCTATCGGGTCTTGTCAACATTTATTGGGCGCGGTTGGCCCATTTTCGGGTCTTCTAATTCGCCCATAGTGAGTCTTTTAAAATTGCCCATATTGGGTCTTCTAAAAGTGCCCCAGTCGGGCAGCTCTCCGGAAACAGAGTTGGAGGACCTTTCTTTCTTTCTTTGGAATTATTAAGCAAAGAGTTTGTTTGTGGGAGTTCAAAGACGTGATCTTTATTTCCTGTTTTCCGGGGAAAGGCAGGGACAATCCGCCTGCCTAAACCCGGTACCGGCCTATGGCCAGGTCCGCTATCAGGTCCCGAGCGGTCTGCTGGCCCACCCGCCAGAGGCTGATGGCCTCCAGCAGGTTCGGGGGTATCGCCACCCCCGACTCCACCAAGCAGGCCTGCGCCACCTCTCGTACCGAGGTGGCCACATCCTGGTCCGTTCGAGCCAGGATGCTCCACCGTTGCCACATCTGGAAACGATCGTCCGGAACCGCTGGACCGCCCGTCCGCCGGGGACCGCCCGTCCCGGTGGTTCCGCTCGCTGGACCGCCCGTCCACTGGTGACCGCTTGCTGGACCGCCCGTCCTCCGGTGACCGCTCGTCCTTCGGGGACCGCCCGTCCTCCGGTGACCGCTCGTCCGTCGGGATGTCCGTGTGCTGGGTGCTGGTTGCCATCCTGTCTTCGTTCGGAATGACATAGGATGAGCCACGCCGCCCTTTTATACTGGTGGAGCCATGGATCGGAACTGCTGATTTGCTCGATTAGCTCGATGAGGCTCCGTCAATTGGGTCAAATTGACCTCCGCCGTGGCCATCGCCAGAGTGTTGTTGTCCTGCCGCCTTTTCCTGACTGGTGGTTCGTTCCACACCAATTAGCTCCAGGATACCGGGTGATATGAGCCCAGGAGCTTCTTCCGGGAATATTACTAGGGTCGGCGGGACGGGTGGCGGCGTGCCGTTTCAATCTATGAACTCGGTATAATGTTCGGTTTTTTTTCTTCATCCTTTATTCCTACTGCGGCGGGTCATACCGCCCCAGCGCGATATCAGCCACTAGGTCGTCTGCGATCGCGCAGACGACCCTGGCCGACATACGGCCTACCCTCCAGAGGCGGATGGCCTCTAGCATATGGAATGGCATTGCCACCCCAGCGTCTATCAGGCACGCGCGTGCCACCGCCCCCACGCAAAGCCAAAGCTAGTGCCGGACCATCGCGGTCCGGAACATCTGGAAGCACAACTTAGTCCATTGAACGGCGCGGTGTGTGGCGGCACTTGATATTAGGCAGCTGTCACCAGTCAGAAGGTCTCTGACGCTAAAAATACCTACTCTAGCTGCACTAATGTTCTAAGCTACCACGACCACGGCACTATCGGTGGAGCCTGGAAGCTCCTTGCGCTAGATAGTTGCTCGGCTAGGCCGGCTGGTGTCCGAGTAGAGATACCTCAGAAAGGTCTCTTGGTCAGATGCAGTGGACAGGGCTTGCACGTGGCTGACCCAGTATGAGAGCTGGGGTCTCCGAAGCTTACCTGGCTTCGCACGGCGCAAAGTGGCAGAACACTTTCCCGTGGCTGGATCTCGCGGCGGACTCCTAAAAGAGTGGCATGAATAAGAGAGATGACAACGGCTCGATTCGACTTTGAACAAACGACGCTTAGATTTATTTCTAAGACCAATATTTATAACTTTTGACTTACGCTATTTTTTTTTACATAACTTTTGACTTACGCTTACGAAATAGCTTCCCCGACCATGTCTCCCTCTTACTCTCCACCTCTTGCCATCGTCTTCTCGTGACCCACCTTTATATGGTCGACCACCGCTCTCGCCTGATGCAATAGTTGTTTTCGCTTACTGGTTCTGGAGTCGGGGTGCGAGTGTTATTTGTTTATCTTAAACTGTCCTCATTAATGGCTGTGGCGCGACGGCAACTTCTCCCTCCCTTCGTCAAGCGAACGTCCGGCTAGTTTCTAGGACGCCGCGCGGCCACTAAGTAACAAATCGGTTTTTTCCAAAACAATCATTGGGGCGATCAATCGTCGATCAGCACTCCACTCGGTTCCTCGTCATGGACTCCAAACCATCAGCGAGCGTTTCGGCCCTACTGCCATTAGTACGCTGCAAGCGAATTGCATAAATCGTGGCGGTTAAGTGTTTTCGTCGCGGGTCGTACCGGAAGGTAAGCCAGAAGCGCCCGAAAGCAAGGCTAGGTCGGTGGTGGAGAACGGTCGGGCCGCTTCATCCCCCCGCACTTATTTGAGCTGGATGGCCGTCCTGAAGAGACGACCATCAAGCTGGCGGGAAGATGGCTTCAGGCTGGCATTCCTAGCTACTCCTATCCCTATTCTTAGTCTAGACGCCTAGACTCCTACAGAAATGGGACCGGTCATGACGCACGCAGGCGTTCATTGTCTACATCCGACAAAGCCGGAGTCCCAGCGCTTTTCCTACTCTAAATTCTGCAGATCTCCGGTGCTGGGAATTGAACCCAGCCCTGGAGCACTCGTGGCTCCAGGAATCCCAGGGGCGGCGCTAAGCGGCGCCCACAAGGCCACACCCGGTGCCTAGCTAAAAATTGAGAAAAAAAAACTATTCTACGCTGGGGCCCTAGCTCTGTCGACCGGGCCCTACAGCTTTTTTCCTAAACTCTACTGCAGCTGCGCGATGTCGCGTCTTACGGCTGCTTTATTATGTTTGCCTGCTATCAGGGCTTGTTAAAATTTGTTTGGCGCTGTGGGCCGTGGTGCCCATTTTCGGGTCTCTTAGAATTGCCCATAGTGGGTTTTAATAATTTACCCATAGTGGGTCTTCTGAGAACATCGGCTCTGTTGGCCCTACGTTCCCACTTGGGGTGTATTTAAAAAAATAATTTGCCCATAGCCCGTAGTTGGAAAAAAAAGGTAGGAAAAAAAATTGCCCTTAATGGGTCTTTTTGAAAATTTGCCCTTAATGGGTCTTTTTTCCTAAGAAAAACTGCCCAGGGATTGCCCGGGAAGTCCCAATGTCCCAAAGTATTTCTTTCCTAAATCATGAGACGATTTCAGTGTTCCTGTTGTTATAAAGCCGTGCATTTATTCTCTTTACTCAATTCGGGCCAACTGCCCCCGTATCGCCTTACATCGCCCGATGGCGATATCAGACACCAAGTCGTCTGCGATGGCGCAGACGACTCGGGCGGTCTGCCGCCCGACCCGCCAGAGGCGTATCGCCTCGATCAGTTGAAGCGGCATCCCCGCCCCCACGTGGACGAGACACGCCACTGCTGCTGCCGCGACGCAGGCTTCCACGTCGGCGTCCGTTCTCGAAAGAACGGACCACCGACGAGGAGTCTCGTCCACGCAGCAGCAGCGGGGTGCCCGGGCTGTCGATGCTGCTGCTTTAAGCTGCTGGGGCTGGGTTTTGTTCCCGGAGGACACCGACAAACTCGCGCACTCGCATTTGGACCCATTGGCGGATCGTCGCCGCCCGCCCGGGTTTGGGGACCCCTCTGTTGCATTTGCCGCCGCCGCTCCACCGTTAGGAGGTACCACTCCACCCACCGGGCCACGGGGTCATGGTGGTATACGTTGTACACCAGGAGTCCCCAGGGGTCGGGCTGCAGGCCCCAGCCTAGGTTGCTGGCCGGGCCGTCCTCGACTCCTTCCATCCAGCGGGCCTCCCGCTCGGCTCGGACGAAGTGCAGGTCGTCCGTCCATCTTAGGAGGAGGTGGCTCGCCCACATGGTCCGCACGAATTATCTCCGAAACTGACGGTTTTCTGAATTGTTGCGGTATATTGTTTGGAGTTGATGGATGTATAGTTCGGTCGGCGCGTGCTGGTGGAACAGATGCGTCGGTTATTGTGGGATTTTGTGGGGCCGAATTTACTAGATTGTCGGTTGTGTTTCGGTTTCCGCATCTAATTAACAGTACTATTGCTGCGACCAGCCAAGGTAGGCCCACTAAGCTTCCTACCGACCATGTTGGCCATTCAATCGACGAGTTTCTTAATTGAATGTACTCCATTTTCCTTCTGGTTTCTATGTGGAGCTCTTGTAGCTCTTTGAGGGTCAGGTATAAGAAATTATTGCTCTTGGCAACTTCTATGCCCTCGAGGTCCAAGGGAACAGCATCTCCTATACTGTATTCTAAAGGGTGTGCTGGCCGTGCAGGTGAACGCGCCGTGGTGGTCCGGCACTGATGTTTGGCTGCTGTCACTAGTCAGATTTCCTGACTCTAATCGAACTGTCCGGCTCGTACGACCCAGTGCGAGAGCTGGGGTCCCTGGAACTGATGTCACTTGTGCCGCACGGCGTGTGAAGAGGTGGACTTTCTTCCCCGTGGCTGGATCGCGAAGCGGACTTGCTGAAAGTAGAGTACTAATTGGCCGTACCACAAGGCCGTACCCGGTGCCTAGCTATTCCTATTAGTGATAAAGAGCAAAGAAAAAACAAATTTATCTTACGCTTGGGGCCAGCGCTCTCTCGGCCGAGCCCCTTTCAGCGATGCCTGCGTCTTACGACTGCGCGTTGTCGCGTCTTACGGCTGTATGTGTTAAATTTGCCGACTTTCAGGGCTTCCTTGTTGTTTTTTTCTCTCTTATTAGTGAACAGACCCTTGTGGCCGGGTTGCCCGCTGCAGGGTCTTTTTCCTATCTTAAATCTGGTATGTCAAAGCCCGCTTCCCCATCGTGGGTTCTTTTCTTGAACTCAATTCGGCCTATCAAAAGCCAGTTTGCCCATTGTGGGGTCTCAGGGTTTTCCCTTCTTCCCTCTATTCTCTCTTTCCTGCATAATTTTTCTTTCTTTCTTAACTGATTATAATGAAATAATTACTCGGGATAATTTTCTGTTCAGTTCATTACTTTATTTTACCTCGTTCATTCTAATTCGGCGGGTCGTACCGCCCCGCAAGCGATGTCGGATACTAGGTCGTCTGCCCTTTCCCGCTGTCAATCTTTGGCAGCACATGACGACGTTGGAGGACGCTGGATGGCTGACAACCGGAATGGCTCTATACTGACACTCCGGCCCCTTTTATATCCGCAGCCCGGGTTACTCCTTCCTCTTCTCGCGCTCTTCTCTACACTACCGAAGTTGCCACCAAGTTGCGACGACCCACGGTGATACTGGCCGATATGGGGTGAAAACGAATTGCTCTAGAGCTGAGTGGACATTTGGGAAACCTTGTTTTTCCGTTAAAGTTTGGTTGGTGTCGTTGGGTGTCGCCAGCCAGAACAACCGTAATCAGAAGAGAGTTCTTTATTCAGAAATCAATCGTTTATAAACGATTTCGGGTTAGTTCTTAAACCTACAATGCTACAATTGGTTGGAGTGAGATAGCTGGAGGGCATTTGGTAGAAGAGAGAATTACCGCTGGTCACAAAGGTGTGTTTCTTTGCTGATTTTCGGGATTCGTTTGTTGGATCAATTGCATCGGCCTATTTTCGAAAGTATGAACCAGTGATGCTTCCGTTTGGAGCGACCGAAACTGGTGGTTGAAGAGGTGGCTGAAGGTGGGCCGGGTCGCTACATCCCCCCCCCCCCCCCCCCCACTTACGGGTGCTTGTAGATCGCCTTGAAGAGTCGATCTTCAAGCTGGTTAGTTCCTACGGCTACAGGTGGCCTATCTTTTATCGTACGTATCCAAAAGACCTGAGGGCGGGAACTTATTCCTAGGGGACCGTCGTGTCTTTGTTTCGGCTTCCCATTTCTCCCTGCTCTCTTTCTTTCCTTCGATTTCAGGTTTCTTTCGGTTTCCTTGGTCTGGTCTCACATCGGGCGTGTTTCACTAGTGTTTCGCAACGGATCAAAATCGTTTGTCTCAAACCAAAACTACGTGGAAGTAGTCACACTTCGAATGGAAGTTATTTTGAGGAGTTTTAATGTTGGCGTTTTCTATTTTTTATCGGTGAAAATCCACCGGTTTTGGCGTTTTCTGAACAGGCTGTAGCAGGCCACGCAAATCATCCCGCATTGCAATTGGATTTTTGTTTGTTTTGGCAGGGAATTGGTGAATAGATGGAACTGTTTTGATCATTGGATAGAGGTTCTGGCCATTGCGACCCACGTGCAATCCCGGTGTGATCTGCGTGTTTAAGCTTGTTTGCCCAAAAAAGAAACGCCAACCCTAGCGTGTTGAAAAACGCTCTTGGTATGGACACCGCTTTCGTAAGGCAGAGATTTTCTTTCTAAGTCCGTCAAGGTGGAAAGGGCGGCAAAACGGCGGAGAGGGCACGGATTTTTTGGTTTTCCTTTTCTTTCGGTTCCGTAGATCAATAGGGAGAGAACGTTATTATTTTGTTTTCTTTTAGCTATAAATGTATTCCTGGGTTTTTGTTTCCTTCCCTTTCACTATACCCATTACCAAACAAAACTACGCCCAGGTATCCTCCCACTACTGGGGCTCCCATTCTGTCATGTTGCCCAGGAAGGAGAGGTATTCGACCTCGGCCTTCCGCTTCGCTCCTCTCCGCTTCCCGTCGGGCCGCTTCCTTCTGGAAGGCCCGGTCGCGATATATGGTCCATTCGTGCTCGTCTTCGACTGGCTCGATGTCGGTGCAAAAAGCGCTGTCCACTCGTCGTCGGTCATTCGACCGGTTTCCCAGTAGAGAGCGGCCCACAAGGCCGCCCCCACCCGCTCGAAACGAGTCGCATGGCGCGTTTTCAACCATCCGAGGGTCCTTTCTGCGGTGTTAAGGGTGGCCTGAGCTGCCCGTTGTAGCGCCTCTTCCAGGACAACAGTAAGCTTTTCGATCCACAGGAACATACCTTAGGATGCTTGGCGCGCCTTGATGAGTGCCTAGTCAAATATGGCTAACGTAATCGTCAACTCGGACCAGGCAGAAGCAGTTTTCCTCTTGGTTCTAAGCTCAGAATTGATCGAACCTGGTGTAAGGATAACACATTCGAAGAGCAAGGAGCATAGGGTGCTGAGGGAAAACGGTGTGCTAGCGAACTTGGCGAAGTGAACCCTTTTATTCTTCTTTTGGTTGGTGCCTGGGTGTGGCCAGTCCAAGAGAGGTGTCACCAGCCAGAGCATTCGCTTCCTCCTTCCCCATTAAACAAAAGAAAAAGATTGTGAAACTAGTTGATACGACTTTTCTTTCTTTCTAAAGCTTCCTAATGTGGATTTAATTAACTTCTTAGCTTATTTTTGTGTACAGTTTGAGTTTCTTTAGTTGCGCTATTTTTAATTGCTATGTTTGGATGGTTTATATCTACGCTAGTGTAAGGTCCCGCAAAGACCCTTTCTAACTTTCTACGGTTTTCTACTTGTGGCCATACAGTGTTGCCTAGTTCTATATTGATTTGGCTTGATTTTGCTGTTTTACTGCTTTTGTTCACTTTTGATTTATCAAGAAGCTCTTTGGCTTTACTGCAAGCTGATTGTAATCGGCACTTTAGTTCTGCTGCATAGAAATCTGTATTGTATAGTGGATCGATTTTGGTGATTGAAAAATTTAGTGGTTTTGGCGGTAAATAAATAAATAAATAAATAAATAAATAAATAAATAAATAAAAAAGTATTCGTTTAAGGGTGGTAAGCGGTTGAGAACTAATGGTCGATATTCAGTAATTTGCTAATGTGTTGTAATGTCTCGTTTCGGTGCTCTGTACCCAGATCCGTCCAAATGACAGGGTGCTTATTTGCTATTGGTGTAATGACAACGTATTTAGAAAGGGTGCATTGTATGGTTAGTGCGTAACGGTTTCCTGCGCTTATTTTCGTAATTGGACGAATTGTGTCCATGGATATTGAGTGGAAGGTCTTGTCTGGGGTTGTGGTGTGTATTGATACTTCCAGGGGTTTCTTTGAGTGTTTGCTCTGCTTATAGAGCAAGCATGATTTCACAAAAGTTGCGATGATAAATCGCATATTGACCCAATAGTAATTTTTTCAAAATTTGGACATTAGTTTGTTGGTACCTACGTGTGCCCCTAAGGGTGATTCGTGGTTTTCGCAGATGGTTTTTTGTATTTCTTTTTTATCTTTAGTGATTAGTGCTGGTTGATATAGCACAATCTGAACGTTTTCTAACGTTTTGCATGCAACCTCTTTAAATTGTTGAGGTGCTACCATGGTGAATATAATATCGCTTTTTGTGATTTTTTTGGCCATTGCATCATTTGTTGTAAAATACCATTTTAGGTTGAAATCCTTTAACGCAGAAGGGAATCGCGCTTGAGCGATTGCGTTTTTCACGTTCTTTGTGTATATGGAAGTTATTCTTTTTCGTCTGTCCGGGTCGGAAGCCAGTAACACATTGCCACTGACTTGTTTATTAACTAAAGTGTGGGAAATGCATAGTTGACAATTTTCGAGTGGCGATCGCAGACGGTGTCCGATGACGTCGCTACTGATCGACTGGTCGTTGGTGCCGTTGCTTTGCTGGCGTTGCTGCTGGCGTAGCGGTGTCGTTTGGCTGCACGTTGGCCGGGTGATGGCGGTGATCGGGCTGTATCTTGGATGTGACAAAAACGTTTTGGCTCGTGGTACCAACGAGTTTATGTAATTTGAATGCGTCAATGTTGTTAACCAAATCGACTGCCATGAGGTGATCACTCTCTTTGATGGTTTGATTTTGGTTATCTGTTGAAGGACGCGGTTTAGCCATGGACCTAGTTTGGATGGGTAGGATGTTTATAGTTTTTAGTTTGTCCGAATCGATGCTTATACGTGACAGTGCATCAGGCCCGACATTTTCTTTTCCTTTCACGTATTCGACATCGAATGTAAACTCTTCCAGGTCCAGTCTCATTCTGGTTAGCTTAGATGAGGGGCTAGTCATGGAAAACAAATGTATCAGTGGGCGATGGTCTGTTTTGACGATGAATTTACGGCCGTAAAGGTATGGCCTGAAATAAGTAATCGCTCAGTGGATAGCAGTTAATTCCTGCTCGATGGTAGAATTGTTACTTTCATCTTTTGTAAATGCCCTGTGTGATGGTTTAGAACCTAGCCTCGATTGCGTCCTTTACCTTGCTATATGCTGTTCTAATTTTCTGTATTAGAACAGTATTGTCCTCTTCTCCCCGGTCGGACGCCAAAATCAGTGGCTCATTGTAGATCCTATTGCTATCAACCTTCTTTTTAGCCAACGTTTGGAGGGGGTACCTACGGTTAGGTGCCTTTTTAAAGTTATTTAAGATCTTCTCTAATGTTTGAATTTTGCTCATTATCTCCTCCATGTACCGATTTTACTCTTGACTGACTTCTATTTTTTTTAACATATATAAGGACGGACAACTGACTTCTATTTTTGACAATATTATTATTTTTGACTGAATTATAATTTACATTGTTTAACAAACTTCCTCTGTGATCTTCCTTCTATGATTCCTCCACTGTTAATTCGTTCGGCCTCAGAGTGGGTCATAAACCCTTTGGGTGTTGAAATGATCAGTTACCCTTTTCCACTGGGTACTAACATTTTCAAACTCTGTGCACTGTTCCTGGCCTTAACATGTTTTAACACTTTTATGGTTACTAGATTTGCCGATAGTTTCACTGCGCATGATCCCTTGTATTCAGTCACTAACGTTATTGTTTATTGTTCAAACAGCACTTGCAGGAACCACCGCGTGCTTTCCGGCTCGGTATTAATTATTATGGGCACTGTATTGTTTAAACGCGACACTTTACTTTTAATATTTTCCAATTTCCAAATATTTCATTAACTTACACATTTCTTAGGTCTGCCACTGTTTTTGCCGCTTTAAGAGCCTGCTTACGTACGTGGTTCTTGTATAGTACCCAAATCGTTAATAATAGTTGGGTAAACATTAGCACTATTACAACATTCAGTTTCCATTCGTGTACTTCGTGGTGTTCGTCGTGTGTCGATAGGCTGTTCATTATGTTCCCTTGCGGGTCCCCGCTATTTTGGGCAGACCTAGATCTTGTGCGGCCCATCTTAAGAGTTTTTTTTGTTTTTAATGTTAAATTTTCATACTTTTCCGTCATGGGTCATGATCACTTTTCTATCATCTCCATTTTCACACTAATTTCCGCTTCGATACACTCAAGTCCCGTTATTAGTTGGATTATCGAATTCGATTTCAAACGTCGCTGGCTGGAGAGTACTTCGTTTACGCGCATAATTTTCACCATGGATTTTTCGCATAAAAGTTTCCAATTCTGATTAATATAGTGGACGCGTTCACACAGCTGCTCACGTAGCTGCTTGTTACACTGCTCACGATCCATTGTTAAGTCTTCTCTATTTTAAGTGTCTATTGCAACATGTCTAGTTTCGCATCTATTGCTACTTATTAGTTGCCTTTGTCACGGTTGCCATGTGGTGTCGTACCTACCGCGTATTCAATTATCTCAACTATCTGTCCACCACGTTTCTTTCGGAGTCCGACCTGGTATCGGGGATTGGCGAGCATCCGGGAGCTATCGTCAACTCGGACCAGGTGGAAGAAGGGTGCGCGATAAGTAATTTCCGTTTGGCGCCTTGTTGAACTTAGTTCAATTTTTCTGTTTCTGTTTCGACTTTAATTTTGTTCCATTACAACAGAATTATCTACCGGGCCATTTCTCCTCCTAGGGGATCAACACTAGTTCGTTATCGGTTACCGGTGTCTTTGTAAGCTTTTTGCAACCTCTGCCACTATGATCCAACCGTTGATAATTCGTCTCCGCCTCAGAATGAATCATATACCCATGTCGGTGATGGCATGGCTAGATTCCCATTTCCACTGAGCTTGTAAAAGCTTGCCTTGCCTTGCTTTGCCTAAAACTTAAAATCTTTACAAACAATTTTATCATCTTTCAGTTAACAGCTTTTGACATTTATACTTTAAAAAGTTGATTGAATAGCTTGATGTTCTGTAAAACATTAGAATTTATATTTTTAATTTACACGATGCTAATAGGACGATGGTTGCATAGCATTTCGTAATCATGCTCTTCAAGAAAAGCTTTCCAACGTTTCAAATTTGCGTTATTATTTTTGGATAATAAAGTAAAGGTCAATGACATATGACATACGTAGTTCTCATCGGCCCCAGAAAGAGAACTAAAAACAACAGCTAAACAAACGGTTCCTCCGTTATGTTTTATAAATGTTAAAAAAAAATCAAAAGTTATCGGTCGATCTCCATAGAGAAATTGTTGTGACAGTAGTGCACAGATTGTCTTGGTGAAGTATCTGTTGTGAAGATAAAACTTTTATTAAAATCCATGAAGACTAAAGCATCATTGAAAAATAAAACGTCTTTTGGCATGTTAAAAACATTAGTTGCATCACAGATGTGTTTTTTATATCAGATAGTAATGTATAATTCCAAATTAAATTCATTTTTCCTGGATTCATTAAAATAGCTTTTTTGTTTACTAACAGATTCTTAAAGGAAAAAAATGTTAATAGCAAAACCTATGAAAATATATGGTTCACCCAAATTTTACTAACCGACACAAAGGTGCAGAGGAATATAAATACCAGATGAGAAGACCACACTGAGTTGTCATCATTTCCGATCATTTTATCATTAAGTACTCGTTTGTAAAACTCACAATTTTAATGTAAATAGTAATAATCACAAATACCGATTGAAAGTTAATGTAACGAAAGCTTCTTATTGAATCACCTTTGTGTCACATTTTTAAACGAAATCATAATGCGATTAAAAGAGCAAATAAAAAAGCAGGAGATTTTACTGCCTCGTTAGAAAACAGAATTATCAATATTTGTAACAGATTTTAAGTTCCGAAAGGAATTCCAGTTTCTATGAAATAGAAAAAGTGAAAGCCAATCTTGAACAAAAATAGTCAAAACGGATAACAGAAACACTGGACGCGTACGAGTAGCATTTCAACCAATACATTAGTAGACAAGGACAATCGTAAAATATCGACTAAAGATTTTGTTGAAGGAAAGATACATCAAACCATAAAAAATCATTGGTGATTACCCGCAATATAAAAAAATATGTAATAACGAAATTTTAATCTTTCTGCATGTTCTTACAACTAGATGTAATCAATCAAACAATGGGAACCTTACAATGGATAATAGTCTAATCAAGAGAAGGTATAGGATACAGAAATATATTAGGAGAGGATTAGGTAAACATTATTTCACTAAAGCTGAGCAAAACAGGGAATAGTAAATAACATACTTTAAGAAGTGTTTCAATAGACATCATCATCATCAGTTGCATCGAGCTCTACATAGCACACTCAACATCAACGAGATCTCCTCCATTCATCACGACGAGCGTACCATCAATGATTACGACCTTCACGACGAGCGTATTGTTAGAAACAACAAACGGCCACTGCTCTCTGGACAATTGCTTCCCCCGAATGAAGAATGTTTCATAGAAAATGTTTTGTAACTCTGGAAATTGAATAGTATGCAAGATATCAGAACTATATGTTCCATGAAGAATGCACAAGAATGCTAAAATACAAGTCCATCGAGCATATGCATCTGCAAAACATCCTACAACTACTTACCAGGATTATAGATGGGATCATCAAAGGCACGGCTGGACGATGTGAACAAACACAAACAAAACATGTTCAATTATTCCCAAACAGTAATTATGGAACATTGCATGTTCATGTTCAACGATTCCATCATCACAAAAATCCAACTGACAACCCATCCTGACCCGGAAAGCATACCAAGAACTGATGAACATTCAACGAAGCATAACAGAAGTAGTAACAGCGTCGTCTTGGTCCTTGAGGAGAACATTAGCATTGATCTCCTGCTGCATCGTCGTATTGTAGTAAAGAAAAGCAATCGAAGCCAAAATAGTAACCAAACCAAACCGTCGCACCAAGAGAAGATCAACAATTCAGAAGGGTTATGGATAACACATGTCGACGAACCGCCACGTGCAGCAGAGTAGAGCAGCTACCGCATGCTAATTCATCGACCGACAACGCAGACGTTAACAACTACTTCAACAAAATGCATGTATTAGCGACCAACAACCAGAGTTGGAGAGCATTTACTGATTGCTGATCCGTCATTGAATCGTTTCCAATCGCGTGAGCTTGCGGTATTGATCGCCAAACACCCGTAATTGGATGAAATCCATACGACTGATGCATCATCAAAAAGAAATGCTTACCTCATCGTGAATCACCATGAATCTCAGCCCCTGACAAACGCACTGAGATAATTTATCCACAACTCGAGCATGCTGCAAACAATGAATGAGTGTATGATATGTTATGTGTTATACAACTATGATATACAAATGACTGAAAATTCTTGTACCGGGGATAACACCATAATGTGAAGCTGTTTTGAATAAAGCAAACATAAAAACCAAACATACCTTGTGTCAGTTTTTGTTTAAATTTTTAATTTTACCAGCATGATCCAGATAGTTTGATTTACTTCCCAAGTACAAGCACCTATGATTCTCGTTGGTGGATGAGTCTGGTTATTGCCTCGTTCAGCAATAGTCGCCCCAAGTAATTCATTTCGGTTGAATTCGTCCTGATTGGTAGACGTTCAGATACTTTTGTTTTCAGCACAAAATTGAACAACGATTGGTATCATATTCCACAACATGGTTTAAAAAGTCTTTATGGTTCATCTGGAAGCCCTTTCAGGGACATGTCAAGAGAATGCCGACAATACAGCTGACTTCTTTCTTTGAGATGATTGGGATGGCTATTGATCGAATTTCATCGTGTCCGTAGCGCAAGAGCGTTGCTCTAATGCTTCACCTTTACAGATCAAGTTGTATTTCTCCTGCATTACTCGTATCGGCGTTTAGAGCAGTAGAATTGAAATCGAACTTAAATACTACGAAGCTTTGCGTTGATCTTCCTGCTAGCTACAATCCTGGCTCGGCTTTCTCGTCGAAACAGTGATCTCGTCACGGCCAACAATCAGAAAATCAGGTGCCATCAGGTGTGTATCGTCAAGAAACGCAAAAGGATGCTTTACATACATCTTTGTAGAATTGTGCCTTTGTGCCAAATAGTTATATAATTTATTTTTATCTATTTTTAGAAGTTGAAACCTGAAAACACAACGACAATAAGCAGAAGACAACTGAAGCACAGAAAGAAGATCATCTGTAGAGACAGGAAATCCACCAGAAAGATAACCAAATAAATCATATAACTGGAGAAAACTCAAAACTGGAGATTGCTGCCGAGGAAACAAATGCAAAGCCACGAACAGGAATAGGGAATGAGCCACATAATCAGTCCATACAAAATCACATGAAACAACTTAAACGGGAGGACGGACACGGATCATGAACGATGACGAAGTATTTGATCTAAAAAAGTCCAACATTCGGACGCATTAGGAAATCAACACACTTCTCAAAACGAATAGCCACTTACAAATATCTAATTCGAAACAATTTCCGGCAGAACAGACTTTCATTTCATACATTTGTTTATTCTACATACATTCTATGGAGCTTTACACAGAAAGCATAAAAAAGAAACGAAAGGATGAATAATCAGTACAACATTAATAATTTCACAATGATTATATATATTGATTATATATAATGATATTATCTTACGAAGAGCTTACGCGATCTAGAATAATTTCCTAGCTCAATACCTTACGGATCGTGTGCTCAATATCCTGACACTGCTATATAATAACATCTGACATCGACGAGATCATATATCGAAAGACCAAGAACAATTGGTTCATTAAACTCTGTATACTAATCATTTACATACGTAGTCAGTTCATTCAATTCATGCTTTCATATTACGATTTTTCTAACATTTCATCAACCCTGAAATCGTTCAAACAGCTTCGTACCGCATAAATTTTACGTTAAACCTAATTCTATACTTCCGTTACAAACATTTCTTACTTACAAATTGAACTTTCTAAATCCTCCTCTACACATACTTCAAACAGACTCTTGGCTTTCCAATATCCAACAATACCTCATCACCAGCATTAATCACGATCAATTTCACCACCACCATCTTCGCACGAAAGTCCAAAGATAACGTAGAATATGTGACATTTCATCTTGTGACTACGATTTGTTGTTTCCATTTGCTGCATTCATTTAACGATATTGGCTAGTTTCCATCCGACAATATTTGCCATTCCTTTTGCACAATCCTCTAGTTTACGATGATTTTTTCTCTCGGGTAACAGAACAGCTAGCGCTTTAATCAGGGCTTATTAGAAACGATAGATTTTGGATGATTTCCGATCTGTTTTCCATTGTTGCTTCATTTTCCGCTACTCGACCGTCAACGTGGATTCTTTAAAGGATTTTCCATTCAACGGGTTGCATTAGAATCGCAATCTATTGGTAGTTCTGCGATTACTGGGTGTTCTGTTTAATTCCATATTTCAAATTACACATTGCGCTGGTTGTTTCATCTTCGAACCGCAGGGATACAGTAGCAGTATCAGCACACCGTTGTTCTGCAGCATCTCGTCGCTGTACAGTAAATCGATAGCAATATGTCCACTCGTTCGATACGAATCACTTCGTTTTATACTAGAGTTTCAAGTTGATAATTTTCTGATTTGATTCCTCGGCGTTTGCTGATGTTGTTGAGTGGATTCAACTTTACGGTTTTCGTGGATGCATACTTTGCATTCCATATCAGGAATGGCCGTTCGAGAACATACCATTTTATAGTCAATATGTGCCATTGCAGTCTGCAGCTACCAAATTCAATTCTATTGCTGATGCACCGCAGTAATTGAATGATGTACTTAGATTCGTTGTGATGTAGTAAAGTTGACGGGCACAAATAACATTCAGTCTTCAGGTGATTTCATTTAGCAGCATGTTGAGCGAATTTTCGTCACTCTGGTACCTCAATACTAAGTTGTGGCAGATCATTGATGCGACCAATACTGAGATTTGGTCTGAGGATATGGTCACCAATGCTGTTCCATCCTATTTCCTTACCTAATCGTCCTAGTTTTTAAAATCTGTCTTGTAAGATATTCTATAAGCTTTTACCAATCATTTTCCTTAAAATTATTTTTAACGTATATCATTTCACTTATCAGTTGAATGTCGTTGCTTGTAGTTGATAATGTAAAACCGTAGAGATGTCAAATGTATCGAAGAATTGGTTTTGCAGGTCAGATCTACAAGAGCAAGCTTCCTTCCTTTCGCTTGAAAACACAGTGCCGATCAGACTGTTGGTCTATGATTTGAACAACATGAATTCTATGGATGAAAGAAGCAGAAATGCCAAATATAAATTTTAGTAAAACAATGTATTTAGTATTTCATTGGAATCATAAAACATGGTAAAATAGAAATGCATACCTTCATCTTATGTGAATTGCTCTCGATCGCTGCTTTTGGAGTGTTTGTTCGTTGGATGATTTTTTGCTCCATTCTTTGTATGATGTCTGCAGCCAAACTACTCTGTCGTGTTTTGTCATTTTGTCGGCAGATCATTGAGGTTTCATATCTTTTTAACGTGTTGAATTTCGTATGAGGTTCGTAACCCGATTCATACACAACAAACGCGGATAAGTATTTTACGAAATTATCACCGACAGAAATTGAAAGCAGTTTTGCTATTGAGGAGTACCTAACAATTCTCGAGTGTAAAATGAAATGCAAATTGTGATTCAGGTATTGTTTGATGTGAAAGAAGCTAGAAATGTTATTTTTAACTTTTCCAAAAAAACAAAAAAGAAATACTTTGAAGAATAGATATTCGCGTCCTATTTTCTTTACAAGAGTGAAACTTATTGAAGTGCGTTCATGACATGGATTATTGATTTAAAGCGGCACACACAGACTTCTTAACGAAGACATATTTTAACCGAAAATACCTAAAAAGACCTGATGTTTGCGGTAACGGTGATCGCACCGTGTGCTGGGTCGCATGTAACTATCAAATTGGACAAGGCTTTGTGTTCTACCATTTAAAAATTCCTCGCTATTTTTCGAGTTTGCCAAATGATAATGATAATGATAATGATAATGTTTATAATGTATGAAAATGTCACGAGCTGCTCTGTTATTTGTGTATTTGTAAGGATAACGGGTGATTGCCTTACTTTTCGTCCTTACTAACTTAAGCGACTCTGTCTCCGAAAGATGGCAGAGGAATTGTGATGAAAAAATAAAGACGTTTATTTATCTTTAACTTGTTCATTCGAGATAATTTGGAATCGGACTCCCGAACCACTCGCACCCAATTTACAAAACCGGTGGATTTGATGGGAACCGAGCCAGAAATAGCTAGTAGTTTTATAAAGGCGACAAGATTGGCTTTCGGGAAAACGAATTAAATTATGTTGGGCTACAAATAAAAACGCCCCATGGCCGCATGGAAGAAGGCAAGCTAAAAACTAAAGTGTAAGCATTTTCATTAGGTCGTTTACTATTGATTTTAAATTCGTTTTTAAAGGTATGGTTCGGTTACAAATACGTCTTAAATAAGAAGTTTAGAAACAATAAAGCGTCACTTCTTGTAACCGGCGGTGGGCCGAATGATTCAAAACCCATCAGTGAATTAGCAGAACGAGTCATCTTGCTTACTGATTTAAACAAAACAGTGCTAGGAAACAACGCTTAGATTTTTGGGTACAACCCGGAACCGAACCCTGAGGTACCTGAGAATGATTCACACATGATTCATGACCCATGCATGTGGTGGACTACATCATTTTGCACCTTGCATGGTAGATGTAAAATGCACAAAGCTATTTCCTGAAAGATTCACCAGCGATGCAATTACAAACGTAGATGGGTATCCTATATATCTGCGAAGAAATACTGATAATGAGGGGCAGTCATTCATGCTTTAATCAAACAACACAGATATCGACATCGACAATCACTGGGTTGTACCATATTCGTCCTATTAAGTAAAACATACATATTATCATATTAATGTTGGATTCTGCAGTTCAGTACAAAGCATCAAATATGCATCTGCAAGTAAGTGAACAAGGCGAGCGATATGGCTGTGTTTTGAATTTAGAATACAGAAGAAGATGGGACCAGATTAAATAAGAATATCGAAATAATGCGCTACTAAATCGACCGATATGGTCCATTTACACGCTCAGATCTTGATCGGCCGATCTAGTTCGAAAACGCACGGGAGCGTCTACACTGTTTTTTTTTTTTTGGTTTTTGTTTTGGTTCAGTGTTAGTCAATGTTTAGTCATTGAGGAAATAGAGTGCTGGTCTCTTTTCGGATTGAGTCTTTCCATTAAAAGCAAAGAAATCGAACGAGCCAAGAGGCGTTGTCGTTCTTAGTATTGAAGGAATGGCTTTTAAAGCGTAATCAGTTTTCTCACGTTCAACTGTTAAGAGAATTTAAAGACGAACCAAATGATTGGCGAAATTACATGAGGATGAATGTTGAAACGTATACTGATTTATTTAACATGGTTACCCCGTACATTCTGAAAAAAGACACTGTCATGCGGCAAGCAATCTCTCCGCTCCGGCTAAATAGCTTTCTGCGCAGAAAATCAGCGCAAACTTACAACCCTCAGCAGAGTATGGATAGGGAAAACATAGTTGAATTAACTATTGAATTAGGAGAAAGATGTGATGCTAACTTATTGCACCATTTCGAGCGTGGAGCAAGAGGTCTTATTTTCAATGATGCTATGGAAGTCCGATCGGGATGACGATGTTAGTAAAGCCCAAAAATCAGATAATAATCCAAAAAATGGAAAAACTGGAAAAAAGTGAAAAAATATGTTTGATCCTACCGAAATTAGCTCTATTATTAAAGAAAAGATAAAATCGACCCTATCCAGCAACCAACTAGAACTTATATTAAAGACAAGAGAGCGCGTACAATGGATGTTGGAAGAAATAATTCGGCCCATACATTAAGATATTTTTAAAAACGAGCGTATAATTACTTGGCTGTAGATTTGAAGTCGTTTAGTCGTTTTCCGTTAAGATCGACGAAAGCAAATGAACTAAACGTAAGTACAACCACGGTAGAGTGAGCGTTTCGGTTGTTGTTGGTATCTGCCGTGAAACAAAGGAGTTTTTCTTCGAAACAACGGAGAACAGAAACCAGGAAGTTCTGCAAGACATCATTTTAAGAAACGTCCTGCCGGGAACACGCATATTGACCGACGGTTGGTTAGGATACAATAGTCTCGCTATTGCTGGTTTATACTACGGTCGTGTCGGTCACTCCCAGAATTTCAATAATCCAGGAGACCCATCTATTCACACTCAAACGATTGAAACTGGTTGGCGATGGTTGAAACATTTCCTGGCCTATAAAGGGACGAATAAAGGATGTGTTGTGAAATATGTGGTAGAGTACAAACTTCGGCAGCATCCAAATGTTTTTTAAAAGTTTTTGAACAATTCTCCAAGTATAAACTCGGAGAATGCATAATATTTTTTTAAACTGTTTAAACTAAAACTTTTTTTTGTACTACGGCAGCAGTGGTGCGCCGATGGGACACCTGTGGGCGCGAATAAGCAGTGCTGGCTTGTTATGTGCCGCGTACAGCCGCAGTGCCCAGTTTACACGGCCGGAGTTTTTGTGCGAGATTACAAACCAGACCATGTGGATTTCCTGCGTTGGTTTGTGGAGAGTGCCAACAAAGCTACCGAGACCGGACTCCACGGTGCCGACGGATCTCGTGCGTCCCTGTGAAGCTGGCACATTTTATCGCTGGCGCTGGCGATGCTGAAGCACGTGCGCTGGTGATGGGTAAGCAAAATTTAGCGCTTAACTTCATCAATTTGCTCCCAACATACTCATTTACTTCTGACATTCACTAGGGACGGCTGGTACGACGGCAACGGATGGATGTCCGAAAGGGCTGTGCGAGATATGGCGTGTAGAGAGCGTGCCGTACTACCCATTGGATGCAGGTCCTGAACGGGGGCAGGCAGGAATGCTTCTTGGCAACCCCGGCCAAGAAGAAGTTTGTGTGCAATCCGTCGCCGGTGCACCAACTGGCCGGATTCCACCCCGTGAAGGAAGTTGTCATGTGCGATCTGCTGCGCATGTTGTACGGAGGCATCATGCCGACGATATTGCAGCGGCGCAACACGGGTCAGCAGGTCCTGAGTAACATCAAGGCAGAGTCTCAGTGTTTGCCCACCGAGATGCTCGCTGAGATCTCTCAAAGCAGCATTAAATACCTAACGCGAAACGAATGGCTTCGTATTTGTAGTCGGTGTAACTGCTTTCCGGGAGCTCTTTACTGCCGCCATCTTCGAGCTGTTCCTCAAGCTCTGGTTGGGCGTGCGAATGCTAGCCATGGACGCCATGGCATTCGATCTGCCCGCCAGCACGTACCTGAAGGACTTCGTCGCCGGATCGGCGAATGTTTTCCGAACACGAATTAGTAAAAAGAGGAACATCCGAACCAGTCATCGTTCGCCAATCGATATGGCTGAAGACCGCGAAATGTTGGTCAAGGAGATGAGGCAGACGATACAGGAACAAAATGAGGAAATGAGACTGATGGAGCTACAACTGCACCAGAGTAGGTTCCCGGTAATTTTTTCGTCAAAATCGAACTTTAGCTTAAATTCTTTTTCTCGGCTTCTCCCACAGGTCACCAGAAGTGCCAGGAAAGAATCAAGATTTGCGCGTTACAGAGCGCTTTAAAGCGTGCTGCAAGCGTGGCGCCGCCCCGGCCCGCATCGACCAGCAGGGGCACCTCCACCATCAGCCTAGCAACAGCTCCCGACCAAATATCATTCCACCCTTCCCACTGCCGCTGCTATCTGTTGCCGATCTGCTAGAATGCAACAGATTGCTGCAGCGGCCAGAAATGGCAAAGGTAGTGGGAAGGTACTTCCTTGTAATACGTCCCATCCAGTCAGAATACATTCCCCGGTGGTTTTTTAAGGAGCTGCTGGCCCAATGTTCGCGGTTGGGGGCAAAAGGCAAACAAAGGTTCGCGGCGTTACCAAACATCGTTGAAAATTTCTGCGAAATTAGCAAGAAACTCCACTTTTACCCAAACGGTGCAGTAGTCGCACTGGAAAATGCAATAAAAAAAACTGCATTAAAGTAAAACGGATCCGGAGTATGAATTTCATTGAAGTCAAGTCGCGGCGCGTAACCATGGCAACGGGAGTTTCTCCAAGTGCACTCCGTCTCGATTCTTTTTGTTCGTCGGTCGGTTTTTTCGCTCCACGACACACAGTTCGGTTTTACCTGTCGGTTCGGTCCTCGCAAAATCCAAATTCGTTAAAAAAAATCCAACCATCGACCATGGATGCTAATCCGACATTGGCCAACGTAAGTAATTTGCGGCTTTTTTGTGGCATTTTTGCTGCAAAGCGTGTAGTTTAAGTGAAGCACTGTGGCTCAGCCTAGGGCCCGAATGTGCGGATACATGGGCTCTCACACAGGCCTTCTTTTTCTTTGTGTTCGTTCTCGTTCTTAGCCTCTAGATGGTTTGGACGAGATGCTGGCAAGCAGTGATGCTTTTTACATCGAGATTTCGCACACTCTGGCCAAGGTCGCTGAGATTAGAAAGAAGGCAAAGGAGTCGACGCGGAAGGCCGACGAGTATCTTGCTCTGCGCGAGATAATGTACTATCCGGTGATGGGAGGCGTTTTCTGCTCTATATATATCGGCAAGTGTCCTAGTGATTTACGCTCGACGTACGACGCTGTACAACCGCGGCTTGCAATTTTGCTTTCAGCTGAGCTGTTGCAGCTTTACGCCGAGCACAAGCAGCAACTAAGGCTACAGTGGTGCGCCGATGGCACAATGGCACGTGAAAAAGCAAACCTGGCTGGTTGTGTGGCGCGTGCTGCCGCGAGGCCGAGTGCATACGGCCGGAGTTTTTGTTGGCGACAGCAGACCGACAGACGCCGATTTCATGCGCTGGTTTGTGGAGAGCGCGAACAAAATCACTCAGTCCGGTGATCCTGTCCCAGTCCTGCCGTGGATCCCGGTGAAACTAGCCCATTTCATTGGCGATGCTGAAGCACATGCGCTGGTGATGGGTAAGAACAAAATTTTGAGCTTAACTTAATCAAATTCATTCTCCTAACATACTCATCTGCTTCTGACACTCACTAGGGACGGCTTCTTCGAACGCAGCGGATGCATGTCCGAAAGGGCTGTGCAAGGTATGGGGTGTAGAGAGCGTGCCGTACTACCCGCTGGAGGCAGGTCCTGAACGGGGTGAGGAATGCTTCTTGGCGCCCCTGGCCAAGAAGAAGTTTGTGTGCCGTCCGTCGCCCGTGCACGAACTGGCCGCATTCCACCCCGTGAGGGACGTTATCGTGTGCGACCTGGTGCACATGTTGTACGGAGGCATCACGCCGACGATACTGCTGCATCGCACCAAGAATCAGCGGCTCCTCAAGTGCATCAAGGCAGCGTCTCGGTGTTTGCCCACCGAGATGCTCGCTGAGATACAACATGCCAACCTAGACAAGATGACGCGGAAAGAGCTAGGCTTTGCATTTGTAGTGGGTGTGACTGCCTTTGAGAACCACTTCTCGGCCGCCATGTTCGAGCTGTTCCTGAAGCTCTGGTTGGGGGTGCGAATGCTGGCCATTGACGCCACGGCATTCAATCTGCCCGCCAGCACGCACCTGAAGGACTTCGTCGACGGATCGGCGAATGTTTTCCGACCAGGGCAGGAAAAGCTGATAGGAACCAGTTACTACTAGTGGCAGGTTTTGTGTTTTGTTTTGCATGTTGTGTGTGTGCAGAGGAAAAGCGGTTATGCGTGTTTTTCCACGAACGTAGTTTAATGCAGTGCAGTTAGAAATTAGAGAAATCACTGCATCTCCCTTTGGTCGGAGATTACAGTTCTGAGCGTTTGCTGCCGGGATAACGTACTTCTGGGTCGAGGATATACGCTTTAAGATGGTGAGTTTGGAGCACCCTCACGGAATATGTTCTGTTTCCGTTGTTGGAGATGGATCAGAACGATTTCTAAAGGTATATTGTCACATGCCTCTCGCGAGAACTTTCGCTCAAAATTCCCTAATAAACGCAACGTTTGTGGACAAACAAACCGAGGAAGTTATTGTTCGCCGTGACTTTCATTCATGCCCTTTTAGTGTTCATTTCTTTCAGAATCTATACCGCAAGAAAGAAAAATGCCTTCATTTAGTGCAATTAACTGAAGGCAAATCATGTCTATGGGATAGGGGGCACCGCCTTTGCAGGAACTCGTTTCGCCAAGATGGCGCATTGGAGATAGCCTCCTGCTACAGAAGCGGACCTTAACGACCAATTTCTGCAAGAAGAAATGAAAATCGCTCCAAGCGTCATACCGCGCTTTTAGAAACGATCTGATTAAGAGCATGGCGACAGGGATTAGCAAGTAATTAAATGTTTATTACTGCAAACAATTATTAAATAATTCATTATTGACAAATATAATTTACCCTCCAACAGCTCCGAGTTCGTTTGTAAGGACAACACCATGGTTTAAGTACGAGGCCACGTCATTTATGACATGCACCAGTGAAACGGAGCCGTCCCTCAATAGAAACGATCACTGAAAATATTGAAAACGAAATGATTGCTTCGAGTCCAAACACTTCCTTTTCTCGCGTTTCCGCCTTCTCTTAAGGCGAAAGCTTTTATGTAATGAATGTAGTAGTGAAGATCATCTTCGTACAGATTCGATCATCTTCATCTTCTCAACAACTGTTGGACTACATAATCAAGTAGCAGCCCAGAAAATGAACGACAGTCGGAAACTACTTGGCGGCCCGGGCGAGTCCATCGAAGTTGATGAGTCCTCGCTTGTCAAGCGAAAAAATGACGATGCGACAAATCCTGCATATGGTCGCTCCTGATTTTTGAGTGGTCGCGGGATGGAGATAGAGCAACGATCGCGAGCGATATTGGATACCATTTGAACACAGCCTACAGTCGGTTTAAAATTCTGCACGAAGCAGCAGCGCAACATGTGCGCGATATCCCAGTAATACTTGGCGGACCGAACTGAAGGAAGGTCTCCTTGCACTGGTTTTGAATTCACGGCTCGTATTGATGCTACTGTGGCAAAATGACACTTGTAGTCGTGTGCAAGACCTTCCAATTATGGCATCCCTTCACTCGCTTGCCCAATCCATTTTGATCGGAAAGCTCTTTTATCGGCTCTGATTGGCCTTTCACCTTTCCGTCTCTATTTTTCGCTCTCACTTTTGCGCCTCCGTTGTTCCTTGAATTTGAAACTTGGTCATAAGTCTAGGTATTAATTTAAGACTCAAGCGCCAATTCCTAGAAGATATCTCCCAGGAGCGTTCCGGCAGAGGCAATTCTGCAAGAACGAATGAAAATTTGGTCATGCAAGATATCTTGAGGACCTATAAGGATCTTGATTTGACCACAAACTACCGTTGCACCGAATTCGCTACTGGTCGCCCATAGGACAACGAGGAAGAAAACTATTCCTCTTCCAGGAATCGTCAACTCATACATCAGTCCCCGACTGAGGAAGTGCCACGTTTTAACATTGGCCAAGTGGTGGGGTCCGCCACCTTTCCAGTAGGAGTCAGAAGTGCGACCAAGACGATGAGCCATGTCGTTGAAGGATTGCACTTAGTCCAAAACGGAGGCTTCTTCGTAAATACCAATGTTACTTGCTCCAGAAGAAGAAACGCGAACAGGAATAAATGGCTATTAGTACGTAATTGAAAAGCGCGAAGCGGGCGTGCATGCAAAGAATTTATCCGAAATTGAGAAATTCCTCCACATTGCAGGATTCACCTGTCGTACAACAATACAACAAAATTACAACAGCTTGAAATGTGAACTTAAATGCCTTCTAAAATGCTGATAAATGGTTGTTGGCTAAAGTAAACAAGAAAAAGGTTGTTATAGCCATGGATTATGCCTCAACAGGCTACGTATGTGGCAAACAGCAACTCAATATTAAAAGTTACCGTTCAACTTGTAAAGAACTGGACCTTCTTCCTCTACAGTTCTTCACGTTGAATAAGGACGAATGAAAAAATAAAAAGAAATTTACCAAATACCACTTACTGATGTGGTTTGCAAAATGGTACCACTAAGAGTACATGTTCTGTTACTAAATATTACTACGCCTTGCTACCAGGACAGACCCAGGACATTCCGATCCACCGCATCAAAACGCACGTGTCTTCCGCTTAAAGCTGAAGTCCATTCTGGAGAATCTCTCGACAGGAGTTTTTGAAGTACAAATCCAAATTCGGAATAGAATCTCGTATGCACGTCATCGAGTAACAGAAAAGTGAACTGCCGCACCCGTATTGCTTGCCTGCCCATTATTGCCTAGAGTGATAAGCACCTGACTACGATCCGCTCGTGTCTGTCGAAATTACGTATCAATAGTCCAAGACTTGATGGCAAATGTGCTTCGCAAATATAGTATTTAATCAGCCTTTAAGAGTCTTCAAAAATCTTAAAAGAAGTAAGCTCTTTTCCACTAAGGCTCCCGTGGATGCATGCAGTAAGACTGTAATAATAATTAACAGAGTACCTGCTTTATCCAGATTTTCACCAAATCGGCACCAAACCACGTCATTCTGAAAAGCTGGTTACGGGTCTTTGTAGATATTATCATCCATAAGTTGACGTCCTAAAATATACAAAGCAGAAGAAATTAATACACGCATAAACGAAATTCCAATATAACATACGACCATGTGCCAAGAAAACGAATATAAATACGCAATTAACTCCAGACGAAACATTTTCCATATTGGTTTGTTCTCTTTTCTTCCTCGAAGTAGAAAATGAACAAAAGCGAAGCATCGCTAGCGCTCCACACGTTTGAACACGTTCGAACACCTTTTTGTTTCGCATATATTAAGGAAGTCGGAACCGGCAGCCCCAACATCCTTTAAATAAAGACTCAAATATTTAACAAAAAAAACGCACGCTGACCGAATTTCTACGCGATATCTGCTTACCATATGACACAGAAAATAATAATATCTCTAATCGAAATCATTTTCCTAACAAAGAAAATCTGAACTGCTGCACACCAGTTTGCTTGGGCTTCCACACTTCTCTAGAATGAAAAATACCTAGAACATTCCAACATGGCGGCAAACACCAAACCGAACTACATTTCGCAAAAAGCAACCCGATAGACGGCGCATTGTTTGCCGACTTAGTTGAAGAACTTAATGCTCACAGGCCTACAAGGATACTGATAAAAGGCGTAGTCCGCAACGTGACACTACTAACAATAATAGCTGACATTGAAGGACAAAATAAGGTGACCAACACCAGCCACCATAGGAGCAACGACAGCAGTAGGAAGAGCGTGGTCGTAGCGAAGCGATGTCTATTCCCTGCAGATCGCAGGGAAGCAAGGGATCTGAGTGCCCTCAAGGCGGGGGATACCCGGCTAACATTTCCCTTGAGCGCGTGGCGGAAACGCCAAATTATCACCTGAATAACTTCAACCCCATACAGCAAATTGCAGTGAGCGAAGCTGGACATATGTTTCATGGGGGTGCTATGAGGAAATTAATGGAGCATCATAAGGCTAATTGGCACCGAGACGAATGTCATTTGTTTGACAAGAGAATGCAGAGCACTGTGAGCCTCAGTGCCAAAACTATTATCGCTGCGTTCACGAACTATTCTATATATGACTTGGATAAGTGGCCACTTAGCAGGCGAGCAGACTGAGCAGTTTGCCTTCCTGCTTCATTATGCGGCCGCGACCATTTTTCTCGATCTGGTGGAGATCGAAGATCTGGCAATAATCACCAAATTGCATCCATTCTTTCAACTTCTTCTTTTGAATCGTTGTACGTGGTGGCACAGCTGTGTCTGGATTTTGTTGTAGGACATATCCCCGACGAATGGAGAACGAATAATTGGCACAATATGTTGTACGTTATGGATGAAGTTCGAGCTTTCGGTCCCTTGTTCCTTCTATCAACGGACAGTTTCGAACATCTCATCCGGTGGTTCAGGGAACTAATTGTGGCTCACCACAAAGACAACCCTCTCGCTGTTTTTGATAACATACAACATATTACAAAACCACCACCACAATACCCAGTAGTGAAAGAAGAAGACAGCACAATAACGATTACGTTGAACGAGCATTGCAGGTTACAAAACATTACTGCCGACAAATGGTTCCTGATGAAGGACCTAAAAATTGTTGCAATGCTAAACATAGCTAGCAGGTATAACGATGCAGACCTGCTGCAACTTTGCGGAGTTCCACGAGCCAGAAATGTACGACCTGGAGCAAGTGATTACTAAGCTGTCAATGATTTCTATTGACAACCGATACTACTTCATTCCCGTCCCAGAATCATTTGCTCCGGGATACAGGGCAGATATTCTAGATCTAGAAAGAATAACAAGTGCTCATGCTCAACCTCAACCAACATCAATAGAGGAACGCCAGTGGCTGTATTGCGGGAATGACGGCTGTAATTTTAAAACCTACTGCCGGCACAGGCTGGTACACTACAAAATGGTGCATACAAACAAGTGGCCGTTTGTATGCACACAGTGCCACAAATCCTTCCGCCTATCTAATCAGCTACAATCGCACCTTCCCGATGATATAATCCTGATCCTCCCTCTTTCCCTTTCCCGCTCCAGAGTGTAAAACAACACCGATCACTAATTCTTATTTTTTTATACAGGATGGAGGCGTTCACGCAGTGTGTAGAGCAACTGCTGCGTGAGTCCCGGCGGCTGCTGACAACCATTGCAAACCCAGCAATGAGGGTGCTGGAAATCAGTGCCCTACTAATGATGTTCGCCGTGGAGAAGGCGAAACATTTAGCCAAAGGTAGGTGTTACCATATTTGCTATTACCAGAAATTTTTGACGTACCTTAACCATGCGGCTCCTCATATCGTATTGTTTCGTGGTAACGAGTTAATTAACGTTGCCCCAACCTTCCCGGTACTACGCTTAAGCGCGCTAGGAGGCTTCACGCGTGTGAGCATCATCTCGTAGCACCGGAACCGATGAACTTTTGCTGAACAGACATTTATCAAAGCAAAGATGAAATTCCTTGGTCAAAGTGTTGATAAAGAAGTTTTACACAAGAATCCTGGTAAGGTGAAAGCCTTTTGGAAGGAAATGAATCCATCGAATATCAAAAGGGTTGGAAAAAAAACAACTGCTAATTGAAAGTCACCAAGACGTTGTTATAAGTCATGTAATCGAATATTTGAAATCGGGGTTGACTCAGAATATTCCAGAGGAAGTATTCAAGACATTTCATTCGAAACAAGTAGAACTGAGTGTGGAGCAGGGTGTTCTTTTGAGGACACCACATTGTTGTGCCCTATAAATTGCCTACAAGCATACTCTTGGAAATACATTCCGTTCATCCAGGAATAGTTAAATGGGAGATAGTGTTATATATTCGTAGTGTGTAGTGCACATTGATTGCTATGTGCTTGGTTATGAAAAGGATAGCATCTAAGGTTAAGTCTTCTAGTACAAGCCATGGGCCCGGTCAAGATGTATGAAATATGTGATAAATATGGAATATGATATCAACGAGGTACTTATCGATAACGGCAAGCTGAATCAACTCATTACTGCACCAATAGGGCGTCTCCTGTGTGTGGTACAGCGTCCTTGCCCCTGCAAGCAACATGCAATTTTCGTGACCACCGTCGTTGGTAGAATCGATTCACCGATACTCTTGATTGTCGAGCTAAAACAAGTTGCTTAAAGACAAAAAATGTATTAATAAATCATAATTAATGATTATACAGTTTGGTAGCATATGTACAACTTATTACCTCAGGCATTTGACTGATTCTTTGAACTCATAGTAATTGCCCCGCGGATGAAGACTTTCTTCACGTTAGATTATGCCCAGGCGTCCCAACAGCATTTGTTGCGAGAGATCATCGGCTGAGCTGCACATGGGTTAATCTGTGCTCCAACGTTACGGAACACCGTTAAGGATGGGGGGTCTTTCCTGAAAATAGAATATACAAGTACGTGAATGACTACGATTTTCTCTTGGTTTTCGCTACAACACCAGTACAATCCTCAAGGCCATCACTGATCACACCACATTGATACCCCATGCAAAATTATTTCACTTGTACTGCGCAGCTTAAATGAAAATCAAAGAGCGCATTGCTTTAAATTTGCCCTTAATAGCGAATGGATGGAATAGACGAGGTACGGCTAGTTTTCAACGCCCATCAATAAGAATACATTTTGTTGCTTAAAAAATATTAAGAACAAAATTGCCATAATCTGGGAATGCGCTCAGAGTGAGAAATTAATCAAACCATATCATCCAAACCCACGCTTAATTACTACAGCAATACGATATTAACTAAAAACAGGATGAAAATGATGCAGCTATAAGAGAATAGGTTTAGAAAATTTATGAATAACCGCAGCTTACCAAAAGGATACAGCATAACTTACCATCAAATCAATTACACCACATTTGAATCAACACTTTTTCGTTTTCCAAGAAAGTGGCACTGCCTCCGTCAAGTGCAAAAATGGCCGCGCAAACCACACCGAACCACACCTCGCAAAGAGCAGAACAAAATTGATCGAACACGAGCATGTTGCGCCTTCTTTGCTCGATTCTGGCGAGCTAGTCGATGATCGCTTTTGGAGGGAACGCGCGATCCCATAAGCTAGCAATTTCAGATTTGCGCATTGGAGTAAATGACATAGACGATGAGACAACTCTACTTTCGATCGATGAAACTTGATTCTCGAATTTTCCACTTTGAGAGCTATTTTGAATTCACAGAAATTATTCTGTATCCATATTTTATTTCATAGAATTGAATTTCTGAATGATTTTGAATTTGTAACTTAAAACGTAAAATCGATTTCCAAACTCGATTTTCAACGACCATGGATAGAATTGTCTCATCGTCTTTCTCATTTACTCCAATGCGCAAATCTTAATTTGCTAACTTATGGGATATCGCGTTCCCTCCAAAAGCGATCATCGACTAGCTCGCCAGAATCGAGCAAAGAAGGCGCAGCCAGCTCGTGTTCGATCAATTTTGTTCTGCTCTTTGCGAGGTGTGGTTTGGTGTGGTTTGCGCAGCCATTTTTGCACTTGACGGAGGCAGTGCCACTTTCTTGGAAAACGAAAAAGTGTTGATTCAAATGTGGTGTAATTGATTTGATGGTAAGTTATGCTGTATCCTTTTGGTAAGCTGCGGTTATTCATAAATTTTGCAAACCTATTCTCTTATAGCTGCATCATTTTCATCCTGTTGTTTTTAGTTTATTTCGCATTGTTATAGGAATTAGGCGTGGGTTTGGATAATATGGTTTGAATAATTTCTCACTCTGAGCGCATTCCCAGATTGTGGCAATTTTGTTCTTAATATTTTTCAAGCAACAAAATGTATTCTTATTGATGGGCGTTGAAAACTAGCCGTGCCTCGTCCATTCCTTCCATTCGCTGTTTCCGGCAAATTTAAAGCAATGCGCTCTTTGATTTTCATTTAAGCTGCGCAGTACAAGTGAAATAATTTTGCATGGGGTATCAATGTGGTGTGATCAGTGATGGCCTTGAGGATTGTACTGGTGTTGTAGCGAAAACCAAGAGAAAATCGTAGTCATTCACGTACTTGTATATTCTATTTTCAGGAAAGACCCCCCATCCTTAACGGTGTTCCGTAACGTTGGAGCACAGATTAACCCATGTGCAGCTCAGCCGATGATCTCTCGCAACAAATGCTGTTGGGACGCCTGGGCATAATCTAACGTGAAGAAAGTCTTCATCCGCGGGGCAATTACTATGAGTTCAAAGAATCAGTCAAATGCCTGAGGTAATAAGTTGTACATATGCTACCAAACTGTATAATCATTAATTATGATTTATTAATACATTTTTTGTCTTTAAGCAACTTGTTTTAGCTCGACAATCAAGAGTATCGGTGAATCGATTCTACCAACGACGGTGGTCACGAAAATTGCATGTTGCTTGCAGGGGCAAGGACGCTGTACCACACACAGGAGACGCCCTATTGGTGCAGTAATGAGTTGATTCAGCTTGCCGTTATCGATAAGTACCTCGTTGATATCATATTCCATATTTATCACATATTTCATACATCTTGACCGGGCCCATGGCTTGTACTAGAAGACTTAACCTTAGATGCTATCCTTTTCATAACCAAGCACATAGCAATCAATGTGCACTACACACTACGAATATATAACACTATCTCCCATTTAACTATTCCTGGATGAACGGAATGTATTTCCAAGAGTATGCTTGTAGGCAATTTATAGGGCACAACAATGTGGTGTCCTCAAAAGAACACCCTGCTCCACACTCAGTTCTACTTGTTTCGAATGAAATGTCTTGAATACTTCCTCTGGAATATTCTGAGTCAACCCCGATTTCAAATATTCGATTACATGACTTATAACAACGTCTTGGTGACTTTCAATTAGCAGTTGTTTTTTTTCCAACCCTTTTGATATTCGATGGATTCATTTCCTTCCAAAAGGCTTTCACCTTACCAGGATTCTTGTGTAAAACTTCTTTATCAACACTTTGACCAAGGAATTTCATCTTTGCTTTGATAAATGTCTGTTCAGCAAAAGTTCATCGGTTCCGGTGCTACGAGATGATGCTCACACGCGTGAAGCCTCCTAGCGCGCTTAAGCGTAGTACCGGGAAGGTTGGGGCAACGTTAATTAACTCGTTACCACGAAACAATACGATATGAGGAGCCGCATGGTTAAGGTACGTCAAAAATTTCTGGTAATAGCAAATATGGTAACACCTACCTTTGGCTAAATGTTTCGCCTTCTCCACGGCGAACATCATTAGTAGGGCACTGATTTCCAGCACCCTCATTGCTGGGTTTGCAATGGTTGTCAGCAGCCGCCGGGACTCACGCAGCAGTTGCTCTACACACTGCGTGAACGCCTCCATCCTGTATAAAAAAATAAGAATTAGTGATCGGTGTTGTTTTACACTCTGGAGCGGGAAAGGGAAAGAGGGAGGATCAGGATTATATCATCGGGAAGGTGCGATTGTAGCTGATTAGATAGGCGGAAGGATTTGTGGCACTGTGTGCATACAAACGGCCACTTGTTTGTATGCACCATTTTGTAGTGTACCAGCCTGTGCCGGCAGTAGGTTTTAAAATTACAGCCGTCATTCCCGCAATACAGCCACTGGCGTTCCTCTATTGATGTTGGTTGAGGTTGAGCATGAGCACTTGTTATTCTTTCTAGATCTAGAATATCTGCCCTGTATCCCGGAGCAAATGATTCTGGGACGGGAATGAAGTAGTATCGGTTGTCAATAGAAATCATTGACAGCTTAGTAATCACTTGCTCCAGGTCGTACATTTCTGGCTCGTGGAACTCCGCAAAGTTGCAGCAGGTCTGCATCGTTATACCTGCTAGCTATGTTTAGCATTGCAACAATTTTTAGGTCCTTCATCAGGAACCATTTGTCGGCAGTAATGTTTTGTAACCTGCAATGCTCGTTCAACGTAATCGTTATTGTGCTGTCTTCTTCTTTCACTACTGGGTATTGTGGTGGTGGTTTTGTAATATGTTGTATGTTATCAAAAACAGCGAGAGGGTTGTCTTTGTGGTGAGCCACAATTAGTTCCCTGAACCACCGGATGAGATGTTCGAAACTGTCCGTTGATAGAAGGAACAAGGGACCGAAAGCTCGAACTTCATCCATAACGTACAACATATTGTGCCAATTATTCGTTCTCCATTCGTCGGGGATATGTCCTACAACAAAATCCAGACACAGCTGTGCCACCACGTACAACGATTCAAAAGAAGAAGTTGAAAGAATGGATGCAATTTGGTGATTATTGCCAGATCTTCGATCTCCACCAGATCGAGAAAAATGGTCGCGGCCGCATAATGAAGCAGGAAGGCAAACTGCTCAGTCTGCTCGCCTGCTAAGTGGCCACTTATCCAAGTCATATATAGAATAGTTCGTGAACGCAGCGATAATAGTTTTGGCACTGAGGCTCACAGTGCTCTGCATTCTCTTGTCAAACAAATGACATTCGTCTCGGTGCCAATTAGCCTTATGATGCTCCATTAATTTCCTCATAGCACCCCCATGAAACATATGTCCAGCTTCGCTCACTGCAATTTGCTGTATGGGGTTGAAGTTATTCAGGTGATAATTTGGCGTTTCCGCCACGCGCTCAAGGGAAATGTTAGCCGGGTATCCCCCGCCTTGAGGGCACTCAGATCCCTTGCTTCCCTGCGATCTGCAGGGAATAGACATCGCTTCGCTACGACCACGCTCTTCCTACTGCTGTCGTTGCTCCTATGGTGGCTGGTGTTGGTCACCTTATTTTGTCCTTCAATGTCAGCTATTATTGTTAGTAGTGTCACGTTGCGGACTACGCCTTTTATCAGTATCCCTGTAGGCCTGTGAGCATTAAGTTCTTCAACTAAGTCGGCAAACAATGCGCCGTCTATCGGGTTGCTTTTTGCGAAATGTAGTTCGGTTTGGTGTTTGCCGCCATGTTGGAATGTTCTAGGTATTTTTCATTCTAGAGAAGTGTGGAAGCCCAAGCAAACTGGTGTGCAGCAGTTCAGATTTTCTTTGTTAGGAAAATGATTTCGATTAGAGATATTATTATTTTCTGTGTCATATGGTAAGCAGATATCGCGTAGAAATTCGGTCAGCGTGCGTTTTTTTTGTTAAATATTTGAATCTTTATTTAAAGGATGTTGGGGCTGCCGGTTCCGACTTCCTTAATATATGCGAAACAAAAAGGTGTTCGAACGTGTTCAAACGTGTGGAGCGCTAGCGATGCTTCGCTTTTGTTCTTCATTTTGTACTTCGAGGAAGAAAAGAGAACAAACCAATATGGAAAATGTTTCGTCTGGAGTTAATTGCGTATTTATATTCGTTTTCTTGGCACATGGTCGTATGTTGTATTGGAATTTCGTTTATGCGTGTATTAATTTCTTCTGCTTTGTATATTTTAGGACGTCAACTTATGGATGATAATATCTACAACGGCCCGTAACCAGCTTTTCAGAATGACGTGGTTTGGTTCCGATTTGGTGAAAATCTGGATAAAGCAGGTACTCTGTTAATTATTATTACAGTCTTACTGCATGCATCCACGGGAGCCTTAGTGGAAAAGAGCTTACTTCTTTTAAGATTTTTGAAGACTCTTAAAGGCTGATTAAATACTATATTTGCGAAGCACATTTGCCATCAAGTCTTGGACTATTGATACGTAATTTCGACAGACACGAGCGGATCGTAGTCAGGTGCTTATCACTCTAGGCAATAACGGGCAGGCAAACAGTACAGGTGCGGCAGTTCACTTTTCTGGTACTCGATGACGTGAATACGAGATTCTATTCCGAACTTGGATTTGTACTTCAAATACTCCTGTCGAGAGAATCTCCAGAATGGACTTCAGCTTTAAGCGGAAGACACGTGCGTTTTGATGCGGTGGATCGGAATGTCCTGGGTCTGTCCTGGTAGCAAGGCGTAGTAATATTTAGTAACAGAACATGTACTCTTAGTGGTACCATTTTGCAAACCACATCAGTAAGTGGTATTTGGTAAATTTCTTTTTATTTTTTCATTCGTCCTTATTCAACGTCAAGAACTGTAGAGGAAGAAGGTCCAGTTCTTTACTGGAAAGGTGGCGGACTCCACCACTTGCCCGATATTAAATCGTGGCACTTCCTCAGTCGGTCAAGGAGCAACGGAGGCGCAAAAGTGAGAGCGAAAAGTAGAGACGGAAAGGTGAAAGGCCAATCAGAGCCGATAAAAGAGCTTTCCGATAAAAATGGATTGGGCAAGCGAGTGAAGGGATGCCATAATTGGAAGGTCTTGCACACGACTACAAGTGTCATTTTGCCACAGTAGCATCAATACGAGCCGTGAATTCAAAACCAGTGCAAGGAGACCTTTCTTCAGTTCGGTTCGCCAAGTATTACTAGACTATCGCGCACATGTTGCGCTGCAGAATTTTAAACCGACTGTAGGCTGTGTTCAAATGGTATCCAATATCGCTCGCGATCGTTGCTCTATCTCCATCCCGCGACCACTCAAAAATCAGGAGCGACCATATGCAGGATTTGTCGCATCGTCATTTTTTCGCTTGACAAGCGAGGACTCATCAACTTCGATGGACTCGCCCGGGCCGCCAAGTAGTTTCCGACTGTCGTTCATTTTCTGGGCTGCTACTTGATTATGTAGTCCAACAGTTGTTGAGAAGATGAAGATGATCGAATCTGTACGAAGATGATCTTCACTACTACATTCATTACATAAAAGCTTTCGCCTTAAGAGAAGGCGGAAACGCGAGAAAAGGAAGTGTTTGGACTCGAAGCAATCATTTCGTTTTCAATATTTTCAGTGATCGTTTCTATTGAGGGACGGCTCCGTTTCACTGGTGCATGTCATAAATGACGTGGCCTCGTACTTAAACCATGGTGTTGTCCTTACAAACGAACTCGGAGCTGTTGGAGGGTAAATTATATTTGTCAATAATGAATTATTTAATAATTGTTTGCAGTAATAAACATTTAATTACTTGCTAATCCCTGTCGCCATGCTCTTAATCAGATCGTTTCTAAAAGCACGGTATGACGCTTGGAGCGATTTTCATTTCTTCTTGCAGAAATTGGTCGTTAAGGTCCGCTTCTGTAGCAGGAGGCTATCTCCAATGCGCCATCTTGGCGAAACGAGTTCCTGCAAAGGCGGTGCCCCCTATCCCATAGACATGATTGGCCTTCAGTTAATTGCACTAAATGAAGGCATTTTTCTTTCTTGCGGTATAGATTCTGAAAGAAATGAACACTAAAAGGGCATGAATGAAAGTCACGGCGAACAATAACTTCCTCGGTTTGTTTGTCCACAAACGTTGCGTTTATTAGGGAATTTTGAGCGAAAGTTCTCGCGAGAGGCATGTGACAATATACCTTTAGAAATCGTTCTGATCCATCTCCAACAACGGAAACAGAACATATTCCGTGAGGGTGCTCCAAACTCACCATCTTAAAGCGTATATCCTCGACCCAGAAGTACGTTATCCCGGCAGCAAACGGCACAAGCCATGTGCCGCTCGAAAGCAGCCATGCTCTGCACGCCGTGCTCTCTGGCCTCACGAGCCATGTAAAGGAATGCCCACAGAATCACGACCTGGAGCTTGTAAAAACACAGCTCGGAACTGTAATCTCCGACCAAAGGGAGATGCAGTGATTTCTCTAATTTCTAACTGCACTGCATTAAACTACGTTCACGGAAAACACGCATAACCGCTTTTCCTCTGCACACACACAACATGCAAAACAAAACACAAAACCTGCCACTAGTAGTAACTGGTTCCTATCTGCTTTTCCTGCCCTGGTCGGAAAACATTCGCCGATCCGTCGACGAAGTCCTTCAGGTGCGTGCTGGCGGGCAGATTGAATGGCGTGGCGTCTAGTGATGGGCAAAACAGGCCTCAGCCCGGAATCGATTCCGGACGATTCCGACATCAGCCGGAATCGACTCCCGGAATCGATTCCGAAGATTCCGGTTTGTTGCCTAGGGGCCGGGGGGGGTGGTTGGTAGGTAATACGTTGCAGTTTCTCATTTTTTCCAAGTTCGTTGTTCTTCAGTTCACTTCAAACCATTACAAAATTCACTATTCGTTTATTCATAGTTCTGTATCCATGTGTTATAATTCCATACACTTACTTAATTAGCTACAATTACTTAACACACTAAAATACAATTTCCTTTTCACCTATTCTTCCTCCTCGTGATTTTGTTGAATGAATAGCATTTCGTTTATTTTTTTCGCAGTTAACCTACTTCTCCGTTCTGTCATTATTTGACCAGCCTTTGAGAAAATTCGTTCGCAAGGAACTGATGTAGCTGGCACACTTAAATACTTCTGTGCAAAAGTGCTTAATGCAGGATAGATCGTTTTTCGTTCTGTCCACCACAATAAGGGATTTTCTTTAATTTTTATATTTGCTTCACTCAAATAACGATCTAACTCGACAGCTGCCGCTATTCTCGGACTGCTATCAACCCTTTTTGTCGTGCATTGTTTTTTTAAAACGTTCCATATTTCCCCATCCTCATCGCTTTCTTCATCTTCGGCCACCTGTCCTTGAACCTGCCTAAGAGAGCTTTCATAATGAGAAATCATTTTACTTATCATTGAATCATAGATAATTTCAAAACGCATCGAATCTCCCAAAAAACCTTGTTTCTTAAATCTAGGATCTAGCAATATTGCAAACGAAACTAAATCTGAATTATTCATCTCAGTAAACCTATCCTTTATACCTCTTATTAATAGACCCCCTATTTTTTAACTTCTCCAACCAAGTCGTCTTCAAGCAATATTTTAGATATTTGCTCTTCTAATGAATAAACTAACACTCCCATTTTTGAAAGTGTAGCTGCTTTTTCACTCATAATTTCTAAAGTAACTAAGTTAAGCAAACTTAAAATTTTCACGCTTTGCTCTATAATGGTCCAATCATTATCAGATATATTAGATTGTATTTTTAAACTAGCAATGCATGATACTAAGGGAACTTTGTTTTTGAAAAAACGTTCCAACATGTCGTAAGTGGAGTTCCACCTTGTTATAGAGTCTTGTTTTAATTTTAGAGTATTGAAATTTAAATTTTCCTGAATTTCTACCAGTTTTTGCGTAGCTTTGTTGCTCTTCTTAAAGTGCATTACTATATTTTTTACCTCCTCCACTGTACTTTTAATAGATTTCTGGATGGCTTGTTGAACTATCAAATTGATCGTATGTGCACTACAGTTGTGATGAATATAATTTAATTCTGATGCGGCTGATTTCATATTGGATGCGTTATCCGTAACTAGCGTAAATATTTTCTCTTCTATTTCAAATTTTGCGACGACATTTCTAATAAAATCCGCAATATTTTTCCCACTATGTGGTGAATCAAACTTAGAACATTCCAGCAGATATGACGCCATTTTGTTGTTCATATTAATAAAGTGCGCTGTAATGGCCAAAAAACTGGTTTGATTAATATCAGACCACCCATCAGCTGTCAATGAAATCGAATTCGGTAATGCCAGCTTTTCCTTAACTTTAACGAAAATACTATTATAAAGTCTAGGTAACGCGGCGTTGGACATGGTTTTTCTGCTTGGAAGTTCATAATTGGGATTCAATTCTTTAACAAAATTTTTAAAATGAGTATCATCTACTATAGAAAAAGGGTGATATTCCTTACATATCATGATTAATAATAATGTATCTAATTTTTGTTTGGCTTCCGCAGAAATTGGTTTAATAGAACCAAAATAATTATGCAATGTTCTGGTGGCAGCATTGCTGGTGGCAGCATTGGAGCTCGATGTATTGTTGCTTGTTCTATTGACTGGTATTGTTGCATGTTTCTTCTGCAAATGCCGTCTCAAGTTGGAAGTTGATCCCCCACTAAAGGATATCACAGTCTGACAATATTGGCATTTAGCGCCATTGTCAATTTTACCAAAATGTTGCCAAACATCACTAACATCAGCCATTAGCGGAGTGCTCTAGAATGGTATTGAAAGGAATGGTTTCAATTGTCTGGATAAACACTTCTGTTAAATTTGCTCTTAATTAGTTGTTGCGATGATGCGCTACAAAATGACTGGGCGTATGTGCAATTCTGATGATGTTGAGTTAGAATTAATAAGAGCAAAGAGACGTTTTAACTTGCATGGTTCGAAATTTGCTTATTAAACTGCACTGTCCTTCGCGAAAAAGTAACAAAATAACGCGAAACAATAAAAGAAATCAAATCATCGCAAATCGGAAAAAAAGTATTTTATTATTTACTTTGTTGCTGAACAGCTACGCCATGTACAACTGGTTTATGGATATATACCCAACAGTGTATACAGCTAAGTTTACAGAAGTTAAAGAAGCATAATTGAAAGATCCGAACATCACAATAAGCACTGCAGCTTTTAATCTATTGCTCTTATAATTTCGAACACTATTGCTCTGAATGAACTTCACTAAATTGCACATTTACCACATACTCTTCACATGCACTAAACTTTTAATGTGTCAAATTTCTTCCGCCTTATAGCATATTTAAAATCTAGACACTTACCTGAGTTTTTGGTTTAAACTCTAAACTAAACTGGATTTCAAGCACAATTGACGAGCACAGTGGTCGAGCACAGCGCACCGCCTCTGTCTGATCTGAGAAACGATCTGTTTCTTTTCCGTTAGATCACAGCTCTAACCGATCGGAACCGATGGTTCTAATTTCAAACTGCCAACACCACTCTACAGTTGCTGTTGCCGCTGATCTACGGTTGCGTTTTCTCTACTCCAATAACGACCAGGCAGTACGTTAGCAATTTCATTGCTGCTGGTAGTTGCTCACTTCTGTAACACCGGTTTCCTCTTCGACCGATCCTTCTGTAGAAACTCAACGAAAGAGAAAATTTCAGATAACACGTTGTAGATTTCACATGCGTATGAATGTTGCAACTACACGATACTTCAAATAACTTTGAAAACTAGCTATCGTACAGGTTCTCTTGTTGACGAACTGAGGATGAATGAAAATTGCAATTTAATCAACCGTGCTTGCGATGTAGAAATAAAACATAGGACAATAGGACACAGAAGCAAGAGAGCACTCTTTTTGGGGATATAGGTGGTGGTCCTGAAAAGGACCGTTGTCCATTACATTGGTGTCCTCGAACAGGCCTCGGTGGGTGCCGCCAGTAGTTGCTCAACCTGTTGGGTGAAAAGACTTTGAAATAATATTTATTAATCGGCAACAAGTGCCGGGGACAGAACACAGAAGATGAATCAGTTCTGAAGGAAACTTCCCAATGAAGTTGGAAAGCTTCCCCCCCTCTCATCGTTGGCCATGCCATGGCACAAGAAATGTGCCTTGGCATGTTACCACTCCGCACGACGAGGACGTCGATGAGTAGGAGTTAGGAAAAGAAGGCTCTGGAGATGAGCCTTCTTTTCCTCTTTGCGGAGCATGTCATGCGAACTTTCGCTCCATCGTCATCTACCTCTCAGCACATCTACAACGAACATAGTCCGTTCAGTGGGGCGTCGTCTGCAACGCTCACTTTCGCAAGAGCAAAAGGAAGAGGAAGATACCAAGCAACGATGGAGGTGTCGCACGAAGAGTTAAAGATAAAATACTAACAAATCGCTTTTGGCGGTGATCGTTGATTAAGAGATTATTGGTGTTTAGATTTCATGTGCCTCGTTAAAGAAGCTTGGTGTTTAAAGATTGTGGCGCACTCTGCACAAGTAAACACCAAACCTGGCTCCTTGTGAACTTTTTTGTGTCTTGTGAGATTATCAGCGCTTTTGTACTCATTACCGCACTCGCTGCAACGATAGATCTGAGGCTGTGGCCTCTCAACTACCGGCTCCTCGTGTTTTCGTTTCGAGTGCCTTTTTAAACTGTCCTGCGAGACGAATGTTTCCTCGCACTTGTCGCATCGGATGCGAGGTTTTGGCAAACCGTGGCTTCGTGCCTTGTGCCTGTTTAGCGAGTCTTTTAAATTAAACTGTTTATCGCACTGATTGCACATCCATACAACCATATTTTCGGCATTTTGGGGATTATCACCCGCTTCGGGTGGACACACGTCAACCTCCAAGCCTACCTCGGCTGATGGTCCCTCATCACCCACTCCGGGTGATGGCACATCTATCTCCGCCCCTGCCACATCATTTTGTGGCTCCTCACAAATTCCATTTGGAGACTCCTCCTCCAAGCCTACCTCGGCTGATGGTCCCTCATCACCCACTCCGGGTGATGGCACATCTATCTCCGCCCCTGCCACATCATGTTGTGGCTCCTCACAAATTCCATTTGGAGACTCCTCCTCCAAGCCTACCTCGGCTGATGGTCCCTCATCACCCACTCCGGGTGATGGCACATCTATCTCCGCCCCTGCCACATCATTTTGTGGCTCCTCACAAATTCCATTTGGAGACTCCTCCTCCAAGCCTACCTCGGCTGATGGTCCCTCATCACCCACTCCGGGTGATGGCACATCTATCTCCCACCCTGGCTCCTCACAAATTCCATTTGCAGGCTCGGCCACACATTCGGCATCTTCGAAGCCCATAAATTCTTCTTCAAAATCGCTTACCGATGCGTGCCGCTTGTGTGCCGTGTCACGGTGTGAAAGGTAGGCTCGATTATTTATAAAAGTTTTATGACATACGTCACACTGGTAGCCATTTGCATGGCCTTTTAAATGCATTTCCAACCTAGATTGTGAATTGGTCGCATAGGAGCAACCAACCATATCGCAAGGGAAAGAATCATTGTGTGTTGCGATGTGTTGTTTAAGTATCGCTAAACTTACACATGCGTGATCACACAATGTACATTTAAATCTACCCATATGTATATTCATATGAATTCGCAAGCCACGTGATCTATTATACGATTTGCCACAAATGTCACATTTGTACCTTTTTCTGTACGGGCATCTATGGCTTGCAACTTGCTTTTTTTTGGCAAATGTTGCCTTACACTTCTTGCAACTGTAGTTGTCTATTGGGTGTAATCGTTTCATGTGGAGAGAGAGTCCAGATTGGTTCAATTGTTTATGACATTTTGGACATATTACCTTTTTTTCATTTTGCTTTGACGTTTAGCGTACATTTCACCCATCATACTTTCCTTTTCTTTACGATGCTGCATAACGTGTTTCTCCACGTTCTGCTCTTCGCCCGGCCGGCAGTCGATAACGGCATCGCATTCGTCGCATCTAAACGGTTCATATTCCGTTGGCCAGGGTTGGAAATTGTCATCTGGCGGAGCCAAGCACTTGAAGGGGTCGCTGCGAAATTCGGGCGTGCCGTATAGATGACTTATTTCCATATATCTTATGTTTGCACATTCCTGTTGGAGAAATATTATAATGGTTAGTACATCTGGGTGCGAGTTGGAAAATGATTCGCAAACAGGGAGCAAACAGCCTGCATGAAAATGAAGCAACAGAAATGTACAATACATATAAGCATAATGTTTGCGAAATGGATTCTCCGGAAGGCCTAAGTTTACAAAGACACAGTTCATTTTCATGACACACTAGCGTTTGCCAAGCAGCGGAAAACTTTTTTTTCAGTTAGGCATAATCTTCATAGAGCAAAAGGAAAAATGATAATGTCTACATAACACAAGGCACGACAAATAAGTTAGACCCGAGATTTAGGGAATCTAAGAGCCTAAAGTTCAACGATCGAACCATAACGATACATACGGACTTCAAGAGGAATAAAAACAAGCTCAGAAGCTCGAAAAAAATGATCGGCTATTTCTTCCGTTTCCTGCGGTGGCCGGTTTGTATTGTCCGATGTTACGACGCGACGACCGTCAGCAAGGGTGGACACGATCAAACACGTTGGAAATGAGGCGACCAGCGATCACCATCGATGAAGAGGTCGCCACGACAACAGCGCGGCTACCAACAACACGAAGAGGTCACCACGACTACGAAAGGCGCGGTGAAGAGCAACGCAAACGCGCCAAAATTGCGGGTAGCGGCACGCGCGCGCCGATGTTGCGAATAGAAGCACCAGACGAAATTCCTGGAAACGGCGCGCGGCAAAATACGATCGAGCTAGGCGGAGCTATGCCGGGACGAAGGGCCGAGGGGAGAGGAGGCGGACTGTCACGAGTGGTGGGCACCCGAATGATATAAAAGGGAAAGAATTCAACAGCGAGTCGCCGGACACCCGCAAGGAAGCAAGTCAAAGATTGGCCGCGGCCTAGCCGAGCCGCTTCGACCGGGACAATCCCGAGGAACCCGCGTTGGGACGAACATCCTCCGAATCATCGACGCTGAGCTGCGTGGCCAACATCCGATCTTAACCTTATAATTGTTACCACGAAAACAGCATGGGACCTGGAAGGGGGGGGGGGGGGGAAACGTGCACGTACGAAAAGAAAACGCACACCGAGCACCCCCAGAACACCACGTACCCCCCGGTGGTGATCGACCTTTCACTCGAAGTACAGTTCAATTGGGGGGAGAGGGGGGAGATGGGTTCACTAGAGCACAGGAAGAGCACACGCATCACATCTGAGCAATCTCGTTGGATTTAACAAATGGATTAACAGTTTAAAAAGATAGATAGTTTACTTACTTCATCGCGCATTGAATTGTACATGTTGGAATCGTAAAAGAAACCTGAAACACACCTATGAAAACTTTGAAACACAGGAATGATCTGAACTGCGCGCGATAAAAAATTGTACTGACACAATGGGACGCACACTGACGCGACGCCATTTTGGCTGCAAAATCATAAATCGACGGGAAAAGTTGATTTTTTTACATCTTTTTGTACATTTTTAGGTGTTGTTGCTGTTTTTTAGCGATTGTATACCATTCTGCCTTGCCGTAAATATTTTGGTATAATAACCTTGGTATAACACTCTGAGTTTATACGCTTCGTGTATCCCCGGCTTATTAACCAAAACAGACAAACATGAACGGACATGTTTGCGCATTCGTTTGGTTCGCTGCTCGTTAGTGATGATAACTCACAATTGAAGTGTTTTATATTACGATAGTAAGGAAAAGTATTCTTGGGGTTGCTGGCACCCGCTGAAGTTGGCTTCTGTTCCCGATTCCGTGTTCAGCCTTTTCCCCGCCACTGAGCTACGTCCGAAAATGTCACGTAAATCGCCAGCTGCAGTATTGCGTTTCGGATCGGAAAATGAAGATCTATATTGGCTAGCACTGCGAACGAAGGTGATTTCGTCGTATCCTTCTGTTTACACCAACTTTCCATCTTTTCCCCCATATTGCCGATGCAGATTGTGCCCAATCTAGTACGAATTCTGAAGAATCTGATTCTCGCCTACTACTGCTCTGGTCCTCTCTGCCACCGTGCGCTCACACGTTAAGGCCATCAAGGCACTCTACAAACCTCCCACCGTCGAGGAGGGCTGAAGGAAACGGAAAACTACTATCACTCCAATCTGTTCCGGATGTAGACGGAACAGATGCTGAAGGAAGGAAGGGTACTTCATCTGGCCAGAAGTACGGGAGAAGTTCTCGAAAAAGCGGTTCCTCCCCGAGAACAACAACGTACGACCAGCCCTGATCGGCCAAACGGTTACCGCAGAAGAACTCAATTCTGTACGATTGGCGAAGAATGCGGAATTGCTTGAAAGCACCATCCAATCGGATGGTCTGCGGGAAGCGATCATACTGCTGAAGGTTTGGGCTCGTCGGCGACACTTTGACCGTGACCGGTACGCGTTCGATGGTGGCCTGATCACGTTCTACATCGCGCATCTGCTGCAGAACAAGCGCATCTACCCGAACATGAGCAGATTATACGGCTGTTCTGGAATCAGTTGGCTGCGACCAACTGGGATACGGTGGGGCAGAGTTTCGATGGGCAGATTAGCCGTGAATCGATCGCCACCTTCCATCGATTCTACGATGTCGTGCTCCTGGATCCACTCGGTGTACTCAACCTGACCGCGAATCTACCGCTGGATTTGTACCGTCGAGTGAAGCAGGAGAGCGCTCTCGCCATTCGTCTGCTTGACAATCGTAAGATCAATTGTTTTCTGCCATTGTTTTTGGCCAGCTATCCCGCCTTCGTCCAGTATGATCATCTCGTATCGCTACAAGAAGCGGAGTTGGTTGCGGCCACGATTGAATCGTTTGCCGAGGAGATCGATCGACTCGATTATACACGAGGATGGTTGAGAAACTGCTACGAAAAGGACTCGGATCGCGAGTCAGCTGTCTTGTGCCACTAGCGAGAACCTCGGAATACCCGCACGGTTGCACGATCGGGCTCTGTTTGAACCCTGCGGAAGCCTTCGATGTGATCGACAAGGGCCCCGAAGCGGTCGATACAGTTGCGAGCGAAGCGTTCCGGTCGTTCTGGAAAGGAAAAGCAGAATTGCGGCGCTTTAAGGATGGTTTGATTACGGAATCGTGCGTCTGGGGACAGGCCAGTGATCCGATCGGTCAGAAGCGTTTGACGGGACGCTCGATCGTGTTGTTTCTGCTGCAAGCACACTACGACATACCGGTGAAGCAAATCAACTATCTGGCGTCGCAGTTCGAGACGGCCCTGCAACCGTGGCCACCGAAGGAGATCGAAGTCCTGCACGAAACGATCGAAGAACGCTCGCTAGCAATCATACGTGCGTTTGATGCAATCGGCCGGATGATGCGAGAGCTGGAGAAACTTCCGCTAACGATCAACGCGATCGTTGGGACGGATGCCGTGTTCCGCTATAGCGATCCCGATCCACCACGACCGACGGCAAGCGGATTGCTGCTGAATGGGCAACTAGTCTTTCTAAGCGGCAAACCGATCCACGCAACGACCAAATTCGAACGAAACGAGATTCCTCACCAAATGGACATCCACTCTCGATCGAGATAAGCGCTTATCTAATTACCGATATGGCCTAGGTGCTGCCTTATATAGGACAAACTTTGCGCTATTACGCCAATAATTGGTCCTATCCGGTCAGCATATCCGGATGTTCGGGCAATGGTTGTTTTATTGAATTTCAGACATAACACCGCCCGCATGGCGATTTAGCATGAAATGTAATATCCGGTCAGAATAGTGAATAAGGAACAGCATTAGACACACGCGACACCAGCGCAAGTCAGCGATGCAGCGACCTTCCGGGACGGCGGAAACATATATTGATATAAATATGAATGTCTCTGGCCGAATGATTTGAAAAAAAAACTACGCAAGTAATGTGCTGATAAACCCAACTCACATAACTGCCACAGTTCAATAATTATTTACTTTGAACCCTTCAATGGGGCATCGTGTTATCGATAAACTTTGATCAACCTCAATCAAGGTCAATGTTTAACTATTTGTAGTATTCATTCCTTGTGACCTTGGCTCTAGTAAACAACGAGTGTTTTTGGCTATTACAGCAATTAGCCGATAATTTTCACGGTCAGGAAATACCATGCCAAGGCAGAAAAGCGTAAACAGAGTATGCGCAAACGGCTTAAACCCAAGTATTGAATGAATCGGATACATTTAATAACCCAACTCTGCGGAAGAAACCGGGAGGGTAGGGAAAAGGTGGCCGCTGACCTACAATCATTAATAGCTTCGGTGGTCTAGTAGGCCGCGAAAACGAAAACGACAGCGGAAGCTAAAACAAAACAATCAACATAAACGGCGAATGCCGTACCAAAGCAGAAGAACAGTCACTGCTCCGACCTACCCCCCCCCCCCCCCCCCCCCCCCCAAGTAACAATTGAACTCTGTTCAGGTAGCGTCTGGAATCATAGCTGAACTCAACTCCCAGAATCGATTCCGACTTGGAATCGACTCGTGGATCGACTCCAGCTTGGAATCGATTCCGGCTCGGAATCGACTCCGGCTTGGAATCGACTCCAGCTTGGAATCGACTCCGGCTCGAAATCGACTCCGGCTCGGAATCGACTCCGGCTCGGAATCGATTCCGGAGCAGATTCGGAATCGACTCCGATTTTTTGCACTCGGAGTCGGATCGGAATCGTGGGTGCGATTCCGAGCGCCCATCACTAGTGGCGTCAATGGCCAGCATTCGCACCCCCAACCAGAGCTTCAGGAACAGCTCGAACATGGCGGCCGAGAAGTGGTTCTCAAAGGCAGTCACACCCACTACAAATGCAAAGCCTAGCTCTTTCCGCGTCATCTTGTCTAGGTTGGCATGTTGTATCTCAGCGAGCATCTCGGTGGGCAAACACCGAGACGCTGCCTTGATGCACTTGAGGAGCCGCTGATTCTTGGTGCGATGCAGCAGTATCGTCGGCGTGATGCCTCCGTACAACATGTGCACCAGGTCGCACACGATAACGTCCCTCACGGGGTGGAATGCGGCCAGTTCGTGCACGGGCGACGGACGGCACACAAACTTCTTCTTGGCCAGGGGCGCCAAGAAGCATTCCTCACCCCGTTCAGGACCTGCCTCCAGCGGGTAGTACGGCACGCTCTCTACACCCCATACCTTGCACAGCCCTTTCGGACATGCATCCGCTGCGTTCGAAGAAGCCGTCCCTAGTGAGTGTCAGAAGCAGATGAGTATGTTAGGAGAATGAATTTGATTAAGTTAAGCTCAAAATTTTGTTCTTACCCATCACCAGCGCATGTGCTTCAGCATCGCCAATGAAATGGGCTAGTTTCACCGGGATCCACGGCAGGACTGGGACAGGATCACCGGACTGAGTGATTTTGTTCGCGCTCTCCACAAACCAGCGCATGAAATCGGCGTCTGTCGGTCTGCTGTCGCCAACAAAAACTCCGGCCGTATGCACTCGGCCTCGCGGCAGCACGCGCCACATAACCAGCCAGGTTTGCTTTTTCACGTGCCATTGTGCCATCGGCGCACCACTGTAGCCTTAGTTGCTGCTTGTGCTCGGCGTTGCTGCAACAGCTCAGCTGAAAGCAAAATTGCAAGCTGCGGTTGTACAGCGTCGTACGTCGAGCGTAAATCACTAGGACACTTGCCGATATATATAGAGCAGAAAACGCCTCCCATCACCGGATAGTACATTATCTCGCGCAGAGCAAGATACTCGTCGGCCTTCCGCGTCGACTCCTTTGCCTTCTTTCTAATCTCAGCGACCTTGGCCAGAGTGTGCGAAATCTCGATGTAAAAAGCATCACTGCTTGCCAGCATCTCGTCCAAACCATCTAGAGGCTAAGAACGAGAACGAACACAAAGAAGGCCTGTGTGAGAGCCCATGTATCCGCACATTCGGGCCCTAGGCTGAGCCACAGTGCTTCATTTAAACTGTACGCTTTGCAGCAAAAATGCCACAAAAAAGCCGTAAATTACTTACGTTGGCCAATGTCGGATTAGCATCCATGGTCGATGGTTGGATTTTTTTTTAACGAATTTGGATTTTGCGAGGACCGAACCGACAGGTAAAACCGAACTGTGTGTCGTGGAGCGTCTTTCGGGCGCTTAGCGTTTAGTAATGCCCCTAGGAACACTTCGCCTAAATAGGTCGCCTCTTTGATTTTGGCGAGCATGGTCCAACACTCTAATCTGGAATTTGCAAATTTGTCCAAGTGCATACCGTCTGAATGCACAATTAATTTAATATCTGTAAGTGGTGGCAGGAATTCTAGAGCGCCCGTAAGCACCTCCGCTAAACCTGCAGAAAGTATAAGAATATATTTGTCATATACATAAGTATTACATATCAGGCCGGTTCGGCGATTTATTAACGCAAAATGAAAATATCACTGGCACCGCCTACATCTGTACAGCATGTCATCCCCCCCTCCCCACCTCCCCCCTCTTCTCTATTCCTGGTATGGCAAATCGCCAGTGGGATAAGTTAAACCTTGATAGGTTATCCACTAGGTAGCTCGGCTGCAGAAAACTGCAGGGCTGATCACGCATGTTGATCCTCGTTTGCTCCGCGCGGTCGCCTCCTGGCGTTAGCCTGCCTCTGCCTCTCGTTCTTGCGCAGCCTTTGCGCTTCTTGACGAGCGGCTGCTGCTGCTTCCAGTTCCGCGTTCCAACTGCCCGTGTCCGATGGTATTTGAGTGTATTCCTGCCACTGCAGCTGGAGCTCGTCCATAATTCTTTTCACCACTGCCAAGATCGAGGACCACCGATCCTCGCTGTGGAGCAGGTTGCTTAATAGATTGTTCGGTGTAAGCGACCCCTCGCCCGGGCAGCTCGGACAGAACGGAGAATCGACCAGGTTCTTCATATGCATGAACTCCCGGAAGAACCCCCGTGTCCCGAAAGCATTTGTGACAACTGGAAGGTTAGCCGTCCATGCTTCCGGGCTGTCCAGGCGTCCATTTCGGGGATGATCCGGTATGCGCGGCGGATGTAGCGACTCGACGCTGGGTTTTTGCCGTCCTTATCCCACTCTCCTTGCCACAGCGTGATGATTGTCATACGCTCCTCCTTCCGAATGATTCCCACTGCTGTGTCCGGCTCCGCCAGTTTCCTCTCACGCACACGTAGATCTTCTTCCAATAGTAGACATATCGGCGGCATGCCTGCGATCAGACTGGCAACGCGACTCCCGGTACGTTGTGACGGAAGGTGGGAGGGGAAGTTAAATTTCAAGATCAATGTTTAACTGTTTAATTCATTCATTGTGTCCTTGGCTCTTGTTTAGAATCGGCGTTTATCCGATTTACCGATTTATTGAGACTGTTCGTGGCGTGGTCTTCCGTGACCGTCCAAAAGTGTTCTCCTTATTCTCCGCTTTTTCGTACCCCTTTTTGCGTACGTACGACTCGTCATCCTGCCGGCTGGGTTAAACCACCCGCTCCAGAATTTCAGTATCCCCCATCCCCCAGTATTCATGTCTTGCTATACTTGCTTGCTATGTAATCCACACATCTCGCAAAGAAGCTGTTCCCTTTCTGAAGCGCTTTCTGGCTTTCGGTGAATTATCCGTACATGATTACGCAAAGTATCTTTGCTTTTGTATTTTCTTTTGCACTGTATGCAAAAATACTTGTGGGTGGGATTTTCGATTACTACTGCTAGTCATCGTCGATGACGGCAAGCTCCTCCGCAGTTGCAGGCTCATCGTCGATTATGTCTCCTTCATCATCCTGGAGTGGCAGAAGTCGTTGGCAATTCGGCGACGGTGCCTTCCACCGTTTTATGAATTCAAATGCCATGAATTTTGAGCATGTGTTGTGGGCAAACATTTTTGGTTAGAAAACTTGTTACCACAAATTGTACATTTGATGTTTTTTTTAGTGTTCTCTCTTTTTGTGCAATTGCAGGCTCTTCTTTGTGTTGAAATATATTCCACAATCTGTACATTTTAATTTTGAGAGAGTGTATGAATGGAAATTTTGCATGTGACGTTCTCGCGAACAAACAAATGAGAAAGTTGTTGGACAAAGCGTGCATTTAATTGCTCTGCGTTGCATTTTGTTTGCACGCCGCTCTTCTTTGCTTTTCTCATGTTTTTGCATATGAATTAATTATTATATCTTCTTTATACATCTTGGTCAACTCCTCGCCGCACGCTTTACAACGGGATGGCAGATATTGCGGCGGCGCAAACTTGTTGGAGGTGTCCAAATTTTCTACTGATATGCGATCAGCTTCATTGTCATTGACCAGGATTATGCATGGTGGCAGCTGTGGTAACAGGCGTTTCGGTGAAAATAATCGACTCAAAGTGCGCTTGAATCCCTGCGAGCTGACCCAAAAACATGACAGCTAAGTCACTTTGTCTTGGTTGCCATGATTGCGCGGGTGGATTAAATGAAACTCATACTCGGATACGTTTTACTGTTTAGCGGCCTTTTTATTGAATTTTTCAGCGAGGTTTCAGCTCCGTTCGGGAAAAATTTCAGCATTTTGCTTACACCGTAGAATTTATCAATAACGTGTTCGAACGCTGCTAACTCCTGTTTTCCACCTGCTCCCGCTCAGGAGCATTGACCCAGTTGCTCTTTGGCAAGCCACCGGTGGATGTATTGGGACTGGATGGGACGCAGCTGAAAGAAGTACGTTCCCACTGCCTTTGCCATTTCGTGCCGCTGCAGCAACCTGCTGCACTCTTGCAGTGCGGCAACAGATACCAGCGGCAGTGGAAACGGTGCAGTGGTATTTGGTCGGGTAGGAAGAAGGCGGAATATGGGTGGGGGAAGCAATGGGAGAGGATCTTGGTAGAAACAGTGGTGATGCCGGGTGTAGAGACATGGGTGAAGACGGGGGTAGAGACAGGGGTAGAGACGGAGCTGGTGATAGAGGTGGATAGAAAAAGGCCAGTGGAGGTGGTGGAGGTTCCTATACTGCCGATCCACCTTTTTTAATGCCCCTGTAGACTCTCTTGTTCTCTCTATGTACCCGGTTCCCCAAAACAGTTAAGAGTACTCGGTTACCACTATGCCGAACGGCCAAATCTACATTTATCTGTGGCGTTTTCAGTTATAAAAAAAATCTTCAATGGATGGGTTAGAGGCCCCTGCCTCGTTATGCGAATAGACTATACTCCTACACAGGCAATATATAAGAATCGTGGTGTTGGACCCGCGAAACCTGGCATCAACGTATCGAACCAAGTGTCGATGATCACTATTGGCGCAAAACACGTCTGTGTACATTGAGGGGAACAAGAAGAATGATCTTTATTGGGTTCATAGGTTGCTTAGGATTGCATTGGATTACAATTCACCATTAATCACAAAGCTAAAAATATATACTATACGTTGAATCGTGCGCTCACTACTTAAAACAACAGTCTAATAGAAACAGAAAAAATACCAAAAGCACGTTCAAACTGTAAAATCCATTCCGATTGAAATACTGCTCTTTGTTTACGGGCGCGATCTTTCGCACATCCATCCACGCACATGACTACGCCGGGAATCCCTGCAGCATTGTAAAAATGTCGCCTAGCAGCGATTTTTTCCTCTTCGGACATTTCCATGCTGACATATCTACCCAGTATCTCCTCTATCATTTATAATGTAGGATAAGGAAGGAAAATGTCGGCTGTGCTATGGGGATGGTAAAATCGTTACCAATATCCAGCTGATATGATCCTTGTGCCAAGTGCCAGAGCAGAGCAGATTAGACCAAGCCGATAATAGGCTATTTGCTTGAAACAATACTTAAGCATCATCAGACATCGTCATAAAGCCCTATTCCCATAGGGTAATAGGGCACACATAAAAAAATTATTGCACCAGAACCTAACATTCGCCACTTATACTGTAACAGGAAATGTTGGTTTAGTTTGAATACTCTGATCGTATGTACCCAAACGGATTTGTAAGATTTATATAAAATTATTGATCTTTATCCCTCTTTAACGGACCTGCGACCATCAATCGGTAATTCGTTTTATAGATGCTAGATATCCAGGATGCTATCATGATTCGTTTCTATAGAGTGTATCTGATATGCGGCAAAGTTTCATAAACGCGTACGAACAGGGCGAAAGGAATTCATTCGTACTTGGGGATGCAGGATATCCATTAGAACCGTGCCTGCTGGTGCAGTACAGGCAGCCGTGAAGCTGTTTTTAACCATAAACACAGCCAAGCAAAGAACGTTGTTGAGAGATCGATTGGCATACTTCAAAGTCGGTTCCGCTACTTGCTTGGTGAGCGGCAATTGCACTACAGCCCGTCGAAGGGCAACATCCTTTGTCGTGGCTATAATATTGCGGATCCTGAAATGGCTACTGCAATAGATAGCGAAGGGGTAACTAATACTTACGACGGCCCCGATGAAACTAGTGTCGTTACCATTCGGGATCATATTAGGGGCTGTTTGCAGTAATGCATTGTTAACAAACATTGTCACATCTTACACGCCAGGTTACTAATTCGAATAACAAAGTATAAATATTTTTTTGCTTAAACTTAATTCACAACTATTTATTTGCTAAGAAAGTAAACAATTCGTACATCGCGACAGCATGCTACTGCATTGCCTGCGTTTGCTGCTGGATTCCCTGCGTTTGCAGCATAATTGCATCTGCACGCTTACCTACATTCCCTCCAACAATCTTTAGCTGCTCTACCGTCTCCTCTTGCAGCTTGAAGTGCTTCTGCAGAGTATCATTCCTCTCCTTCTCCAAAGTCGCCAGCCGTCGACGCTTTCGGGGATTTACTCCCGATGGCTGAACGAACGTCGCGACGGCTTCAGCCGAGGTTGTCGGTTCGTCAGTGGACGGGGTTTCTTCTACCCCAGATTCACCTGCGATTGTAGGAGCAGGTGGCGTACTAACATCTCCCTCATCAATTTATGGACGAGGTGATGTCGGCTCATCCAATTCCGGAGCAATTCCGAAGGTTTGTCCGGAAACGAAGACGTTGCCAGAAATATTCAGCAGTTTGTTAACATCCTGATGCAACGGGGTCAGCGCCTTTGATGGTATACGGCCCGCCACCCGTTGCACGCAGTTGTTTTTTCGCTTTTGTTTTCTGCAACGATCTTCTTCACCTTCATTTTCATGTCCAGCCAAACCTGTTAAAATGGTAAAATAATTGTAATTTATATTTTGAAAGTATGTGAATGAATTAAAAGATAATACTTACTCTTTGCCTCTCAGAACCGACACGCATTGATGGCGCTACTCTTCCTCTTCCCATTTTTGCCTTACATTTAACTCTCGCCTAAGCCATGGTACCCCTTGGCGAAGCATTGGTTGGCTTTCATGTTGCTGTTTCGGTGGCTGTTTCGGTGTAGTTTTCTTCATTTCATTTATTGCAGAGCAATAAACCAACCGTGTATTCACGCAGCAACGTGCATAAATCCACTCCATCTGTCTATCATATGCAAGGCGATCAGAGTCGCTGTCCCGCGAGAATCTCGCGACGGACCTGATTTTTTTTTTTTTGATAGGACTAGATGTGCAAGAAGGGTATGTACGAGCTTATTTATAGAGCTAGTGTGTGTGGGGGTATTGTTTCCACAATCGGTTTGAAGTAGATTGTGTTTCCCACTGTTATTCGCACAAGCTTGCAGGAAACATCTGTGAAATGTACACTGATTTCTTAAGTGTCCATTACATTGTTCCTCGCATACAAACCCGACGTTGTATGTCGGTCATTCGATTCTGTCCGGAACACCTCGTGTCTCACATTGGACAATTTTCGGCCATAAACATGGCTGTTTGTTGCATATGTCATTTTTACAACCATTTTTTACGCATTGGGGAAATTGCCAGGAAGCAGCAATCTGTGGTGTTGTCGGCTTTTAGTGTAAAGAATCTTGTAAAATTTCGAATGTCGGATAGTGCACAATTACAAATTCCGTTTGTTCGTACGTATCTTCTAGAGCTTTCAAGGGATTCAGTATGATGTTCGTTGCATATATCGTATTACGATATACCTCTTGGAAATGCTCAATCTGGTCAGTGGAGTTCCACTGATATAGCCCGTGGTTTGCAACATCTAGGTGGAGGGGTGCTAAAATATGAAATTTTATGGATTTAAACTCGCTTTCGGTGCTAAATTCTGCACCATTTGCGAACAAACCGCATAAAAACTCTAGTATTAGTGAATGCGCCGCAGCCATTGTGTCTGTTGATGTGCAATAGTACATAACAGCAGTATGAATGCACTTAAAGAGGTAAGATTGTTGCAATTTCAACAGACGTTTAAATATGACTGGGCCAGCATACAGAAACAGAAAACCGTAGTGTTCGGCCGTCCAATCGCTCTTAGGGTCGAGGATATTGCTTGCGGGAAGAAATGTTTTGAAACCCATACCATCTGGTATGCTCAAGTCAAGAAGTGCTTTATCAAAGTGATCAGGAAGTAAGTGCCCACCCTTTAGGAATATTTTCATCATTTTTTCCATGACTCCAACCTTTATTACCTGGCGCATTTCGCGTATTAGCGCATCTCCAATCAAATTGAACCCTTCATAATGAATGAGAGCAGAATGGGTCTTGATACGTTTTTTCATATAGTGTTTTACGTATTGGCCCGCTCGGAAAGGACCATCCAAACGTAAGGGGGGAAGGTCTGTGCTATAATCTATGCCGTACATATTGTCGGTTTCACAATACCGGCATGCTTCATCAGCTAGCCACATTTTTGTTCCCATCATTGTACATTGCGCCTGCAAATCTCCTGAGAAACTTCGAATTTTCAAACGAACCACAGTTCTTTTCTTTCATAATTAAGCAGGTACTGCGGAACACCATCTGCTCGGATATCAATGTCGCATGTAGTCAAAGAAGGATATTCTTCCAACACGCGTGTTAGTCTTCCATCCGGCTTAAAGTGGATGTAGTGCCCATTGTCCATGTCTGTTCCACGGGACTCAGTTATTCTGGCAGTTTTGCCACAAATTTCGCTGAAAATATGAAGAACAATATTATTAAATAAGATTACAAAAACAAGTACATTCCTATGCATGTTAATCCAGTTGCACCGCTCTGTATAGCCCGCTGTTATGAATAATTACCGCTAGCGGAAGAAGGAAATTGGAACTGCTGCCAAAGTGGTACCGAGAGAGAACTAGGAGAACATTATGGCTGTCGCGAGTACTAGACACAGACCCAGGCTGATCACTTAAAATCACTATAAATAAGGACAACTGATGAGGAGAGAAGGCAGGCAGAAGGAGATATTCAACTTATCCACCTCATGTCGTTCTGAGTAGGCCCCGCGAACATTTCTCATACAAAATCGGTCATGGATCTATAGTCCTTTCTTTCTTTCTACTGCCTTCCCCGACCAAGAGCACGTAGCAAGCAGTTCTTCAGTATCTATCCGTATTCCCAAAGCTTTTAGCGATAGGGACTTCCATTTTTCAATTAAATCTTCAAATCTGCTTAAATCTTTATAGAGCGTATCGACGACATTAGTTTGATGTGTATGGTATTGGACCACGCTTCTTGGTTTGCTCGTAGCTCTTGTCCATATCGTCATGCACTCGATGTCTATCTCAGTTCGAACTGAATGAAAATTAATGAATGAAATGATGATGAAATAATCTATTTCGCAACAGTAGCAGCAGTAACAGTGATGTCACACACGATATCGCGTGGCGCGTCCTGTTCCATAGAGGTCTAGGTTAAGCATACCGTGGTGATGTTCATGACACGTAACGTACCTTTCTTTCCAATTCACCGATACGTACGTATCGGTAGACGATGGGTGAACCGGCGTGCTAGATGCTAGCGGCAAGATGAAGACATCTCCAAAGGTGATGCCTGGGCTCGATCCAGCTGCACCTCCTTCGATGTCGTTACCGTTGGATACTATAGACTCTGACTGGTCTGTAAAATCGTGAGAAAGTGTAAAAAATCCAATGTTTTTGGGGACTAAAAATAGGCCCACGTACCTCGGCCAAGTCGTACGGGTGTTAAGCTGCTTTGGCGTTTTTTTTTTATGCAAAAGCTGACCGCGTAATTTTTCCACCATTTTTCTTTTGAAGAAATCAGCATGATTTGCTACCATCTCTGTCACCGTTTTGCGGTTTATTGATGGTATTTTTAGGGCATTTGTGTGTTTTTTTTCATGAATAGATATTACTTTATTCTACGAAGAAGAGCCAGCCCCCCCCCCCCCCTCCCACCACCTAGCTTATTCTATAACCTTATTTAAATTCCTAATACATTTCATTTACTTTTTTTTACTACGGTTTTATGCGCCTGAGTAAAGTGTCTCTTATGATCGGACCTATTTTTAAAAACTTTGCGTCGCCTGCATGCCTTGCAGATGTATAAGTTGGGGCCAATTTCATGCACAAAATCATCTGCCGGATGTGCTGGCATGCCCTGGGGCGTAGGTGTGGAGCAGGAGAACGCGGTGCCCTTAGACACGCCATCTTCGGGCGCGCTGTCGCCGGGAGCGATTCCGTCCGGTTCCGGTTCCCTCCTGGAACAATCGGACGGCATGAGTAGCGAGCGGTGAATCGATTTCAAAGTAAAGGAATCGTCGTCAGCCGGATTGCCGTCCGATTTTTCGTTGCCCCGGGTTTTGAGCGTAGCTGCTGGAACCGTTCCTCGTATTCCTTGCATCATTCTTATGTTGTCCATTCCACTGGCAGTGGTAGGATCAACGGTTTGGAAACACGGACTCCTGCATATACTCTTTATCAGACATGGCAATTATGCTTTGCGATGCTTCAAAATCGTTCCACAAAAGTACAGTACACAGCACACGTGTTCGTTTTGTACTTCGGTTTTTATTTAACTTCCTCCGATACTTTTTGTTGTTTTCAGTATTGGGTAGCATGCCAACCGTCGTGGCATTGAATTAACTAAATTTTTGCGTATAATCGGCCGAAATTGTACTTCATGCTTCTTGTAATTTGATCTCCAGATCCAAACGGCTTGTAATGCTTGTTTTCCGAATTTTACGTTCCAGTAAATCCCAAACTTGTTCTATCGGGTTCAAATCTGGACTTTGGGGCGTCGATTTTAGCTAATGGGGAGTGCTGGTTAGTATAAGACCACTTCAAATTTTCTTCAAAAACAATTTTATTTTTGCTCGCGAAAATCGTCGTTGGAAAATGCGATTCGTCATACTTTTTTACCAAACTTTTGACCACCATGCATGCCTTACTGATGGCATGTTTGAGCTCAACAATTCAACGAGCAGGCCAATCGAGCAAATCAACTGATCCTGGGCCTGGGCGTCGCACCGAAAACTTGCAGGATAGTGGCTTCTGTCAATTGCTTCCAGGCACAGAGCACACTTGAGTTCGTTTGGGCATTCCTTGGAAAGGTGGCTTTCCTCTCCTTAACACTTGCACAGGCTGCGCCTTTCGTCATGGGTTGAATCCCAAGTCACGTTGGTAGAATCCCATGTACTGTCTTTACAGCCGCCGGATACGTGTCCAACCCCCCGGCATTTGTGGCTCAGGATCTCCTTGAACAGTAGCATTTTTATTTTATTTTCTTATTTGGCTTACAGAGATTTTGAGCCTGAGACCTAGTCATTCGTCTCTGCTGGGATTATTAGTCTTTTAGAAAGATTATTAGTCTTTCCTCGCTGTTTGTGTTGTTGGCTTGGGTTTCTCTGAGCTGTTCTGCTATTTTGTGTTTATCTCTTGTCTGTTTATGTTTTCTGCAGTTTGTTATTATATCTTGTATTGTGGTAGTGCTGCCGCAGGTGGTACATATTAGGGTGCTTTGCTTGTCAGTTGTTGGTGGCTGAGTTTTATGTGTCATATCCTGAGTCTACTGAGTATTCTTTATTGAACAGCAGTATGAATGTCCAAAATTGTTTTCACATATGGGTCCTTATGACAGGAACGCTATCCATGTTCAAAGCCACGTGGAATTCATGGGCATCCATGGTACTGTCCAACAGCTCTGGCAATACGATACCTACAATTTTGAAAAACATGTTGAAATTAGAAATAACTCGGCACAAATGACTTACTTTGCTACTTACTCAAGCTATTCCTCCAATAGCTTTCCATCTCCTTCTACAACTTGTATGATGTCTGGATGCATGTCTGGCTCATCCAAGGAGACCTCCTTCAAAAGATCACTCAGACAATCCAGGATCATCCAGGAGGATGATCACGGGACAGAACAAACCAAAAACGACAAAAAAAAATTATGAAAGAAATCATTTCTGAAAGATGTTAGAAAATCAGACGGGGAGCGTCTATGAAAAACACGTCCAGTCGCTGTGAGAGACACTGTCGAAAAAAATCAATCTATCTTTAGAAGGCGTCAGCCAGTCCCCATTGGCCCATTTTTTGTTTCAAGAACGAGCATCAAGGCCTGTTTCAGTCGGCCACTTCCAGTAAAAAATCGGACACTCAGTGAGAGGGAATATCGTTTCCCATTTATTCAATAACGACTTGATAGGTTTAGTTAAAGTTTTTATAAACGACTAGTTCTGTTATTGCCAAGAGCACAATTATCAAACACATTAGAATCTGAGCAAATAGTGCCTTCAGGAGGTCGTTGCTGGTTCCGCCGACATCGCCTTCGTTGGTGGCGTTACATTTTTCACGGCACAAACACAAACACATACTGCCAGTACATTACGGCTTCCATATGAAGGCTCCGCCAATTCTTTTTTAAACCAAAAGCACCCTTTTCCTTGGTGTTAGTCGATGTCTGAAGCAAAGACGTGTGCACCTCACTTTCACCTCAATTTCACCACCCCCAACGTTTCCTTATCATTTAGGTGCTTGTGCACTGTAGAGTCTTTCATTCCAATGTACTAGTTTGCGGACTTCCTTACCTCTCGGACTATCTCACGATCAGTTTGTGCAGTTTGCGCGCCTTTCTATACGACATTCGGGGGTGCTATTCTATTACAGTTCATTTGATATTTTCTTCCCAGAGCAGCACATTTATATCAATATATCAATAGCCTGCCTCTCCCGAGGCGCGTCCATCCAAATTCAAAAGTTTTCTAGAGTTTCGGTTCTCAACTGTGCAATGCTTTGAAGTAGAACGCCCCCCATTTTATGGAAAACAGAACTTGTTACATATAGCTGTCATGGTGATTTTTTCTCAAATAATGCAAATAATATAATTGAGTTTTCTCAGACATTTCGCAAATCAAAATTAAAACAGCACTTGCTGAAATATTAATGATTAAAGCACATAAAGCTGTCTCATAAAGCAACGATTGATGATGAAACAAGAGAAAAAACAAAACGTCAAAAACAGAGATGATGATGCTGCCAAGTCGGTAGGATCGTTCGAAATATACCTCGATCACAACAGATTTGTAACACCTGCCAACAAACATGGCTAAATTGCTTCATGATGTGTCAGCGTACTTCGAAAAACGAACAGCAAAAGAGACAATCCTCTTTCCAACAAACAGCAACACCCTACAAGCGATCACTGAGCACGACACAACCTATGAGCAAGGTAAGTAGAATTGATTTTTCAATTTCGGCCAATTTAATCAATCACGCAATCTTGCACTTTCTAACGATTTATTTGTGATGTTTTTTCCTCTTTTTTGCAGCAAATATCGCACTGGATAAGTTGTCGAGAGTATCAGTATCATGGGGAAACTCGACCGATGTGTGACCGATGACCGATGGCTCATTGTTTACGTCTCAACACAACCACTTATTGATGGCAGAGTGTCGACTTCATCTAATTCCGATATCCATTGTACTGTACAAGGGCATCATGTTTTGTAGTTAATTTTAAGGGTTCAGAAGAGTGCTAGGCATTTCGATGACGCGTGTAAAACGATGAGAAATTATTAGGGTGATAGTTTAGGAGCTAGAATGAACAACATTGGCGACCATATCCTCTGATCAAATCGCAGCTTTGATCGCTTCAACGATCTGCCTCAACTTGGCGTTAAGGAATCCAGGGCGATGCGAACAACACAAATCTGGCAACGCAAGCAAGTTGATATGATCTTTCCAGTACTTCATTCGAAAGGTATTGTCGTCCCGAAGCGCTCGTCGTCATCAACGTCTTTACGCTGTACATCATTCCTTCGTACAGTAATGTTTTGTTGTTGAAAACAAACGTAAGCAGTCGCTCCGGAAGTTGATCTAACGTCTACGAATCTTCAAAAACCGTCAAATTGGATGTCACTAATCCAGCTTCAGCAGCAGTACCCGTTCCAGAGAAATATAAACCCAGAGTCGATCAATGATCTCCGAGCATACTCAAGCAGCAGCTAAAACTGATCGTGTGCACGTTGATAGTTGCATTATGCGATGGTTACCGCTCTTTGTTGCAGAAGGAATACGCACCGATTTAAAAGATGCTAGAAGAATTAAGCGCATACGTAAAAGTATCATTTATCTCAGCCTCAGATCGTCCGCCTCGTCGAGTTACTGCGCAGCAACAGAGCAGCAGCAGATCATGTACAAAAGAATGACTGCCGACTGGATTAATTCGCAAACCAGGTTGCGATTCTAAACGCGTTTGGATGACTACATGGAAAATCCGGCTAAAGTATCTAATATCTACGTTGACGATAGAATTACAGCATACGAAGCAACAACGAAAAATTTCAGTCTTAAATAGTCAATGAAGCTTTCGTCACTAAGGTATCCAGATAAAAACACTAGCTCATGCTCAAGATAACCTCAAGAGATTATCATCCGTTTTGCAATCGAAATGTGTGCAACAGCATGACACATATTGTTAAATGGAGCAATACTGTGAAAAATAGGACATCGTGATGATAAATGATGGAATGCAAAATTACCTACGATGGTTTCCGCTGCTAAGTTGTTGGTGGTGAAATTGATAGTGATTAATGCTGTCGATGAGGTTTTGTTGGATATTGGAAAGCCAAGAGTCTTTTCGTAGTAATGTCCAGAGGGTGAGTTAGCTATGTACAATAAGTAGGTGAAAAACGCAAGTAGCTGAAGTATACAAATAGGGTTACAGAAAAGTTTATAGGAAAGAGAGTAGCTTGTTAAATTCATTAGAATTGTTAGAACGGCAGTGTAGGTTAGCGTTGCATGGAGAAAAGACGAACACATTTGATGAAGACAGCAAGTTAAATTTATAACGAAGAATGTATGTTTTTGGTAGGGAAATGTAAATTGATTATTTATTGTGTATAAAAAATAGAACATGTCAGTGCGCCGTCTAAGTTCAGGCTGATACAATGCCACGCGATATGCTTTTGAATCCACGACGTCACTTATATTCCGTTAAATGCAACTGAACAGCGATGATTACGGCGATCAATGAACACGAGCCGTAGTTTCTTAAGCGTGAAGATTTTTGCTTGACTGCGTAGTACTTTGTAAGATGGATATTATTACAAAAATATGGGTATTTAATTTGACTAAAAAACTTTGGTAAGTTTTTTGTTTCTTGTTGTATTTTCTGAAAAAGCACCCATATATGTTTAAATAAACTAATGTACGTGAATCTAGTCTCACGAATTGAATATCGAGCTAATCCGAAACGGTTTCATAGATTTTATTTGAATATTGAGGTTTGTATGAGAATCGATGGGGGTAGGTATGAGCATGGCTCTATTCGAAATATGGTTACAAATACTTACGGTTAATACAAATAGTTACGAAATATGGTTACTACTTGCCACATTGTTATATCCTTTAAGGCAGTTTTTCTTCATATGTAACAAAAGCAACATGCCTCCTTTCTTCATATTCATAGTAATGCCATCAGAGATGTACACTCTACGGGATCAATTCAAAAGCTTCGGTTACTAATTGCTGGCTGGTATAATAGTAATAAGTTCGCATGTGCTCGAAACTTTTGCATCATGCTTTTCGGAGATTGTGATACTCATTGTCACGCATTTCGTAGATTTTTTTTCAATTGGATTTTATTTTTATTCATTGGGATTTTCTTCATTATGTCTAACGTACCTTCACTTTTTATATTGGCAGACTCTCTCAATCTTTAGTTGCTGTAAACGTAACGTTCAGAGGTTTTTTTTCTTGCTATTTACACTCATCGATGCTCGAAATTGTTTAAGGTAACATAGGATTGTTGAACATCATATGTCTCTCGCAATCTCTTCCTTATTCAGGTACTTGAAAGAAAATGGAATGCAAGGAACGGTATTTGAAAGAAAATGGAATGTTTGTTGGGTAAATTCCAAACTCCTGCTGCTTCGGTCGCTACCGGCTACCTGCTGCTTGTTGTTAAGCATGGCGGTTCTAATCTACCTCAAGAACATCTTGCCCTTACCTAGGAGTCATGCTATTTACCTCTGATGCTACAAAAAATCAAGCCCCAGCATAAACTAAATTAGGTAAGTATACCTGATCACTGGTAAAGCTCTGCTCTCGATGTATAAAAGGCACTCTCTTTGCGTTCCTCAGGTTAGTTAAGCCCCTTCTTTTATCGTGTTAGGACGCGCCGTAGAAAGTGTACGTTGAACCATTCCGTGATCTACTACAGTGAAGTGAAATGGCAGAGAACGATTGTAGGAAACCCACACAGTTGATGTGTTTAGAGCAGTGCAAGGTGGCATGTTCTCTGTTCGGATGCAGTTTAACAAACAGTTCTAACGGTGCAATTCCAATTGTGCTCAATCTATTTCAGACTTGATCGTTTCTGATGTCTCTATTCTATTCCAAGTGATATTCTATTTCGTCTATTGTGTGTTCTTGTTTTGTGTTGTAGTGAACCTGAAGACAAATACAAAACGAAGAACAATCAATTTCCGTAAGGTCTACGCTCCCCCCGTGCTGTAAAAGGGTATCTTTTCCATACCCAGTACACCCTCTCTTAAAGAACATCCAGCTTCCTCATTTAATATGTAGAAATCATTGTCTTAGTGAATTATTAGCTGGAACTCTTCCTTGTGGCTTTTGTATGAAGTTTTTGTGTTACCTATGCTTATTCCTATGCGCGGTATCAACTCCGCATTTGTTTCCTCTGAAGGATTCTCTTCTGCAGTATTTCAGAGTTTCATTTTACACTTTTACTTTGTTCGATATTCTTTTATTTTACTCTCTGTATTGTTGTGTGATGCCAGTGGTGCAAATGTAACTATTTTAAATAGACTTTTCAGCCACTTGAATTTCTGATATTTAATCATTTGATATGAATCGCTTATACGGTTAGATGCTTCCTCTTCTTGTTAAAATATGGAAAGCTAAGAGCGATGCTCTAGCATAACGGGCGTAGACGTTAGGACTTTGCCCTTTATCATCTGGGCATCTCCTTCGTGCTGCGACGCATCCCTTCGTCAAGCTCGATCTCTTCCTGTTCCTCCTCCAAGAGCGTCAACAGCTCTTTTATGCCGGGGTCTCTATGGCTTTTCGTCACTGCTTTCAACGTTTGGTCGCGAAGACCAAGGACGACGTGTCGCCGGAAAAGTCGCAAGGAATACCCTTCTTCAGCTGTTGACTTGTAGTCCTCCAGCTGCTCCCAGATGTCCAGTACCCGGCCCTTGTAGGACCGATAATCTTCGTGTAGGCGCTGTTCCAACAATTCGACCTTTTGGGCCACGGCCTCCAATTTAAGATTACCCCCAAACTCCTACTTCAAGCGGGCTCGGACTTCCTCCCAGGTGTCGGTTTGAGGATTTCCTTTCTCTACGTTCTGTTCCATGCGTTTTCTGTGGGATAATAAATTCGTTAATGAATCCCGAGCGATATTATAAGTTGCTCCAAGTAACGTGGGATTTCTTGTGTACATTTCTTTTGTCGTAAAATTCTGGTTATTGAAGAGTATTGGGCAGTTTGAAAATGTGAGCAGAAAGTTACCGTTGAGCAAACTATCATCAGGGCCACAATCGGATTTCAAGAGATGATCGTTTGCGTTATTTATGACTAAAACGTTGTCATCTATTAGCATTGCTGTAGTGATAGTTTGGATATTCGTTGGTAATTGAATTGTTGTGGTTTAGTGCGACTACCTGCATTATTTTCGATTCTTCTGTAATTTGGAAAATGTTCTCTGTAACGATTGAATCGACGTCTGTTTGTTTGGAGACTATTTGGTTTCTGTAGTTATTCATAGCTCTTTCTGAAAAATGCATGTAATAGTCGTCGGAAGTATCGCCCGAATGTATAGTTTCTGCTGAAGATGAGGACGTGTAGTTTTGCACTGACGCTTCTTCTGAATTTACTTGAATTTCTATGCCTTTCCGGTTATCGTCGATTTTTATGCAGAGTGCATCGGCAACAACATTCGTTTTCCCTGTCTTGTAAATGACATCATAGTCGTAATTTTCCAAGTCTAAGCGCCATCTTATCAGTTTTGAATTTTTATTAGAATTTTTTATAAAAACGAGGGGTTTATGGTCTGTTACGAGGGTGAATTTGTTTCCATAAAGGTATGGTTTAAATTTCGTTACTGTGCATTTTATATCTAAGGCCTCTTTTCCTGTTGTAGAATAGTTGACCTCTGTTTTATTTAGGGGGGCGACTAGCGAAAGCAATAGGTTTTACGACTTTGTCGACAACCTGCGACAGGACTGCTCCCAGGGCGTAGTTACTTGCATCGGTTGCTAGAATGAAAGGTAGATCAAAATTAAGGTATGCTAAAATTTGATCTGAAATTATTATTTCTTTCAGTTTTATAAATGCTTTTTTCAATTCGTGATCTTTGGGGTTGATCTTTTCGTCTTTCTTTAGGCATTTAGTGGAAGGTTTTGTTATTTTCGAATAATCCTTTATAAATCTCCTATAATAGCCTACTAGTCCCAGGAAATGTTTTATTTCTTTTTGGTTTTCTGGAAGCTTTTTGGTTTTCTGGAAGGACCCAAGCGGAAAAAGTTCGAGATTCATGGTTTATTTTGGCCGTCGCGTTGAGTTTGTCGACATGCAACGGGACATGTCGCGTTGGCCATGCTTTCAGTCATTTCCGCGCAAGTTCAGCAAGTGGGCGTTTATAACCCTCGCGTTGAGTTCGCCAGTGCCCGTCACCCTTTCGTTCAAATTAAATTCAAATAAAATTCTAAAAATGTGTAAATTTCGCACGATGGTACTGTGCGGACACGGCCACGGAGCGTCAGCGGCTCAGCTTGCTACGATGGAAACCAAATCACAATCACGTACATTGTACATTACATTGGGGATCGATCCAAACAATCGTTTGTCTCCACATCCCTCGTTTTATGGAGTTTTTTGGAAAATTGTTGCTCCCGCGATTTCCATTGTCTTATTGTCTTTTACGATTATCACCAGGGTATCCCCCATGCTTTTCACTCTCATAGTACCTATTGTGATTATCACCGTGGTATCCTCCACGATTTTAATTTTCCTGGTACCTATTGCGGTTATCACCATTCTGCTTGTCTATGCTTGTCCTGTCGATCGTAGTAATCATTCCTATGTTCCTGTTTCCATTTCGGCTTTTGGTCGTTGTTCTGGTACCGATCCTCATAACGGTTGGACTTATATTGTTTTTCATCATAATCCGCACCCCTTCCACTATGTTGCTGTTTGTTAGATGCGTTATCTGATTTCTTTTTCGATGATAATTCGCAATTTTTTACACGACCCTCGAGTTCCTTTATCTCGTCCAGTTCCTGGTGGACTGACTCCAAATACTTGGTGAGCTCGTCAAAAGACCCACCCTTTTCCTGTTGTGCGGCATTTTTGAGACTTTTGTCCCTTAAACCCGCCAGAAAATGCATCCTTATGGATCGCTGCATGTAGGGTTTCTCAGAGAACCCATTCTCACATTCCTCCAATAAATCTAAAATCTTTTTGCTCCTCTTACAATAGTCTTTATGTGACTCATTCGGAAGCTGCTGTAAAGTTTCTCATTCGGAAGCTGCTGTAAAGTTAGGTTCTGTATGACCCTTTCTAGGCGGATTTCGCATTTGAATTCGTCCACCAAAAGTTTTCGTAGACTTTTCCAGTCTTTGGCTTGCAGCTTTTTCCTAGATTCCAGTGCTGCACCAAAAAGGAGGAAAATGACGAAGTCGCCACTGAAATCTAGATTCAAAAACTGAGCATCGTTTATTCTTACTCTAACCATTTTATACTCTTTTTATACTCGCTTTCTTCGTCACCCACTACTCTCACGCACATCAATCGTTATCCGGGCCTCTCGTGGGCCTTCGCGTCTTTGCGCGGAATAATACAGTTGCCTCTTTTGGGTCTTTCACATTTTTGCGCGGAATATAATTGCCTATCATGGACCTTCGCGTCTCGGCGCGGTATACTATCATTTGAAATCCTATCTAAGGGACCTGTAGAATTGTCTTATTGGTCTCAATGAACGTTATTAGGTCGTCTTTCACCATCGACTCCAATCGGCTTCGCTTTCATCGCTTCATAACGGTTTTCGGCTACTAATGGTACCATAACATTAAATTCTATGGTTCGTTCAGGCGTAAGTTCCTTCGTAATCCGGGCCAGGTTAAGTAAATCTGGTAGCACATCTCTGGATTGAGTGATCCGGTAACCGGGCATGTGAGGAAATTGTGGTTGCTTGTCCTTTGAGTTGATCCATCAATAGTGCCGGGTTCATTAATTCGACTAGATCTCCGATCGACAGTTGTTCTTCTGAGAGTACGTGTAGAAGACTTGGGGGTCACTCAAATACCAATCTCCACTAGGTGTTAATTTTAGTCGCAGGGTGGTGCTGGCTTTTTCTGTAAAGTTTATTCCCGCTTGAAACTCATTCTGCATCCGATGTTCGGCCTCTTCCATTTGCCTAAGCGTGTCATCAACGCGGTGCGTTGCTCTCGCGTTCTCCTTATACAACGTTTCCACCACGTTTGTTTGGTGCGAATAAGCTAGCTTAAGGTGCTCTTCGTTCTGTCTTAGCGTGACGAGTCCGGCATTCAGCCGAGCTCTGTCGTCGGAATCCATTGCTCCTAGATATGATAATATTCCCCTCTTCTGCTTCTAGGGGAAGAACTCCCGCTGATAAGTTATCCAATCGTTATATTGAAGTGTACTCTGTGCCAGGACGGTGGAGACCGATCTGCATCGCGCTCCATCTCCTTGAAATCACATTGAACGATGATGCCGAGCTCTCCTTGCCTCACGAACGTTGGCCCTTCCGAGTCCATGTAGAGCCGGGGTGGTTTGTCGGCCATGATGGCAGTACCAAGTAAGAAAAACCTGCCATCAAAATTAACCATTACCTTCCTTTGTCTCGGGTGTATGCAATCTTATGGTGTAAGTATGGTTACTGCTCCTAAGCCTTGTATATACGTGATCCCTTTACTTCCTTTTTGCTTATCCTTTGTCCTTTTCGTGTGTCCTACTGTATGATACCGGAGAGTGCTATGCGCTACTCTATAAATCGCTTAACCCTCTCCCTCACATGAACACGTTCCATGCGATGTCCGTTTCTCACTACCACTGTCTGCTCGCTAGGAACATCTACTACGGTATAGGGCCCTCTCCACGTACTTTGGAGCTTCTGTCCCACTCCCACAGAATTGGCCTGAATCAGATTCCTATCTCGATGCGACGGGGGTTTGGCTCTATACCTGTATGGATGGTCGCTTTTAGCCCGAAATTGTTGCTTTACTTCTTTCGATAAACCGTATCGTCCTTTGAAAATTTGAGTGTCGCGGGTTGTTTTAGTTTCGTCCAAGGATGTTACTCTGTACGCATTTTCATCTCTTGCCAGAAAAAAGACTGTTTTCTTCGGAGGGCTGCTTACTGTTTACCACGGTTTCACCGTTCTTGATGGTTCCCAGGTTTTCTGTGCATCCAGATTGCCCCCCCCCCCCCCCCCCCAACTTATTTGTGGTCGAGACTGCTGTTTTCAGTGCCACTATACCTACGGGTACTTTTTTGTGGACCACCGTGTTTTCGCTTCCTTTTTCTAACTTTGCTGGATCTGAGTTCGGTTGCAATGTGATCCGATCACAACTGTTATCGATTTGGGCTGCGTTTTTTGCGCAAAAATTCGGCACCCAACAGCCCTGGTATCAGTAACTCTGCCACTACCTGAAATTTGGTGGGGTACGTGTCCTCCCCGATTTTCAGCTCCAACTGGTAGGACCCCAGTGTTTCTATGGAACGACCACTTAAAGCTGATAATGTTGTGGTTTCCTTAGTGTTTATGCTCTCCATGCCTAGATTAATGGCATCTTTCCATCTAGCTAGGTTCACTGTGGCCCCTGTGTCTACCATGAACTCTCTTCTTGTCGGTAATCGTTTCGTCTGTTTCTTATATGATAGTCGCCGGTTTGCTCATTGAATCTTGGTCCATTAAAGTTGTGGCGATTTTCCTCTCGGTGCCTATATGTGGGAGGGCCACCTGGATCAGCCCTTGCTTGGACTCCTTTGGCGGATTCTGAGCCGCCAGGCTATCGAGTTGGAATAAAAAGCCGTCCAACTCTCGTGGCCGTCCGGTCCGGAAACTCCGGAACCACGCGCATCGCCATGTCCAAGGGAAATTGATAAGCCATGTTAAACGGTTTGGAGTCCGTTAGCTCCTTGTTATCAGAATTATTATCCTGTTCGTGATCTGGATCTTCCGCGAATTCGACCGGCAACTCGTCTTCTAACAGTCGAGTGTCATGTAGATCGAAAGTAAATAGGTCGCGGGCTGCTGTTATCGTATCGGAGGACGAAGGATCAGCAGTATTTAAACTAGTATTGGTGGCTTTTTCCTTGAGAGTCTGACTGCGCAGCACTCGATCGCTCATCGAAGAGGGAGGGCGATAAAAAAAAATACTAACGGCGTTCCTAATTCCCGGCGTGATAATATCAAACTTAGCGGGGCAGAACCGCTGTCACCAATAAGGAGGTAAAATCACGAAGTCGACGCTAGAAATTTTCTTAAAAACTGGCCCCGTTTATTCCTTCTTTAGGCATTTTATAATCTTTCCCGCTTTCTTCGTTACACATAGTCCTCACTGTTCGCACGCACACCACTCGTATCCTTTCTGTGTTTGCCGGTGGCCTTGTGTACTGCCTCTCGCCTATGTATTTCCACCCAAGGCGCCGCTGATGATGCTGAACGTCGCTGCAGATACGGCGTCGCAGACAGTGCTCGCCGGCCGATAGTGTTGATCGCTTGTTGATACCTGATCGCCGTCGTCCTTTGGTGGTCCGAGCGTTTATGATCCATCCTTCGTCGCCCGATGGTGCTGGATGCGCGTTGGGTTGGCAAACGCGCCGTTTATGATGCGCAGGATCGCCGGATGTTGGTGTGAAGACTCGGCTCAGGGGTTGGGCCCGTGTAATTAAGGATTACGAGAAGCGTGACGGGACGCATCAATTGATTGGGTGTACAATTTTGGTAAATCCTGTCTTTATTTTGCAAGGTCCTACATTCATCATCAATATTTGGGTCGTCATTTAAGTTTTTGATGGATAAACTTTGACTCTGTGTCGATTTCATAATATTTATAATTACTACAAGTATTATTAGGTCCATGTTTGGCGTTGTCTTTTCTAAAACAAGATAGGAAGAAGAAATAATTAAATCTTGTTTTTTTTGTGTGTAAAATTGAGCTGAAATGATGGTATAATATAAATTTCTTTTTTTTTTGTTAGGGCCTCCAGAATTCTTGGATTGATTCTTCCATTGCCTTTTTTTCTGAAATGAAAAATGAACTTCAGTCATTTTATTTGGCAATTCTCAATCCATTATTGTCCATTAGATTCTGACGACGACGCAAATTCGAGTTCGATGCTCAACTCGCTCAAAATGCTTTTAAATTTTATGCTTGTAAATGAAGCTTCATGATCATTTTTGGGCCTTCTCGATTCGGCGCAGAATACGAACGTCTCTCGTCTCTTTAATTTCGCTCTCGATTGCTCGTTTTTTCTTGTCTTCACTCATTTCCTATAATCGCTCTTTTATCTCAATTTTTCTTTCCTTTTGATTGGGGATACTAACCGATTCGCGTGCTATTTGGCCTCTTTTGGGCTCTTTAGGAATTATAATTCGTATTTGCCCCTCGTGGGTTACTAATGCCTCATTTACCACTCGTGGGCCTTTTCCTTGTTCTCCTGTTTCGCAAATTTCGTTCGTCCTTAGTTTTATAATACGTGAAGCAGCATTATTACTTTGTAATCCTACGCCCGAGTACTGCCTACCTTAACACTAACGTTTTCGTTTCCTTTTTAAATTTCTGTCCAATGTCTTTTACATTTGTCTAATTCCTGTCTCGCTCCTAGTATATAGTTTTGTTGGGCTAACTTGGTTTCTCTTTACTTGATATTGACGGCCATGGGAATGGTTCGAGTCTTTGGCGGAGGGCCTTTTGGAGTTGTCGGTTCATGCAGTTGGCTTACTGGACCCTTCGGGGCATTCTTTGCGGGACATTCGTGGCCCTCGGAAGTCGGTTTGCCTGCTCCGGTTGGTATTTTACGTGAATTGTCGTCTCCCGGTGAGATTGTCAGCATTTCTGTTGCTGCTTCGGGTTCGTTGCCGGCTTCGAGGTTTCGGGAGGCTCTGTTTGCGCTTTGCTTAGTAGAACCGATTTGCCACTTGATTCCGAGGTGGACGCGGAATAGACAATTTAACGCTCAACGGGCATTAAAGCCTAATTGAACTCGTTCACAATATTAAAGCATGGAACACTTAATATTTGGCCGCATAAAATAGGACGCATCTCAGTCCTGAAATAAGCTAAACACATGGTAAAGGTATCATTTTGTAGGTATTTTATGTAGCTATTTATAAGAAATAGCGATTAAATTATTGGGCCACGTTGCGTATGAATTTAAGCAATTTTGCTTTTTTGCTACACAAAATTTGCTGCACAATAATGGAAGAAGTCCTATCGGACAATTTTTCCCACCATTTGTACATTACAGCAGCATTTTTAATCATTTTACATTGTTTCTTTAGTTGTTGTTCCATAATAACCCAGTATAATTGTATTGGACGATTCTGACAATTTGATGGAAAAGCATGATGCAAAAGGTGCGAGCACATGCGAACTTATCACTATTATACCAGCCTGCAATTAGTAATGGAATATTTGGAATTGATCCCGTAGAGTTTACATCTCTTGTGGCTAAACTATCAATATAAAGGACTGAGACATGTTGCTTATGTCCCATATGATTAAAAACTGCGTTCGTTAAGATTTACATTAACCGTAAGTATTTGTAACCATATTTCGAATAGATCCATGCTCATACCTACCCAGATCTATTCTCATACAAACCTCAATATTCAAATAAAATCTATGAAACCGTTTCGGAGTATTCAATTCGTGAGAATAGCTTTACAGACATTACTTTATTTAAACATTAATGGAAGTTTCTCCGCAGAAAATACAACAAGAAACAAAAAACTTACAAAGTCAAATCAAATAATTATATTTTTGTAATATTATCCATCTTACAAACTACTATGCGGTCTAGCATAATCCACACGCTTAAGAAACTACGGCTCGTGTTCATTGATCGCCGTAATCATCCCTGTTCAGTTGCATTTAACGGAATATAAGTGACATCGTGGATTCAAAAGCATAACGCGAGGCATTTTATCACCCTGATCTTTTACGAGGCACTGACATGTTCTATTTTCTATACACAATAAATAATCAATTTACATTTCCCTACCAAAAACATACATTTTTGATATCAATTTAACTTGCTGCCTTCATCCAATGTGTTCGTCTTTTCCATTCGTCTTTCTTACATATTCCACCCTTTTTCGCTAGAAATCATCATCAGACAATATGACATTAATTTCACATATTCACATTTGATTATTGGTAAACCTACACTGCCGTTCTAACAATTCTAACAATTCAAACGAATTCAACAAGCTACCCCCTTTCCTATAAACTTTTCTTTAACCCTATTTGTATATCTCAGCTACTTGCGTTTTTTATCTACTTATTGAACCTAGCTAACGCACTCTCTGGACATTACTTCGAACAGACTCTTGGCTTTCCAATATCCAACAAAACCTCATCGACAACATTAATCACTATCAATTTCACCACCAACAACTTAGCAGCGGAAACCATCGTAGGCATTCCATCATTTATCATCATGATGTCCTATTTTTTGCAGTATTGCTCCATTTAACAATATTTGTCATGCTGTTGCACACATTTCGATTGCAAAACGGATGATAATCTCTTGAGGTTATCTTGACACTAGCCCATTGTTTATCTGGATACCTTAGTGACGAAAGCTTCATTGACTATTTCAGACCGAAATTTTTCGTTGTTACTTCGTATGCTGTAATTCTTCAGTCAACGTAGATATAAGATACTTTAGACGGATTTTCCCTGTAGTCATCCGAACGCGTTTAGAATCGCAACCTTTTTTGCGAATTAATCCAGTCGGCAGGCATTCTTTTGTACATGATCTGCTGCTGCTCTGTTGCTGCGCAGTAACTCGACGAGGCGGACGATCTGAGGCTGAGGTAAATGATACTTTTACGTATAAGCTTCATTCTTCTAGCAACTTTTAAATCAGTGCGTGTTCCTTCTGCAACCAAGAGCGGTAATTATCGCATAATGCAGCTATCAACGTGCACACGATCAGTTTTAGCTGCTGCTTGAGTATGCTCGGAGATCATTGATCGACTCTGGGTTTATATTTCTCTGGAACGGGTACTGCTGTTGAAGCTGGATTAGTGACATCCAATTGGACGGTTTTTGTAGATTAGTAGACGTTAGATCAACTTCCGGAGCGACTGCTTACGTTTGTTTTCAACAACAAAACATTACTGTACGAAGGAATGATGTACAGCGTAAAGACGTTGATGACGACGAGCGCTTCGGGACGACAATACCTTTCGAATGAAGTACTGGAAAGATCATATCAACTTGCTTGCGTTGCCAGAATTGTGTTGTTCGCATCGCCCTGGATTCCTTAACGCCAAGTTGAGGCAGATCGTTGAAGCGATCAAAGCTGCGATTTGATCAGAGAATATGGTCGCCAATGCTGTTCATTCTAGCTCCTAAACTATCACCCTAATAATTTCTCATCGTTTTACACGCGTCATCGAAATGCCTAGCACTCTTCTGAACCCTTAAAATTAACTACAAAACATGATGCCCTTGTACAGTACAATGGATATCGGAATTAGATGAAGTCGACACTCTGCCATCAATAAGTGGTTGTGTTGAGACGTAAACAATGAGCCATCGGTCATCGGTCACACATCGGTCGAGTTTCCCCATGATACTGATACTCTCGACAACTTATCCAGTGCGATATTTGCTGCGAAAAAGAGGAAAAAACATCACAAATAAATCGTTAAAGTGCAAGATTGCGTGATTGATTGGATTAGCCGAAATTGAAAAATCAATTCTACTAACCTTGCTCATAGGTTGTGCCTTGCTCAGTGGTCGCTCGTAGGGTGTTGCTGTTTGTTGGAAAGAGGATTGTCTCTTTTGCTGTTCGTTTTTTCGAAGTACGCTGACACATCATGCAGAAAGTCAGTTTCTGGCGGATGTTGCACATTTCATTGATCAACGTATATTTCGAAAGAGCCTTTCAAATTGTTAGCATCATCATCTTTGTTTTTGACGTTTTGTTTTTTATCTTGTTTCATCATCAATCGTTGCTTTATGAGACAGCTTTGATCATTATTATGTGCTTTAATCATTAATATTTCAGCAAGTGCTGTTTTAATTTTGATTTGCGAAATGTCTAAGAAAACTCAATTATATTATTTGCATTATTTGAGAAAAAATCACCATGACAGCTATATGTAACAAGTTCTGTTTTCCATAAAATGGGGGGCGTTCTACTTCAAAGCATTGCACAGTTGAGAACCGAAACTCTAGAAAACTTTTGAATTTGGATGGCCGCGCCTCGGGAGAGGCAGGCTATTGATATATTGATATAAATGTGCTGCTCTGGGAAGAAAATATCAAATGAACTGTAATAGAATAGCACCCCCGAATGTCGTATAGAAAGGCGCGCAAACTGCACAAACTGATCGTGAGATAGTCCGAGAGGTAAGGAAGTCCGCAAACTAGTACATTGGAATGAAAGACTCTACAGTGCACAAGCACCTAAATGATAAGGAAACGTTGGGGGTGGTGAAATTGAGGTGAAAGTGAGGTGCACACGTCTTTGCTTCAGACATCGACTAACACCAAGGAAAAGGGTGCTTTTGGTTTAAAAAAGAATTGGCGGAGCCTTCATATGGAAGCCGTAATGTACTGGCAGTATGTGTTTGTGTTTGTGCCGTGAAAAATGTAACGCCACCAACGAAGGCGATGTCGGCGGAACCAGCAACGACCTCCTGAAGGCACTATTTGCTCAGATTCTAATGTGTTTGATAATTGTGCTCTTGGCAATAACAGAACTAGTCGTTTATAAAAACTTTAACTAAACCTATCAAGTCGTTATTGAATAAATGGGAAAAGATATTCCCTCTCACTGAGTGTCCGATTTTTTACTGGAAGTGGCCGACTGAAACAGGCCTTGATGTTCGTTCTTGAAACAAACAATGGGCCAATGGGGACTGGCTAACGCCTTCTAAAGATAGATTGATTTTTTTCGTCAGTGAGGATGATCTGGATTGTCTGAGTCATCTGTTGAAGGAGGTCTCCTTGGATGAGCCAGACATGCATCCAGACATCATACAAGTTGTAGAAGGAGTTGGAAAGCTATTGGAGGAATAGCTTGAGTAAGTAGCAAAGTAAGTCATTTATGCCGAGTCATTTCTAATTTCAACATGTTTTCCAAAATTGTAGGTACCGTATTGCCAGAGCTGTTGGACAGTACCATGGATGCCCATGAATTCCACGTGGCTTTGAACATGGATAGCGTTCCTGTCATAAGGACCCATGAACATGAAAATTCTTGCGGGGCAGAGCTACGGTTGTACCGTGTCATCCTTAATAACCATTGCTCGTTCATTGCTTGGCATTTGTTCCCAGTATCCGAATGAATAAGCATCGCATTAAAAAAGTTCTAAAACAGGTAAGTTGGATTTCTCACTGAGAAAGATTTAAGAAAACCTTTTCAACCTTTTCAATTTTCGCTTCGATTACAGGTGCTCACTCGGAAGCACGAAGCGAACGTATGGCAGATTGAACATCGCATTGATCGCTTTGATCTCTCCCTCCTATCCATTTCCAGAAAATGTCAAAATTAACTAATTTTAAAACAGGTAAATTAGTAATTCTAATTGTGAAAGGTGTAACAAAACATTTCCACGCCACTCTTCCTGTCTTTTCACTCGTGAAGAAACCAAATAGTACATATGCGAGGTCTGCCATTGGTCGTTTGGGTATTCCAATAACTTGATGCGCCACATGTGCACGCACACCGGCGTGAAGCAGTTCTCATGTACGTCTTGTGGAAAGAAATTCGCACGTTCAGACACCATGAACACCCATATGCAACACGGCACGACAGAGGATCACGTAACACGGCAGAGGATCCCGAAAAAAAAAGGAAACCCCAGCGCAGCCCCAGCTCCAGTTGCAAATGCAGCCCCAGATCCAGTTGCTTTGATGCTAATGTGTTTACTCTTGGCAATAATAATATTAGTCCTGAATAAAAATTCTTGTTAAATGTATAAAATCAGGAAGTAGGCGTTCAAATTTTCGTCTGATTATCGACGGAGCTTTCACCAACTGCAAAATGGATCGTAAAGAAATTGCCGAAGATGAAGCTCCTACGTCTTTGACTCAAGCTAAGAAGCAAGGGAAGAAGCCGCGGAAAGCCTCTGCACAGAAGCGTCAAGACAAGTTTAGCAAGAAGAAGGGTGTCGATGCTGACTCTGTGCATCATGCATTAATCCGAGACCGCCTGTTCCTGGACGATCAGGAACCTTCATCACTAGAACAAGTGATGCAAAGCCATGTAAACTGCACAGGAAGCGTTGCTATCCCACTCTCGATTACAACTCGAGGAGTCGGGTTCGTTACGGCGCTGGTTTTTGACCGTCTGGTCACCTCTTTTGAGGGAAAACCCCCTGAGGTACTTCTCACAGTACATCAAATGTACCGTGTCCATCTGTGGGCCGTACATAATGAGATGAACCTCGTCATGGACGAAGTTCCCAGCTACCGTTTGGATCCAGTCGACATAGCACCATCAGTTGAACATGCCCTGATGGCAATCAAGGTCCTGCCAAGTGTAATGGCCATGATTCTCGACTACTTTTGGCTGCTATTCCAGAGCGCCGTCAAACCCGCTTGCTCTACTGGAATACCAAGCAGCTACAACAATCAACCCTGCCCTGGATAACCTGTCCCTGCCCTGCTACCCTGGAAAATCTACGAGAATGTCCCTGAGTACAACGTACGCTGCCTCCTACTGGGCCTCGAGCCTCTCGAGACACGCCGCCGTAACCACCAGGCTCTATTTGTGGCCATACTGCTAACTGGTGGCATCGATGCGCCGGCTCTCCTTGATCATACTAGAATTTGTGTCCATAGGCAAACGACCGGCTACGTTACCGCCATCCACTGGCCACACAACATGTTAACCATGTCTACGCCGGCCATGAGCCAATCTCCGCGATGACGCGTAGCTTTAGCAACGTTTCGGCTCATTTCGACTTCAACATTAGCCTATCTGATTTTAGGGACCGCCTAAGATTCGCGTAAACCATTGTCGAGCATCACCTCAGTTTGTAATACCTGTATTTATAGTTGTAAGATCTAATCACATAGCTCATCTAGCCGATACTGGCCAATGAGCCTAATTAATAAACAACAAACAACAACAACCCCACCAACATCCGAGAACGCAGCAACAACTGGAACGTAGGCTAAACGTAGCAACTACTGGAACGCAAGAGCAACGACAGCGTCTCTTTGTGCTGTGGTCAATCCCCGGTGCGCGTTTCAACGCTGATGGATATTTCCAGATGGATGAAATTTACCCTGAGGTGTACGGCGGCAGTGAGCTTTTAGCTGACGTACAGACCTACATAGCGTTTACCATCAGATTGAGAAAGCGCTTTCCTTCCCATTTCATTCGTGACATCGTCTGGATAGGCAATGCCACTGCGGGTATGTTGTGGAGTTCCCCAATCATGGAAGTAAACCTACGGTAGCACTTCCATATCCTCGAAGCACCAGGAAGTAGGCGTTAGAAAACAAGTTTGGAACAATCAACTAGGAACTAACATACTTTACTAGAAGTGGTGGTCGTGCTGTACTGATACCTCGTAATTAAGGACCGACCCTGCAAGTGGAACGTCGCGACCCGTGCACGATAGTTTTGATACCCTCTATCCCGGGATGTCAAATACAAAGCAACATTCGTTTGATCCAAGACCATATCCAAGAGCAACAATAGTTGCCGACTCACGAAAAAAAATTTGCAATGCTCAACTCAGCCGTGCTTGTAGTGTAGTCGAAAATGTATTTGGCATATGACCATTAATTAAGTCGTTGAAACAGCTACAAATATTTGAGGAGAATTCAGAAACTGAAAGCTTCCGCCAAGCAATCATATTAACCATGAAGTGGGGAGTATTCTTAAGACCACTTGAATGTAAAGCGAGTATAGCCAATAAAATTATACAAGCAGCTTGTTGTCTCCATAATTACGTCGTACAGTCGCCCTCATCCCCTCTGACAGACCAAGACAATAGCAACGAGACGGAAAATACAAACTGGATTTATAACAGAGCTTATTAGAGCAACGCTCAAGGCAGGGCTTTGAGACCTCTATAGCTACACCCGTGCATGATGAACGATACTACATCTAGCAAGAAACTATTTTCCAACTCTTCCAACTCATGCATAATAAACAGCCATCGTTCAGCTGCCCGCCAATATGATATTATAGCATTGGTAGCAACACCCGCACACATATCCACGATAAAATTCGCGCTCATTTGCTTTGATAGCTAGCCAAAACAATCAGCAACGTGATCTCTTGACGCGGTGTTTTAATTTTTGGCTTTTCTAAAAAATGGCTGGAAATAGTGCTTTCGACAAACTTGCTGGAGTGCAAAGTGCTTCGCAGCTGGAGCGCATCATCGAGGACGACGAAACGTTGGTGACGTTCCTGATGGAAGCAGGAATTTTGCCCGCGAGCCGAAACTGCCCCACTCCTGACTGTGGCCGCCCGATGACTCTGAACCGTGCGGTAAGACGGTCAGATAAGTATCGGTGGGTGTGTCGTGCGGGAGCATGTGCTGGGCGGGAGGTCAGCGTACGCGACAAGACCATCTTAAGCGACTCGAAAATGACGATGCGACAGATCATCCATCTCATTTTTGAATGGTCGCGGGATTGTGACAGGGATACGATCGCGGCCGATGTTGGTTGCCATCTGAACACTGTGTACAGTTGGTTCAAGATTCTGCGCGAAGCAGCAGCGCTGCATGTGCGCAATAGTCCCCAAATACTTGGCGGTACGGGCGAGACCATCGAGGTGGATGAGTCCGTGCTAGTCAAGCGTAAGGCAAATCGTGGCAGAATGCCTGCCAACGCCCAGAAATGGGTTGTTGGAGGAATTTGCCGCAGGACGAGGCGGTGTTTCTTCGAGCTAGTCGAGGACCGTTCGATGGAGACCATCGAATCGGTGATAGGACGCCACGTGGCGAGCGGAACCACCATCATGACCGATGGTTGGGACAATAACCTCGACGAAAGAGGCTTTGGGCATATGGTGGTAAACCATTCCCTCTATTTCGTAAGCCCGCTCGATAGGAATGTGCACACCCAGTACATCGAGAATCGTTGGCGCTAGCTTAAGCGCTTACTAAGTGACAAAGGTTCCCATTAGGGGAGCATTGAAACTTACATGGAAGAGTATCTCTTCCGGAACCGCTGCACCAGCGCCAACGTGTTCGTCTTCGCGGCTATCCTGCAGATAGTTGTGAATATGAACCGAGATGGTCTGGGTTAGTGGCTCAACAACGCGGTCGCATTGTACCTAAGACTAGGTGAGCAAAGTCGTGTAGAGCTAATATGAAATTACGGCGGAATGGCATTGCATTCTTTAGCAAATGCGGCAAGTATTCCTGTCAAAAATGACATGAAGCGTAGGAGCCCGCGAGCAGAAACGTTAGGCGTTACACGCTATGCGTGACATCCGTTAGGAGAGAAGGAGGATAAAAAGGCGCGCCCGAGCGGCATTTGAGCTCCCTGGTGATAGGAACGACTGATTCAATAAAGAAGACAAAATTTGTGCTCTTTTCGAAAGTGAAACCGAACCAACAAATTAACAAAAGCTAGACCAGCTAGAAACTTTGAAAGCATCGCGTCAGCGGGGGATTTTGTCATTTCTGCCGTGGCACAACTTGGAGGATACCACGGCCAACACCCCAATGAGCAACTATGTACGTTCTAGATGACGACGAACGTTACATCGGCCTCTTAATTCATGTGACGACGTACGTTACAACGAACTGCTTCGTGCAGAACTTTTGCAGTTCGCCGAACTGTCCTTCGTCCCAAAGAACGTCGGCAAATCGTCAGCCAAAGTTTTCAAGCCAAAAGTGAATGTGAATGGTGATTTTGCTTGTTTCTTTTCAGCAATGTATGTGATAGTGGAAACTACCGGGCCTAGAGGTGAAAAGGAGCTAACGGTCGTTCCGAAGACATGGCTGGCAGTTTCTGCTAAACAAAAACGAACTGTATTACGATGGCCAGTCAAATGTTCGGCATTGGAACAACAGCGGCTGTTCGCAAATCAGAGCTTACCTGAAAAGTCATGGACTACTCTCGGATGTGTTGTTAAACGCAAATTTAAAACAATTGAAGACGCGAATGCAGCCATAGAGGACATGTCTGGTATGTCTTCGAGCAGCATGTCGCCGGGACCTATGCCCGTACAGAAAAAAAATAGGACGAAGAAAGTGGACTTCAATCATGAAATCAGAGAAATAGACCGCTTGACTCAACCACGGATCGAACCATCTGCCAATACATCCATTATATCAGCTTCAGCAGACACAGCATATCCGACGACAACAAGAGAACGGACAAGTACACCAACAAACACCATGGAAGATATTTGCAACAGATTACAAAAAATAACAACCAGCCAACAGCAAATACAAGCCAGCATGAATATGTTGACTATTTCGACTATTTTCGTTGTCGCTGTCCTTGATGTTCGTAGCAAACTTTTGGCTGAGCGCGGCAGGGAGGTAGACGACAACTTTTGCCTTAAAATTTTCAGCAGCATGTCCAAGGCCCGATGCGTTTGATTAGTTTTGAGGGACCAATACCTCAAGCAGTCCTCGAGTGTACGCCCATCCAAACCATCCGGCAACGACTCTGCTTCGTAGTCGTCTTCGCTGCTTGCCTCGTAATCAATTTCTTCTACAAACTCATCGTGAGAAGGGCAATTATCTTTATATATATATTTAATAGGAATGGATCGACGTTTTACTTTTCAGCAAGATGGGAATCTGAAGCATACCTCCAACATTGTTTCGCAATCGTTTACGGAGAAAAAAATCAATGTTGTAGAATGGCCTGCACATTCCCCAAAACCTTAATCCGACTTTATATCTTTGATCGAACTTGAAAATTAAGGTTCAAGAACACAAACCGTCTAATATGAGTCAACTGTGACAAGCAATTACCGTGGAATAGATCAAAACCTCGGCAGAATTAACATATAAACTTGTAGATTGATTCTATGCCGAAAAGGTGCCAAGCGGTCATCTATGGACAAATGAGTGGAATAATAAACACCATTAGTGTGTTGTATTAGGTCTACAACTTAGTTCTGGCTTCAAAGGTGTAGAAACGGAGATTGTAATGTTACACACACAGATCGCTCGGGTCCACCAAAATAATGAGAAGATCCAGTTTTGAAGAGTGTCGTGCTCTAACAAGCTCCAGATACTAGACAAACTATTGATGGAGAACGTTATCGTTAGTAATCCATCGTCCTTTTGACGCGAGCTCTAGGATAGAAAGCGACAAAAAACTGAATTACCGACATGATGGAAGGAGAAATCGATCAGTAATGCAGTAGGTCCTTGCAGCTACGCGATCCTTAATGCTTAACCACACAGACGGTTTCCGATAATTTCCTGTTCGATGGAACACCGCGGTATCTGCTCACGTATAACCGTATACTCGCTTAAGTAACACGCAAATAAAATGGAAAAATCCTAGCAAGGTAAAAGTGTTGTGGCGCTGGCGGCCGACACCTACAAAACGTACAACGATGGACCTCGTCTTCGACGAAACGGTCACAGACCAGGACAATTTCAATTCGGTGGCTCAGCCACTGATAGAAAACCTGCTTCGTGGCCGCAATGGGCGTCTATTTACGTTCGGTGCAACGGGCAGCGGCTAAACGCACACCATGTACGCAACCGGTAAGGACCGCGGCATTATGCCACGATGCATGGACACAATATTTAATGTCCAAGCTGTGCTTAATGGCCAGGCAAGCATTTTCCTAAATTTCGTCGAAATATACAATAATAACATATTTCATTTGTTGGAGAAAAAGGTGGACTATAAGTCAGTGTCCAAAATCATAACCAATCTGAGGATTCGATTTTTTATTAACGTTTTTCCTTTGTTTGCGTTGTTCTTTAAGAGCACGACAAACCAAAAAAAAAAATTCGCGAAAATTCCAAGCACCAAATGCACGTGCAAGGGCGTCACAGGCAAATGGGTTCAACGAAAGTCAACGCTCAATCGAGCCGTTCCCATATGGCCCTCACTATTCGTTTGGTGCAGCAGGATTTGCATATTTGAATATTTCCATCAGGGGATCCGGCACAACCATCAAAAGCCAGCTTACGTCGGTGGATCTGGCTGGTAGTGAGCGGAGCAAATGCACCGAAAAACCGGTCAGCGATTGCGTGAGGTGGGGTGGGTAACATCAACCACAGCCTGCGAGTTACCTTCGACTGCGAATGAAACTGTCTTTATTGCTAGTACAATCACATTACATTTGCATTGCAATTCACCAAGCAAACAAAACAGGACGCATCATTTTGAGGTGAGTGTTTTTGGTTAAAATTTTTATCAACATTTATTCATTCATCCTTCTTCTCCGTTTTTGCTATTCGCAGGAACCGATGGCAATTATGTACGGAAGTATATAAGCGGTGAGCGTCCCAGTGGTAGCGGACGTCTCGGCCGCGGAGCTTGCTACATATTAATCTAGAAGCCGCCCCGCACCTGCTCCTGTAACGCAGCTAATTGACGATGTGCCGAAGCGGCAAAAGAACCGTAAGCTCGAGGAACTGCTAAAAGAAAAGTACAATTCACAAACGGTGGTGTTTGTTCATAACCAACGAATGGCGGATTATTTAGCCATTCTTTTGTGTAGTGTAGGGGTGCCTTGTACCTCTATTCATGGAGATCGCCGCAAACCCCAACGACTGCAAGCTAAGGAGCAGTTCCTTAACGGAACTTTCCGAGCAATAATAGCCACGTCAGTGAAAGATGAGCTTATCGATCACTCCAAGGTCCAAATGGTCGTAAATTATGACCTTCCTCTTACAAAAGAATATTTACGGCGAGTCGAACGTCTTGGTCACCCCAACGACACTAGGGAGATAATAACTTTTTTTGATCCCCTGATTGATTCACGTGCTGCACCGGATTTCGTGAAGCTCCTGCAGCAGGGTGATCAATACGTGCCCGACTTCCTTTGGGATCTGGTTCTCGACGGCGAATATATTGAGTATTAACCATCACAGCATGAGCCCAAGGAGTCCAAACGTTTAAAAGCCATGGGAATGATTTCAAAGCAAGGACATTGGGTGCGATATGAATTGAAGCCAAGAGACGTTGAGAGGCGATTTTTGACAGGCGAATTGTTGCTCGCACGGCAGAAAAGAAAAGGTTTATTGTATCGCATTGTCACTAGCGATGAAAAGGGGATTCGTTACGATAATCCCAAACGCAAAGAATCATATAGATTTCCTGGCCACGCATCCAAATCGACCGCACACTCAAATATTCATGGCAAGAAGCTGATGCTGTGTCCCACCATATACTTGGTGTGATCTACTGGGAACTGTTAAAACCGAATGAAACGATCACAGGGGATGTCTATCGACGTCAATTGTTGCGTTTGAAGGAAGCAATGCAGAAAGTACGGCCGATTTTCCACGAAAGGCATGACAAAATTATTCTTCAGCAGGCCAACGCTCGGCCACATGTTTTGCTTCGGTGGTCAAAACATACTTGGAAGGGCAGAATTGGGAAGTCTTACCCCACCCGCCGTATTCACCAGACATTGCTCCTTCCGACTACCACTTGTTTCGGTCGATGACCCATGGCCTGGCTGCTGAGCAGCGCTTCACCAATTATGAGGAATGCAAAAAATGGGTGAATTCTTGAGTCGCCACAAAATACCGCGAGTTTTTCGAACGTGGAATCCGTGTGTTGCCAGAAAGATGGGCAAAGGTTGTAGCAAGCGACGGCCAATACACTTAGAATAACTTTGAACTAATTTTCCACAATAAAGCTTCAAACTTTGAAAAAAAAAATAACGGCACGAATTATATCATACACCTAGTACTTGATGACAGGTTGATAAACGAAGGAGCTGTTTGCGCGTAAATCGGCGTCTCAGGACAGTCAACTATCACAAAACTGTTGTGATAAATTGAAGTAAAGTGATAAAGCGATGGAGCATTTGTGCAATGTTTGCAGTTTGAAGAATCTTATGGAGGTCTGCAAAGACACGTCTAGCTTGGTAAGAATACACATTGATGTGGGGCTTCTTAAGGCCTCGCAAAAATGTTACAAATGTACCAGGACAATGAAGCACAAAAAAGTAGCAGCCACAAAGAAGAGTGACTGCTATCTATGGATTTCCAATAAAACTAAAAGATGCACAGGATCTGAGAAGGCAGTCAGGAAACAGATGGAAACAGTTCCACCTTTGAAAGTTCGAAAATGTCATTGAAGGATTCTATAATGTCATTGAAGGTATAGCTAGGTTGGTATGGTTGAGATTATCTAACCCAACAAATACTACTGTGTCCAGTAAATAACGAGACCCGCTACACAATTTCCTAGTGCTAATGACTTTCTTCATTTTCATATTTTTTGTCGGTTGTCAGTACTGTTGTTAACATTCTTGGCAAGTTTCACGTCAAAATAATGATTAGATTTTGAGATATGATTTTTTCAGTTAGGTACGCAAAGTGCATTCGTCATTTTTCGATGACGAAAATTTTGAAGCATAGAACTTCCATAAAATTTGGTTTGCGAATAGGTAAAAAATGATGCAGAAAGCTTTTGGTGACGACTCTAAGTTAAATAAAAATGTAAACATGTGGTAAAAAGACTTCCAGGAAGGTCAGGAACGTGTTGAAGACGAAGAAGGTCCTAGACGACCATTAACGTCAATTGACAAGGCTCACGACCAACAAATCAAAAGTTTGGTGTTGCAAACCGGTCGATTAACTACTAGAGACCTTGCTGATGATATTGGGATATTCATATAGTTCGTCAATTACATTTTGAAAAATGTGTTGGGCCTCAAACGCGTCAGAACTCGACTGGTACCGTTAGTTCCAGCGACTAGCGCCGGTTTTCCGTGACTTTTTCGCCAAAAACTCCAGTCATACCGTTCCAAATCCATCGCTTTCAACTGATTTGGCACCATGTGACTTCTGGCTGTTCGATAAGCTCAAGAAACCCCTCCGGGGACACCGATTTGGCGCGATAGATGAGATTTAAGCCGCTGCGACAAAGGAGCTGAAAGCCATCCCGAAAGTCGAATTTTCCGAGTGTTTCGAAAACTGGAAAATCCGTTGGCAAAAGTGCATTGCAATGGGGGGGGGGGGGACTACTTTGAAGGCGACGAAATTGATTTGGTGGAATAAAGCACATAACGGGACATAACTCTCCGTTGTTAGATTTTGCTAAGAAATATTACAATATTCCGATAGTATTACAATAGCCGATACAACGCCGAGTTGTACGAGTTGTATGGCGATCTCACTGTCGCGGAGCGCATGAGACTCGCCCGGCTTCGGTGGGCTGGGTATGTCATGAGAATGACAGACGACGACCCAGCCCGTAAAGTCTTCTTAGGCCTTCCAGATGGACAGAAAGGGCGTGGTAGGCCCAAATCGAGGTGGAGCGACGGTATCGACATTGATACCAGAATAGCTGGACTATCGACATGGAGGACGACGGCGCTCGATCGCGAGCGGTGGAGGAATCTTTTGTGGCAGGCCTAGACTGCTCGTCGGTTGTAGCGCCGGTAAGTGGCAATATTCATAAGTAAGTATTACAATATTCCAGCATCGTACTGGGATGACGATATCTTTGCCGACGAATCAAAGTTTCAAATTTTTAGATCTGATGGACGTCGTTTTGTAGGGCGTAAACCCAATGAAGGGCTCAACATCAAAAATTTTAAGGCAACGGTCAACAATGGTGGAGGAGGTGTGATAGTATGGGCATGCATGTCAGGTCAGCAAAAGGTGTGGGAAACTTGGTATTCATAAATGGAATAATGGACCAGCAGCACGTGTATTAAAACATTTTAAAAACGAATTTGAAAGAAAGTGCTAGGAAAATGAAATTGGATCAAGGGTTCAAATTTTATCAGGACAATGATCTCCAACACAAAGCATAGCTCGTTAGGATGTGGTTATTGTATAATTGGAAACAAGCTATTGCCACTCCTCCGCAGTCTCCAGATTTCAGACCTCTTATATTTCAATCGTACTTTAATCTGTGCGAAAGCAATCATTCCAGTTCTCATCTTTGCGTGTATTTCACTATTGGCCGTTAATTTGTGAAAATTTCCGAAATAAAAAGGCCAAGGCTAACAAAAGCCCCAAGCAGAGTTATTAAGGACTGATTTACGAAAGCAGAGGAGGGTATCAAGTGCAATTTTTGCGCGCAAATACTCTCTATGGATAAACCATTTAACTTTAAGAGGCATCTCCAGGCAATGCACTTAGATCAGTACAATCTGCTAATGCAAGACTGTGAGGAACAACAGGGCGGCGACGGCCTCTGCCGCATCGGTGGTCTTGGTAAGCATCCGGATCGCACTCCAATGTACGCGTAGTTGTATGTTATGTTTACGACGCTGACGCCGATGCACTACAGCGCAACCGAATGGTGAATGCGCGAGTGACATTTAGCGCCTATCTTGATCGAAATGCTGTTGTAACACTCAAACGGATACTGGAGCAGCACAACCCACCTGCCGCAATGTTTAGATATGCGTTCGAACATGGGTTTGAGGAGGAGCACACGGACAGGTGGACTTCTTCTTGACCCAGGTGCAACATGGGCACGAATTTTTCTGTGAGTACCTGAAAGACATGCAGATTACAGGTTCATCGGACTGCACCCACTGCCCAGGGGTTGTGGAGTCCGTGGAGCACGTCATGTTCGTGTGTCCAAGATTCGCGGACATCAGAGCGGAGTTGACCCACGAAGGAGATCATCCTTTCACCCCGGATGCACTTCCGGCTGCAGTGGAAATGGGACCTCGACTGCGCAGAGGCTCGTGAAGCGGCGGCGGTAGCTGAGGCAGCTACTGGAGCACCTGCTTTTAGTGAGGCATGGCTCATATGGTAGCTGCTTGAGCAAGTCCACACGCTGTTCTCCAAGGTCGGGGGCTTTCGTGGGCTGGTTTGCGCCAACCGCACCCCGTTGTACCCTTGGAGTTCGTCTTAACGATTTCCACCTTGAACAAAAAAAAAAAAAAGACACATCAACGTGGCGAGGTGTGTGCGATCGTCAGCAGCGTCAAGCACTTGTACAAGTACACGTGTACAAAGGGGAACATTCGGATCGCTTTTACGACGCACGAAACGGTCGACGAAATCCGGTACGGTACGTCGATGATGCTCGGTACATTTCCGAGGCGCTGTCCAGGCCGTGTTTGAACTCAGGAATCACAACAGAATGACGACAAGCACAGAATGGCCTGCGGCTTTTCTTGGCCACGTCGATCTATTCGGATGATTATTTCTTCGATAGGATCAAAGTTTGTTGGATTCATGGGAGATACAACGAAGAATAGAGACCTGCTTTCTATGGCAGCATGTGTGCGGAAATTTGGACCACTGCCACGCCTCTCGTGCTACGAGTTTGAGTAGAAAATCAGAGACATACCGGATAGGGTTAACAACCTGCATTTGGATGAGTATTTCGAGAACGAACATGCGAAATACGAGGCAGAACGCTCCAAACAGTACCCGGTCGTAATTGATGCCACCTCAGTAGAATTGGGTCTTGAAAGGATCTTTGAGGCAACATCGACAGACAAATGGTTCTTGAGCACCTCGCTCAAAGGGTACACACCATGGTTTCGGCCAATGATAGGACCTGTCGGGCCCAAGAACTGGAAGGTTGCACGAGGTGGCGTGTATGCCACGAGGTAGATTTGCTGCAATTTTAATGCCCACACGACGATAATTTTGAACAGCCGGTCGAGCTTGACTATAACCAAGTTTTGTGCAAACTGGAATATGGATGCCAAACACCTCCTGATGCAGGCTGACGAAAAGGTTTGGGGCGCTGCACCCTATCCTCAGTCCAAAATAACGAGCATAACTTACAAAGCTTCATCCGCTTCCTCACTGGAAATCACCTTACACTTCGGCATTTTGATTAACTTTGAGAGCTCTCGCAAACACCTGTCGCTTCAATGGGCTTAGCACTGCAATTGCACACTCGGTCCTCCTTGCGCAAACGCGTGTCGCTCGTTCAAATGTTGCGACCGAAAGGGGAAGAGAACTTGCCCGCTCACTTTGATGTGTAAGGCAAGCTAAGTTAAGTTGATGCTCCATTAAAACGCAAAAAAATATTTTTGCCAAGACTACCACAAATCTTCGATGCATCGAAATTAAAAAAAAAAAAAACCCTTCCGTTTGACAGCTATGCAACCCGTTGTTTTCAGCGGATAAACGGCTACGTAAAAGTGCAAAAGGTAAAGTTCGCGAGACATCAAAGATGGATTGGACGCCACCGGCCGAAGATGCGCAGGAAGCCATCGCGCTGAGACCGGAAGGGGATACTCGTCGTCAACCCTCCCAGCTGCGACCGGCCACCGCGCTGAGTAAATGGACCACGAGTAAGTAACCAACGATGGACCACGAGTATCTGTCCATACCAACAGTCATTTGTGAAAACCCAAAGACCACAACAGCAGCAACAGCACATGTTCCAGTCGCAGCAATATTGCGTTGTTAACGTTGTTGATAAACAGAGGGTACCCTCCATCGCTGCCAACTGCAGCTGCAGAGCGATCGAGCAGATCGATCGAGCAGATCCTCGATCGATCGCGCAGATTGATAGGATCTAGATTAGATAGGATCTAAGCTGGTTTGGAATCGGCTGGAGTGTAAACACCACAGGAGGTTAACGACCGGCGTAGAGGTTGGCGCGAAAACGTTTCGTAAAATTACGTTGCCAACGGAAATTGAGTCAGTGCGATTTCAAGAGGGCAAGAGGACAAATGTTTTAGCAGCGCGTAGAAGTTAGAATAAATTGCTATTATAACGATACGCTTCTTAAAACATTCTCCGGAAAGAAATCGCACTCTACGGAGTGTGCAGCAAGCTCCGCTGATAACAGTTGTCTTAAAAATGGTTATTAAATAAAGCACTCCCTCGTGGAAATGGAACTTTTATGAATGTTGAGCATTATTTCACATAATTTTTTGGTGTTTAATTATATGCGAATGGAAAATGAATTAATGTGTAATTGTGCACTGAACAGTTATAAAAAGAATAGCTTAGTAGATAAAGCCATATTTAGTAGGTATTAGCATTCCAGCGAAACTAATATGAAACCGTCAGCAGGCGACGAAATCTAGTGTTACGTCGATGCTCGCTATATTGCGCCATCGCAAGCTGTTTCGACGATCTTTGGGTTCGAGATGCAGGCCAGAACGGTAACCGTCGTTCAGTTACCAATTCACTTCGAACACCAGCAGCGTGTGGTGGTCTTCAGCGTCAATGAGATTGTCGAGGCCGTGGGCCGTGCTTGAACGCAGCGACCGCAGAATGTTGAAATAGTTCTTCCAGGTTAGTTGCCTGTGACGCGTACGTGAGGGGTACGTACCAGGACGTTCCAGCGTACTACCGGTACATAAAACAGACCCCGCCCGGCACAACGACTACCATGGCACGATGGTCACGGACATCAGTGGATCAAGCGAATCGGTCAGAACAAAAGCGTGGTCGTAGGTGATCTACTGGCCGATTTGCCACATGGAACAATACTGTCTGCGATTGCTGCTGTGCTATCGTTGATGCCCAACGTCCTACGAGGACGTACGGGCAGTTGATGGTGTTTTGTGTGCCACCTACCAGCATGATGGCTGGACACATAGGCCGCGCTTCGTCAAACCAGAAAGCAAAGACAACGACGAATGGAGGCTTCCCAGAGCTATTTGGCGATGTTTAGGCATTATTACAGCCGAGGTTTTACGTTGGTACATCACGATGCATGAAACATGGATCCATCAGTTCACACCGGAGACCAGCTGGGTGGAGAGCCTTTTTGACCAACCTATTAGTATTTAACAAAAGATAATGGTGCCATTTGCTGAGAACGCAATGCCACTAAAATGAGAATTCCAGCAAGACAATGTCCCTAAGCATACCAGCTAACGAGTAAAATCGTGGTTAATCAACAACCGCATCGATGTGATGAAACGGCCAGCACAATCGCCCGATTTTAATCTGACGGAACATTTATGGACGGACATCAAAAGAAGGCTGTCCACAATGCAATTCATAAAGATGCTGAAGAATTGACTGATTTGCTGAGCGTCTCCTAAATACAACGGACAGTGAGACCACCACCAAGTATTTCAGATCTTGTGACGTAAAACTCCTAAGGATCTACAAGTTAAACTCTCAAATAGTAAAAGAGGAAGAACCTGTACTAAAGTTTTGTATCAATTTTTACTGGAATCTGACCGACTTCAAAAGAAAGAAAAATGGACCGTGGGCCGCATTGTACGGAATATAAAAGAAACATGGTCCAAAGACTCAGCAATCAGGGTCATTCTTAAATCGGGAAATCGCAAATATCGTTTTTAACGCTTTGCACACTCGCAAACAATCAATTAGCCGAAAATCAACTCGAAAAACCACCCCCAAGCAGGATTCGCAAATCAACCGACTTTCGAATAATGATTCGAAGCCTTCCGTTACCGCTTCGCCATCGGCTGTCATCGACTGCAAGGTGTAATTGAAAGTTTCTATAATATCAAAAGCAACAGATTTACTCTTTGGCAAAAGTGGTATTGTCCGCGCCATGCCATGCATGCCATGCGCCATAGTATTAGCAGAACGCACATTCAGAGCGTAAGGTTTAATTTTGATGGATAAAATAATGCTTTTGAGAGCGAGCTGTTTAAAAACAAAAAGTTTGTTTTTCACGCAAATCAATGTTTAAATTGTTTGTTGGATTTTTTTGTACATTTTTCGTAGCATTTACGTCTCGGCGAAATATTCCTATTATTTCATAAGAATCCAAATTACGGTACAACACACACGACATCGCAAACCCGACAAACACTCAACACAAACACTGTTTGGCGGCGTTGTGTCTGCAGCAGCAGCAGCATATGAGACAGAACATCCGTCGAAACAACTTCGACAGCATGGACAGGATGACGCGTCGAGCCGACCAGCAGCTGATTCCGACGTGGAAGGAGCTGCGCAGCGAGTTCGACGCGATGGCGAATCGGCTCTATTATGAACCAAAGCGGCATTAGGAGCACTATGGGAACTATGCGCGCCGCAGCGTACAGCGGTATATTTAAAGAATCAAACATTTACAAAAGGTACATTGTAACCTCCCCTTGAATCATTACCGAGTGGATGTAACGACATGTCGTCTCATGTACTAGCTGGCGATTGGGAGGGGTTGGCACTTCCCCAATACTTGATTCGCCCTTATCCCAGAGCAATATCGGTAAACGGTGCAGAGAAAACGAAGTTCAAAGCGCAGCTAAACCGGGGGGGCACGGCGTATCGTTGAAAATGCTTTCGGCATTTTATCAAAAAAAAAAAATGACGAATCTTTCTTCGCGCCATCGTATGCAAACCACAAAATGTGGACATAATCCTCCCAGCTGCATGCTGTTTATGCAATTTCCTCTTAGAAAAAGGAACTACTAACTTCTAGTGCCTTCTAGTGGAGAGACCGTTTTACAGCGGTTGACCCCATGTTCTTTACCCATTCTATTCCTTTTTCTTTTTTAAACCAAATATGCTGCCGGTTGTTCCACCAGTGTGTGCGCATCGCAGTGAATCGTGACGGCGTGGCGACGCACTTTTAGCGCCTTTGCTACTCTATTTGGCCATCTCCGGGTAGCAAAGTTGACGATTTCCGTTAACTCCGTACCGCTTAGTCAGTCCTGCAGCAAGGTCCTGCGGGCAAGGTCGTCATAATGCGGCGTGAAAGGATATCAACAACAATCAACAAAAGCCGTGTGTTGCCAGCTAGCCCACCCAGACAAATTTGCCGAGATATCGCTGTGGACGCCGGCGTTTGAGTTGTATTTCACCAGAAGGTGGATGTCTACAAGTAAACAATTAGGATTCTTTTCGAAAAAAAAATCGAAAGAATTCAAAAAAATTACTCAACATTTGACGGAGAATTAATAGCCATTCATTTGGCCATCAAATCAAGCATTTTTATTACTACCTAGAAGGAAATGTTTTCCATATACGCACCACCATACGCGCACCAAGCTACGGGCGGACCCGCCCCGACTGTATGACGAAAACGATCACAAGCCTTCGAAATTCGAGCCGTCCAAGAGCCATTTGCGGGAAGTGTTGCTTTTTGCGTTTCATGCGAACAAACCTGCAGCTGAAGCGCATCGAATGCTAGTGGAAGTTTATGGAGAAGCTTGCATAAGTGAACGAACGTGTCGGGAGTGGTTTGCAAAGTTCAAGAAAGGCGATTATCACGAGCGAGACAAGGAGCGTCCCGGACCGACGTAAAAGTTCGAGGTTGCCGCATTGACAACTTTGCTGGATGAAGATGCTAACGCAAAAGGAACTTGCTAATAAATTAGACGTGATGCAACCGGCAGTATCGCATCGCCTAAAAGACCTGGGAATGATCCAGAAGCTAGCCGCGAACAAACTGCAGCCAAGGGACATCGAATGGCGGCTTTGCACATACGAGCAACTGCTTCAACGGCAAAAACGGAAAGGATTTTTGCATCGCATAGTGACCGGGGACGAAAAATGGATACCTTACGAAAATCCAAAGCGAAAAAAATCGTTCTCGAAGCTGATGCTGTGTATCTACTGGGACCAGCTCGGCGTTGTTTCCTACGAAGTGCTGCAACCAGGCGAAACCGTCACAGCAGCTCTGTATCGAACACATCTGAAGCGGCTGAGTCGAGCGCTGCAAGAAAAACGGCCACAATACTCAGAAAGGCACGGAAAAGTAATCCTGCTTCACGACAACGCTCCGCCACATGTTGCGAAAGTCGTTAAACAATATCTGGAAACGTTAAAATGGGACATACTATCCCACCCGCCATACTCTCCAGACATCACCCCATCCGAATACTGCTTGTTCCGATCGATGTCACACGAACTGGCCGACCAACACGAACTGGCTTCCGTTCTTTCGAGAAAGTCAAAAAGGGGATAGATGTATGGATCGCGTCAAAGGAACAACCATCTTTCCGGCGCGGCATTCAAAAGCTGCCCAAATTGTGGGAAAATGTTGCGGGCAACAATGGTCATTACTTTGAGGAATGAGTTTGGTAAGTGTTTCTAAACATAAATCGTCAAATCAAGGAATAAAAATGGCGATTTTCCATTTGTACACTTAATAGTTAATTTGCGACGGACATTCGCCACGTCAAAGGAGAAGACAATGGAATAGCGGATTTGTTTTCAAGGGTAGAGTCAGTGAACGCTAACGAGAATATCTCATACGAAATACTCTAGCTACGCGATCCCGAACTACAAGATATAATCAGCGGTAAAATTAAGACAGACTTGGTACGCCATAAAGTGTTGATGCCGGGAAGTACCAAAGCTCTTTTTAGTGATAGTCCCAAGGATGTGATGCGACCATACGTAACAAAGCCATTCCGCTCGCAAGCGCTACAGTCAGTTCATGGTCTCAGCCATCCCGGCGTGATGGCCACGTCCAAATTAACACCACTAGGAAACCGTTCCTCAAAGAACAGTTGAAAACGTGTACACACTCCTCACCCGCTCAGTAATTGAAAACGAACCTAACGCAATCGCCGAAGAAGTGCTTCCGGACAGATGAGTTGGGAATTAAGTCACGTAAGGCCGACGTAAGGTATCAAGTGAGGTACTAAGTACGACACAATGTATAACCTTAATAAAGGTCTGAGATATAAAGGTTTAAGGTATAAAGTGTGATGCAACGTTGTGAGCGACAGCGCTGTGAGCAACGGAATCCGACGTCCCACCAAAAGAGAAGTGTGAAATCTTCGTACAACTCAGCAACAGATACAGGGTACACCTTTGGTGAGGCTAGCGAGAATGGTACTGCCGCTGCGTGCGACATGCGAGTTACCATCGGCTCAGAGATGAAATGTGCACTGGTAGCAGCGAAGATAATGGTTAAATATAAAGGTAAAACAAGTTGTTCATACACGGCCGTGTACCGCAGTGGCCCTTTGTGAAAAAAGTGTGAAAAAGTGTCCGGATCCGGGCCGAATGCATCGCAACGGGTTCTTGTCCCGTGGGGGAATCCGTCAATATAGGATTTGCAGCGCCAGGACGGAAAATAGTGTGGAAAACTCTATATATTGTTTTGGTGCATCGCGTTGTATGGAAGCGGCACACGTAAAAATAGTGCCGAAAAAGTATCCGGAACTCGGTGGATGCGTACTCGTAGCGGAGACTAGCGGCGACAACGATTACAGCAATATACGGTTGGTAACGCTACGACGTGAAAAAACAGAGAAAACGGTGGAAAACCTTCCCGAGGATGGAGTTCACGCTCCAAACTCTAACTCCAAACGTTTCTCCAACAAAATTAAGTCGTTTTATACGTGTGTTTTCGCGGAGCGGATCTAAAGCAACTGTTGTTGTGAGTGCAACGACCAACCCTTAATAGATAGAAGCACCGGTTTTTACCCATCCTAACATCTAAGGCTAATTCTTCTTGAACAAGCCACACGTTCTACAAGATGTATGAAACATGTAATAAATATGGAATATGAAATCAACGAGTACTTATCGATTACGGCGAGCTGGGCCAACTCATTACAGCACCACAGAGCGTCTCCTGTGCGTGGTACAGCATCCTTGCCCTTGCAAGCAGCATGCAATATTCGTGGCCACCGTCGTTGGTAGAATCGATTCACCGATACTCTTTTGATTGTCGAGCTAAAACAAGTTGCTTAAAGACAAAAATTGTGTTAATAAATCATAATTAATGATTATACAGTTTGGTAGCATGTGTACACCTTATTACCTCTGGCATTTTGCTGATTCTGTTTGCTCATAGCAAATGCGCCGCGGGGGAAGACATTCTTCATGTTGGATTATGCCCAGGCGTCCCAACAGCATTTGTTGCGAGAGATCATCGGCTGAGCTGCACATGGGTTAATCTGTGCTCCAACGTTACGGAACACCGTTAAGGATGGGGGTCTTTCCTGAAAATAGAATATACAAGCACGTAAACGTCTACGATTTTCTCTTGGTTTTCGCTACAACACCAGCACAATCCTCAAGGCCATCACTGATCACACCACATTGATCACCCATGCAAAATTATTTCACTTGTACTGCGCAGCTTAAATGAAAATCAAAGAGCGCATTGCTTTAAATTTGCCCTTAATAGCGAATGGATGGAATAGACGAGGTACGGCTAGTTTTCAACGCCCATCAATAAGAATACATTTTGTTACTTAAAAAATATTAAGAACAAAAATGCCATAATCGGGGAATGCGCTCAGAGTGAGAAATTAATCAAACCATATTATCCAAACCCACGCCTAATTCCTATAGCAATGCGATATTAACTAAAAACAGGATGAAAATGATCCAGCTATTAGAGAATAGGTTTGGAAAATTTATGACTAACCGCTGCTTACCAAAAGGATACAATATAACTTACCATCAAATTAATTACACCACATTTGAATCTTAACACTTTTTAGTTTTCCTAGAAAGTGGCACTGCCTCCGTAAATTGCAAATATGGCCGCAAACACCAAACCGAACTACATTTCACGAAGAGCAGAACAAAATTGATCGAACACGAGCTGGCTGCGCCTTCTTTGCTCGATTGTGGCGAGCTAGTCGATGAACGCTTTTGGAGGGAACACGGTATCCCATAAGCTAGAGTAGCTGATTGATCGAGTTTCAGCGAATCGATATCAGCGCATTGGAGTAAATGAGAAAGCCGATGAGACAACTCTACTTTCGATCGATGAAACTCGATCTTCGATTTTTGCAAACCGAGATTGCATTTTTTATTTGCAAATTTCATAAATATGCCTGTGTGTGATTAATTTTCATTCCTTTTTGTAAATCTGTTGACACGATGTTGTTCTCCCAAGCGTTTATTCTGAACTCCAACCCAGTCTGATTTTGGCAAACCCCAGCCCAGCATAACACACCTTCTGTTCCCTGTTTTGCAAAATATAACCAACAATTTCGGAATATTTTTACCATCGCAACACAATGAAAAGAGATTAATTAGAGATTTTTATGTAATAATTATATCAAAGTTTATTTTCAAATGAATTTTGTGACAACTAAAGAGAGATAGTCACGAGTTAAACCAACTTATTTCAAACAAAAATTATATTTTCATTGATTTTTCAGCAAAAAAAACCTGTAAACATACACACAATCGCTCTTATCCTTTGATTCCTATTGCCCTTTTATCTTCGCATATCACCTACACTTCCTTTTCTGCATTCTGAACGTAATAGTGTATCACACAATGATTCATTGTTCCTTTCCTTTCAGTTATTACAGCTTCCTTCAAGTGAATATGAACCGTATGAAATACTTGCCTAGTAACTAGGGCCTTTCTTGAACAAACTCATGGCTTTCCATTATCAACCACGTCGTCCTAGTTAATCAACATCAATTTCCCCATCATTAACGTTTTAGCAAGGAAATTAACGGAGACCAGTGTCCATATCGTACGCCCAAAATAATGTCGCTTTTACATCATCTGATTTCTAGTGAAATGTCGAGCATTAGCTGTTCTTGTTGGCTGTTCCTGGGAAATTGTAAGATAAACGCATGGAGACGGAGATATGACACTGGACGCCATACAACGCAGTTGAAGGTGTATCGCACCGTTCGAGTTCTGATTTGAGGTAGGAAGCACAGGATTGTTTAATTTGTTTTACTTCCTGGCCTAATGATCTTCCATTGAAATATTAATTTTGTAGCAGTTTTATACATTTTCCTGATTTACTTTCTTTGTTGATCGGATTTTGAAGATGATTCGGAACCATTCATGTTTTGCATTTTTCTGTTGAAGAGCTTATTTTGTTAAACATGTAATCTTCTGATGGTTGCTGATTCATTTGGAGTAAAAGCAAATTTTCCACGATACGATAAATCAGCTGCTTGATAAGCTGATAGGAATGCTTAGCTGAATGCTGTCATGTTGCGTTTTGTGACGATTGTTTCTTGAATGTAAATTCCGCTAGAACGGTTGATACTGTGGTTCATTTCATGTCGAAACAGTCTTAACCGATCACCCATCGAAACAAGAAGTTTAACACTGAAAGAACCACAAATCGAGGGACAGCCATGGCTCTAGGCTCAACATCCAATCAACATCTGATGGACATAATGGATTTGCCGAGTGATTTTAATGTCCGACCCAGATGAGGATATTAATTCCTCTTCGCTCAAACAAACGGGGAGTTGGATGTAAGGAAAATCAGTTTTACCTAGAAGTAAATGAGATGCCTTCACGCTACAGAATCCTTCTTCTGAGCAGCAAATCCGCCTCTCATGAAATCTCTAAACTCTGGGTACCCCCCAAGGTTTGAAGGATCAGATCAGGAAAACAAACGATATTAAATTACCGCCCAGTTATCAAAATGCTTTCGGACGTTTGCAATCATTAGAAAGGCACTTGAAAAGGGATGCAAGCCTTCCTGAGTGGATCTCGAAAACCTTTAGAGACCACCAGGCAAAAGGCTACCTCCGAAAGCTTTCCAAGGACGAAACAGGCATTGAATCTCCACGCACCTGTTATATCTTCCACCTTTCATTGTAATAAATAAAAACAAACCCATTCCGAAGCCTAGGCTAGTGTTCGATGGGACCGCCGAAGTTAGGGGCGTCTCGCTGAACTCCGCGTTAATGTCAGGACCAGATATTGATACACCGCTTTTCGGGGTACTAATCCGCTTTCGAGATGGACAAATTGGGGTCACTGGTGATATCAAGGAAATGTACTTCCAGGTTGGAATCAGAAAGGAAGACCAAGACGCCCAGCGAATCCTCTGGCGAGAGTGCGAGGATCGAGAGCCCGACGTCTTCGTGATGCAAGTGATGACGTTCGGGGCAACTTGTTCACCAGCTTGCGCTCAGATTGTTAAAAACCACAACGCGGCGGTGCATAAACTAACGCACCCAAAGATTACGTAGACGACTATTAAGACAGCTTTATGGATCTCTAAGACGCTACAGAAACAGTAGACCAGGTTATCGAAGTATATAAAAGGGGAGGATTCGAAATTCGAATTTTCATCTCAAATGAAATAGAACTGATAAATTCCGTAGACAAGACTAAGGCTAAGAGTGACGGCTCGATCGTTGTGTTGAAGGAAAAGAATTGCAACATTAATGGTGCTAGGGGTTTATTGGAACACCGAAACGGATCAGCTAGGTTACCAGATAAATTTCCAGGGTATCGATTCAATACCATCGCCAACAAAACGGCAAGTCCTGAGCTTCGTCATGAGTATGTACGACCCGCTCGGTTTGATCAGTCACATCACGATACATGGTCGCCTGTTTGTAAAATTAATCCATCCGGCCGTCGAAGAATGGGACCAAGCGATTACCAATGATCAGCATATTAAACGTTGGAAAGAATGGCTACACATGGCCACTAACGCCAAAACAGTTAAAACTCCTCGGGCAATAACCCCACACGCCATCGAGAAACCCAAACTGCACACATTCGTTGAGGCCTCAGAGGAGGCATTTGCAGCTTGCGTGTATTTGAGAACCTGCCATGAAGGTAAAAACACGGTAAACCTCTTGGCCGTCAAGTCAAAGGTAGCGCCAACGCCGATTTTATCGATACCCCGCTTGGAGTTACAAGCGGCGGTGACCGGCAAGCACTAATGACGCTCAAGGTTATCACAGTAGCTTCAGTTCAGGATAGCCGAAAAATACATGCAGCTAGCGAGATCGTTTTCATCGTGCACGGCACGTGTTTCGTCCAACGCGGCATCATCTCTCGACGGATTCCTACGGATGTTGACCCAAGAGCAGACATGGCACACATTCACCGGATGCGATTGAACCTCTACGAGCTTTTTGCTGAGTACTCAAAACGGAGCAACTCACGAACAACAGCCTTCGGGAAGCCGTGGCGAAAGTATATGAACAAAGTAGGACCGAAGAAAGAGGGATGAAGTTAACCTTTCGAGCCAAACGTCACATTGGGGGAATTCTAGGATTTTTGAAGGATGTAATGGTTGGAGGAGACGAAGTACAGCAAGAGCTAGAACAAATACAATCAGTACAGGAGATTAAATATAAACAAATATTAAAATCGCTTAATTCGATCAGCGAGAAATCGAGGGAAACAGAAAAGAATTTTCGCAACAAAGGTACAAGTCTAGCCCAACAAATCTTCAACACAAACAAGAACGAGCAAGAGCTTCTCGCCAAACTACACATGACCGAACTAGTCGTTCTAGCCCACCAAGTAATCGATAACATAGGAAGAAAATACGAAATGTTACGTGACGAACCAATCCAGCCTGATGAACAGAATAGGTTGTACGAGCAAATAGAGTAGGAATTGCCAGAGCTGGTAACAATTGTAAGAAGCCACTCCTCATTCAAAATTGTATACGACAACAATAAAACGGTTAGCATTGTTTTCACGACAATGGCAGTAGAATCCACCACGTATGAACTATTTCGAGCATATCCCGTACCAGACAGGAAGCAAAATAGAATTCTGCTAATCTAAATAGCATTAACTTGGAGGTAAAGGGCGACGTTTCGCACCAACGTTGGACAAAAATGTACTTCAGACAACACGCGAATCTTGGACAGGAACAAAGCAAACCCGAGGATAGCCATACCACTATGTACGTACTTGTCGTGATCATCGCAATTGTCGTAATTAGTACTCCGATCGCAATCTATACAGTGTACAAATGTAGGGACAAGAAAGGACCCAAGATTATAAGAATATCGTACAAAAAAAAACAGGAGAGGAGGAAAAAGCGTCGAAATGCGTCTTAACCGTGCACCGTTCCCTCCTATACGACGGTAATTTATCGAGGTTGAATTACGATGCGCGCTGTTACTGTCGCGCGCCGTTTCGAAGGAAACACCGACCGTTCGCAGGAGATGGTCATAATCTTCCTATTTTTTAGGTTAATTTGTGTTTTTGTGCGTGGATAACGACGCCAGCGATATTGGTCGGCGCCGTGGTAGCCGTTTGCCTATGGAGAAATTTGCCCTGCAGAGGAAATAAAGCATCAAATGACCGTCGATCGAGCCACGATCGGTGGCGTTCTTGTAAGTGGACCCCGCGTTCAAACTACGGGACATCGAGACGCGGGCACCATTGCACCTCCTGCACCATGAGGAAGTGGGAGTTGTCGTGGCTGCCGCACGACGTATATGAGGATATTTTTGGATACACGGCCCCGGGGAGGCCTTCCACATCTGGGAGGCTTACCCGAGGAACCCAGACGACGCCGCGAACGATAGGTTCGACGACGAGGAGTGGTGACGAGGAAAAAAATAAAGAAAGAAAAATAAGCTAGAAAACTAGCAACTTAGAAAAGCAATAATCTCGGTGTATTTACATATAGAATTAAGAAGGAAAAGAAAGAAAGGCACAAAATCTCCTCCTCCACTTAGCTGAAAACAAAACATCGGCCTCGGTACGGCCCAAGTAGTTAGGTGACATTTTCAGGGTCCGAGAACGGGCACAATAGGACGTTAAGGACCCGACAATGGGACAGGACAGCCGTAAGGCGCGGTCACGCGCAGCTGGTCCAATAGAAAATTAAGTTTTTAGCAGTTGGTATTATTTTTTTCAAAAAGGAAAAGGAAACCTTTTTTTATTAGAAGTAGTACGGCCGCGGGGGGAAAGTCCCCGCATAATTAAATTAGGTAAATAGATAAAACAGTTATTTAGGATTAGCTAGGGAACCGGCCTTAAGCCATCATACTTGCCTGCCTTGTGATCACCTCTTCTAGGCGAACACCAAGCACAAATAAGTGGGGAGGGGGATGCAGCGACCCAAACCGGCCTGCACCACCGACCCATCTCTATTTTGGTCGCTGCCGTGACTTGCCTCGGTTCGTAGTGCGTAGGCTTAGTAAGAATCAACAAGAAGAACAATTGATGATTCAATAGCCAAAGCGGTAGTAGAAAAATGGATTCTCATTTACGGACCTATGAAATGCATCAAAACTGACCAAGGAACCGAATACAAGGGAGTATTTGATGAGGTCTGTAGGTTACTACAACTAAATCACATCTGCTCAACAGCATACCATCCACAAACAATAGGGGCGTTAGAACGCAACCACAAATGCCTAAACGAATACCTGAGAATTTTCACTAATGAGCAGAAAAATGATTGGGATGACTGGCTATCGTTTTACTGTTTCTGCTGCAACACAACATCCAACACGATTTTACACCATTTGAACTGATATTTGGAAAGAAATGTAATACTTTTGATTTTTGTAACAGAATAATAAGTCCGTTATATAATCTAGACGCTTACCAAAAGGAACTAAAATTCAGACTACAAACAGTTCACAAACACGTTGCAGACATAATAAAACAGGAGAAAAGTAAAAGGACAGCCACTGCAAACAATAGCATTGTAGCCACGAATGTGCAATTAGGAGATACAGTATTTTTACAAAAGGAAAATAGAAGTAAATTGGATGCCGTTCACATCGGGCCTTTTAAAATAATTGAAATTAAAACAGCAAATGTCATTATAGAAGACAATAACAGTAAGCAACAAGAGGTACATATATCTAGGTTAAGAAAGTAATGATAAAAAAAAAGAAAAAGGGAAAAAGTTCAAATTATGAAGAGTATTGCTCTCCACCGTAGGGGGGGTGGGTGCCTAGCGTACCTTTTACCGTAAGGGGATAGCGAAATCAAGAATTCCCAAAAGTAAAATTCATGTGAGAGATATCTGAAGTCGAATCATTTTTTCATTAGGGGAATGGTGTGACATGCGATCAAGCATGTCAACCAAATTCCCACCTTCGATCCGAGTTGCTGTGCTCAAAAGTCACCGAACTGCATATGTGCATAATCGCATGTCAGCGTTTCCGATCCGTGGGTCATACGATTGTTGCTAGGGCACATTTGGGCGACTCTGTCGCCAAGCCGTACTTAGCAACAATCGATAATGCAGAGTCGGCAATAACGAAGCAGCTCGGCTTCAGGTGTCTCCCGTAGGTTGGCTTGTACTTGCGGGGGTTACTGTTATGAAAATAAAAATCAGATCGATACCGACTTGCAACGAGTCTAGTTGTAACTGAGGGAAAGAAACTACTCTGCGCGTGTGTGTTATTGGCTGATCACAGTTGCATGTGGGCTCGTGCAAGATAGCAGTGAAGAACCGTGATCAACCATGGGTAACGGGAGTGCGAAACCCGAAACCAACGTGCGGGGTGCTCACGACGTGACAGTAGTTAACACCCTAAAGTCGCACGAAAGCTATCACACGGACCATACCATCAAGTTAAGTTGCATTCTGACGATAGTTGCCTTGCACCTTGCATTCAGTGTGTATTCAGTGTGTATACAGTGTGTATAGGTATACCTCTGTGGTACCACAAGCGGATTGCCAAGAACGCTTTCCGGAAAGCAAGGCCGTCAATCGCCACCCTGGATACCGTGTAATTTTGTTTTCTACACGCCGCGAGACGAATGGTGCGGACAACGGAAGTAATTAGCACATGACATTCGGCAAACACATGAACAAATAAGTGAAACTCGTTACGTGTAACGGGACGACGGACCCACACACCCGACACCATGGGAACGTGGCTGGCGCGACGGACCCACGTTCTGTGTGCTCGCTGGCCACACTACACGCCCTACCTTTTTTTTTGTTGTTTTTATTTATTAATAGTCCTACGTTGTATCGAATGTATATAGTTATGTGCCTGATGTGCCAACAATGCCACCACCATGCGATCCCGGCACCAACGAAAAAGCTGATGCAGCAGACATGTGCCGAATCGCCACAGACGACGCAACCGCGAGCGACCGACGGGCGACACATCGATGGCACAGCAATCCCGACACTGACGCGACGGTCTTGTTCACGCCAGATGACACGCCAGATGTAGAGCTAGCGGCTCGTTCGAGGGCAGTCTCGGTACGAAGTTTAGTCTTAAGTTAGGGCTCATCGAGTGAGGATAGGAGTTAAGAATAAATCCCCTTTTTTTTTAAAACTCGAACCAGGAGGTTACTCACATAATTATATATCTATGTGTTTTTTTTTTACTTAATCTTAACTGTATGTATTTTTATCTGTACTCTTTTATTCTACTGGGTCTAGGACGGTTTAGGGAGTGACTAAGTTTACGACGGTATGAAAAGAGGGGGGGATGGGAGAATGAGCCTGGTTTTAGAAAGGAAGGGAACACCACCCTGTCGTTCCTCGAACTCTTACAGATTCACATAATCATGCTTCTTCCTTCTTCCAATCATCATAAGACTCTGATCCTTGGAAGCCAAGGGTAAGGGACAAGGGACAAGCAACGAACGCAATGCTCGGTCGTTGGCCGGCCGGAATTTGGGCTGGTGCTACAACAACCGATCGAACGATCGCCACCGCGTTGCACCGTCAGCACTTGGTGCGGCTAGGAGCTTCTGCCGTACCGGCTAAAAAATTGATATAAAAAGGTAAAAACAGATCATCAAGTGGGTCAAAAGCAGCTAGGAGGTTCTGCCGATCCGGCTAAAAAATTGGTATAAAAGAGTACAAAATTCAGCAAATAAAGGCTCTCGACATTTGGATTTCAAAGCAGAAACACGGTCTACGAGTTCTTGCTAGAAATCCCCCGATCCGAAAGGTTCTTGCCGCTCGGAGAAACCGCTCCGTCACGCGATCCATCGTCAGGCTCTGGGTATCCCTCCTGATCGTCCGAGAAAGCGCCGGGAAGCTCGCCCAAGGCAATCTCGGTTTTCGACCAATCTTCCACCGTCAGGCTCTGGGTCTCCCTCCCGACGGTCTCGAGGAGAGGTCACGGGACGAGAGTTCGCAACGGTGACGCGCGAGGTCACCAGTGGCCCGCCGAGTTCGCAACGGCAAGCCGCAAGTAGCACTGGCACCGGTATTCGCGTACTTCGCCAGATCGTAACAGGACACGAGAATTACCGGCCACCCTGTTCCAACAGGACAGAGGAACAGTAATGGTACAGCAAGGAACCGTATCCCTAACGGCCACAATAGAATACAAGCCCTTGGAGCTACAGATACGGTATCTCCAAACGGCGACGGATTTCTACAATAGGCAATGTGTGAAACTGGCACAGTACACGCAGACAAACCGATGCCAGCAGTTGAATCAAACCTTAGATTGAGTTACGTGCCAGCCACGTGTACGTTACATAGACACCCGGAGCGGACACATACCAGCTACATCAACGCAGCGGCAGCTCCCACGGAACGCGGCAATACGATCCTGCGGCACGTGACAGAAGTTACACCAAACACGAGCAAAGATGCACGTTGCAGCGCCGGACACTCCGGAATCGCATGTCGGACAATCAGATTTAGTTAGTCTAGTTCCAGCTCTCATCCAAGGATGATCGATTCGCGTTAAATCAGAGTAAGTGAAATTAATTTTTCCTCTTTTTTTTCCTTTTTTTTTTTTAAATTCGAACCGCGAGGCTAGTCTCATAATTGTATACCATCGCCGACCCATACTGCAGTATAAGCCCAAATTGCTAGCACCTCAGACGTGCCACGCTCCGGCATTCGGCAATGACACTCGACACGCTCCCACGGCATGCGTGCTGCTGATGCGGTGTTAACGTTAACGCTGGCCGCTTACGTTGCGTAGAGCGAACCAGAAAGGGACGCAAACCTTATCACCCATCTCATTTTCGCCCCTCAATTCCCTAAAACCTGTATAAAACAGGCCAGAGCGCCGAATAAAGCACTCTCAATTGAATGGGACTCGACGCTGACATTTCATTTCATTTGGTCCTCGCTGGTGATAACCTTCCCGGTTCATCATAGCTTGGATACCTTATCGGGAAAGAAAAGGTTGAACAGTCCGCTCAATTAGAACCGAAATTCCGCGCGTTCACCCACTCGCTATAACCATATCACAACGGTTGTGACATGCGATCAAGCATGTCAACCAAATTCCCACGGAACGAGTTGTCCCACGGAGCGCCATGTGGGCGAGCCACCTCCTCCTAAGATGGACGGACGACCTGCACTTCGTCCGAGCCGAGCGGGAGGCCCGCTGGATGGAAGGAGTCGAGGACGGCCCGGCCAGCAACCTAGGCTGGGGCCTGCAGCCCGACCCCTGGGGACTCCTGGTGTACAACGTACACCACCATGACCCCGTGGCCCGGTGGGTGGAGTGGTACCTCCTAACGGTGGAGCGGCGGCGGCAAAGGCAACGGTGGGGTCCCCAAACCCGGGCGGGCGGCGACGATCCGCCAATGGGTCCAAAGGCGAGTGCGCGAGTTTGTCGGTCTCCTCCGGGAACAAAACCCAGCCCCAGCAGCTTAAATCCATAAAGAAAAAGGAGGAATGTGAACAAAACTAACAGCCTAGATTCATTTATTGCAAAGAAGGTTAGCAGTCCGAACGTTTTTTTGTTTTTTTCTTGTTTTTTTTTTTTCCTCTTTGCCCCTTTGTAGCTATAGGATTTCTTGGTCCACCCGAAAAAAAAAGGAAAGAGAAAAAGAAAAAAAAAAGAGGAAGAGAAGAGGCGGAAGGAGAGAAGATAGATGGGGTATCTAAGCTCAGGGCGCCCTCTATAATTATTATCGCCAAGACAAACCAATAAGAAGAGCTCCAATAAGAAGATAAGTAAAACCCACACCGACGAAAACGACACACCGACGATGACGGAAAGGTGTCCGATGGCGGACCGAAAGAGGACGGTGTAAACTCCCTTTTGCCACAAGGAAGAAAGAAGAAGGAAGACACGCGACGGCATGGAGTTGGCTAAGCGGCCGCACATGTGCAATGTGATTGTTGAGAACGGGACAAGAGCCTCGTTTCCAAATATATCCGAAATTACACATCGCACCAACGCGATGTCTTAGCGTACAGGATACGAATGTCGGACATAGGGAATCGAGAGAAAACTACCAAAGCAAAGAGGCAAAACAGATACGAAGGACAGGCATAAGGAAAGAAATTAACGACCAATGCATTAGGCACCAAGTTAGGATGCGACCGCACTTGAACGATGCGTGGGATAGGATGCATGCGCATAGGGTAATAAAACCACGAAACCTAATCTCGGATAACGACTCCCGCGAGTAGCTACGCAACCGCGCGATAGGGAAAATAGCAGGATCGTTCATGAGTCGATCGTCTCCCACGAAATTGTCAACCGTTAGAACAGGCCTGTTTTATGTCATTTTCTATGCGTTGGTAACTTTCCCACGTTTTCAACTAAACAGATGCCCCTTATATCGTTCATTGCATGTGGTAGTAAATAAGGCATGCGATCTATTTTCTAAACTTGTAATCCATTGGAGGGAGATCATCCATCTCGCTCATACCTATCTACGATAGGAATCGAAAGGGTATATAAACCCAAGAAATTGTTTAATAAACGTCTTTGTACTTTTAGAAACGAAACCGAGTGGTTCTGTTCTTATTTGATCCCACGGAGAACGGCAATTGCGTCAGCGCATGACCCACTCTGTTGCTGATCAGTAAATTTCAGATCAATCGGTAGCGGATTCTTAGGGAGTGTCAGAAGTGTCTCGATAGATAATCTACGGATACCGGTCAATGCGCTACGCGCAAGCCCCGCTCCGTCATCATCTATTACGGACAGTCTCTGCCAACTTCCAGTGTAAGTATAAGTCCGCGTTCTGCGCGTGGAACGCCCGCGGTTCGAGTTCACCTTCGCACCCGGATCGCCCCAACCCGTTACATGGTGGCTCCAGAGAGGAAGTTACAATTCGCGCGCGTTGTAGCTTCAACCGATCGTACTCACGTGTAGGTGTGCTGTCGCCTAAAGAACAGCCTTGTTAAGTGTCTGGTTATTACCGTGTGAGCGTAAGCAAAAATCCGGTTACAATCCCAGAGTGAATTTCACTGAATCACCCGGTGAGCAAGTGCAAAAATCCGGTTACGAAAACACAGTGAAATTCACCGAATCTGAAGTATCTCAGCGTAGAACTCGATTCGCACAATTACCGTGAGTAGTGAATTAAGGTGTACTGCCGCCTAAAGAGCAGAAGTGTATTTCCAAGTGTAAGTGCACAAAACTATTAACAATAAGACCAATCACGCGTGGATTGGCCGGGATCGTCCCGTAAAGTGCGTCAGTGGTGCATCAGAAGTGAAAGTGCTAACTGCTACGGTTCCAAAGAGCCGTATCGCACAAGGTGAAAATTCACCATTAAGCGGCAGATCGTACTACAAGCTAGTGCAGCAAAATCTAGCGTGACAGTGTCACCGATACCGGTCTTACGCAGTAATTCCGAATCGCGCAAAGGTCATAGCGAAGCCTTGACCATAATAGGATTCGTACAAACGAATTCCAATAGCCGCGACCGTTCAATCGGCACGGATAAAGCAGAAGAATTCTGCATCAGCTCCATCTATAGCAACTATTATTGATTGCTTGAAAGCGACATCCAACAAACAAGACGCATCCTATTAAAAGTGCTGTTAATGTGTACGGTGCAGCCGGTTCCCGAACCCGGAAGATTCATCTAAGTAAGGTAACCGCCGATCCGTAACACCGAAGGACGATCCAACGCCGGGAACAAGACTCGTAAGCCACATACAAATTCGTAAGTAAAGCGACAAGTCAATTTATTTCAAGACATCGAGTGGCAGGTAAGAGCCGTATTAATTTCACATAATTTGATCATAAGCGAGCATTTATTTTCAAAATGCCGACTAAACAATATGTGGTTAACGCGGCCGGCAACTGCCGACTGTGTCAAAAACCCGACGAAGGAGAGGATAAGATGATCGAGTGCTTTGAGTGCGATCGTCTATTTCATCTTACGTGCGTTAAGTTGACACGCAAGCCAAAACCTGAAGAGTATTGGCTTTGCCCTAAATGCCAACAGATAGCGTACGAAATGAATCGTCTAACAGATTTAGCTAAACCAGCACAGAAGGATGACAACAAGGAAGATGCTCGCAATTTTGAAACCATGATGGAACGATTAATACTAGGGCAACAAGAGCAAGCAAGGGAACAAACCCATGAATTTTCCAAGCTCATTACTACGTTGGCTAAGCCTAATACTGACTTTTCTCGGTTAGAAACTTTACTAAAAAGGCAAGCCTTAACGCAGTTGCCAAGATTTGGCGGAAATCCTAAAGATTGGCCAAACTTCAAGAAAACGTTCGATGAGACAACAAAAGAAGGGTCATTTTCAAACTTAGAAAATTTAAATCGACTCAAACAAGCTCTATTTGGCGAAGCTCTCAAAGGCGTGCAACAATTTATTCTGGAATCAGATAATGTACCGGAAATCATAAGCCGCCTAGAAGAGACATACGGTAGACCTGATTTGGTTTATCTGGAATTGCTAAACAATATACAAAAAATACGTAAGGATTCGAAAAACATCGTCATTGAATTAACTAATGGGCTTGAAAATATAGTCAAGAACGTACATTTAGTGAACAAACCAGCATATCTAGCTGATCACAGACTGGGTATGGAGTTAACAGCAAAATTACCTGCAAGTATACAGGTAAAGAGGGCTGAGTACATGGCGCAAGCTAAATCGACACTCGACGTTCAAACATTGAACGATCTATACGATTGGCTTAAGCCTTTTGCCAAAACGGCACAAATGATGAATACCATCAACACTCATACCCACAAAGGAAGTGTGAATCTACACACTCAAAAACAGGTAAAGAAACCTGAGGGAAAACAAACTTATAAAACTCCCAAAAATCAGGAACCTAATTCTCCATACCAATCTTCTCTTTCATGTCTAATTTGCAAGAAAAGGCATTATACAAACAGATGTTATGTACTCACCAAAAATAACCTTTCGAAAAGGGTTGAGGTTGCAACGAAGAATAAACTTTGCTTCGGATGCCTGTCCTCTAATAGCCATTCTATTGATGATTGCCAAAAGGCAAAACAATGTGGCATTAATGGGTGTACAATTAAACATCATAAATTGCTACATGATAAGAAGATAAAAACCAGGGAAAATCCGGTACTTAACCATCACGAAAACATCGTATCATCGACTGTTCATTATCAGGTTTTACCAGTAAAATTAATCAATGGCGAAAAGACAGTTGACACTTTCGCCTTTTTAGATCCCGGTTCATCTGTAACCCTATTAGAGGCTAATGTAGCCAAAAAGTTGCAATTAAAGGGACCAGAAATCCCATTGCATCTAACGTGGACGCAAAATAAAGATTCAACGAACAGTAATAGTCAACAAGTACAACTGTCCGTTAAAGGCGCCACAAAGAAAGGGTATCGTTTAAAAGACGTGAGAACTGTACACAAATTAAATCTACCAGTTCAATCCTTTAACTACGAGGAAATGGCCTCCAAATATCCATATCTTAAAAATCTACCCATTAAATCATTTGATAATGCGAGACCAACTCTCATGGTAGGATTAAATCATAACCACTTATTGATGGGCTCCGAGCATAAAGTCGGAAAATTGGGAGAACCGATAGCCATGAAAACAAAATTAGGATGGCTCATTTACGGGAAATTACCAAATGGCAACGAATTAAATTACACAATGATAATTCAACAAGAAGATGAATTACAAAAACAGTTGTCTAGATACTTCTCAATTGAAGATTTCGGAGTAAAACCAATTACTAACCTACCAGAATCAGATGATGATAAACGAGCCAAGGCCCTTTTAAAAGAAACATTGAAATTCAAAAACGGACGATACGAAGTAGGCTTATTATGGAAAAAGGAAAATCATGTATTTCCGCTCAGCCTAGATAACGCCATGTCAAGACTGATCAATCTAGAAACAAAATTGAAAAAAGATTCAGCAATGAAACAATGGGCGATCGAGACGTTCCAAGATTACGTTAAAAAGGGGTATGCTCGTAAACTAAATCAAAATGAAATAATGAAAACAGATACTCCAATATATTATTTGCCACACTTTATAGTGGTCAACAAAAATAAAACCCCACCAAGACCGCGCTTAGTCTTTGACGCCGCGGCAAAGGTAAAGGGACAATCACTTAACGACGCATTGCTGTCGGGTCCTGATGCCACAGCGTCTCTCTTTGGAATTCTTATTAGATTCCGTGAAGGGAAATATGCGATCTGCGGAGATATCAAAGAAATGTTTCATCAGGTTAAAATTCGCAAAGAAGATCAGAACGCTCAGAGATTTTTGTGGCGCGATTGCGAAGACCGTTACCCAGATATTTACGTTATGCAGGTTATGACTTTCGGTTCAACTTGTTCACCATCATGTGCTCAAGCGGCAAAAAACACAAACGCGGAACGTTTAAAAGATAAATATCCGTTAGCATTAAAGCCAATCGTTAAACAACATTACGTTGACGACTACAACGATAGTTTCAACTCGATTAACGATGCTAAGGAAGTTACGTCGCAGGTAATTCAAGCGCATGATGAAGGGGGATTCTTTATAACAAAATTCTGCTCTAATAGCGGAGAATTGTTAAAAACCATACCTGCTGAACGAACGGATGCAGCTAAAATAAAACCACTTGAGGATAAAGAAAGTGACGCCTCCAAAATTCTGGGAATTTATTGGAATACAGCAAAGGATAACATCGGTTTCAAAGCAAAGTTAGATAAATTGCCTACTGAAGTTTACAACAAATTAAGACCGCCAACAAAACGAGAAGTCTTATCGTATGTAATGAGCTTTTTCGATCCTTTGGGATTGATTTCTCACATTACCATTCATGGTAAAATGCTCATGCAAGAAGTTCACAAGGAAACAAGTGAATGGGATAAACCGATCTCGAAAAGGCTGTCTGAATTGTGGGATGATTGGTTGAAAGGAATAAAATTAACCAACCATATTCGTATCCCAAGATGGATCATGAATACACTCACATCGGAAATTGAACTTCATGTGTTTGTTGACGCTTCCGATAAGGCGTTCGCAACAGCGATATACGCACGAAGCAATGTTGGCAAGGAACCTCACGTTAAATTACTCGTAGCAAAGGCTAGAGTAGCACCTATTAAAATCCTATCAATTCCTAGATTGGAATTACAAGCTGCACTACTGGGGGTAAGATTATGGAACGCAACAATCAGTGAAACAAGATTAAAAATTACAAGAACCATCTTTTGGAGCGATTCAAAAACGGTGTTAGCTTGGATAAATTCTACTCACCGTAAATATAAACAATTTGTTGCTCATAGAATTGGTGAAATATTGGATACCACAACGATCGACCAATGGCGATGGGTACCATCCGGTGAAAACCCAGCGGATGAAGCCACAAAGACAATAACCAAAACATCTATCTGGTTAACAGGCCCTAAATTTTTAACTCTACCTGAAAAGGATTGGCCCAAGGTTGAACCTAAAGAAACCGATGAGGAATTGTGCTTTGTTGGCATCCATCAGCAAATAGACATTCTACAAGAACATAAGTTTTCAAATTGGTTCAAATTGATTAAACGTACGTGCCTTTTGCTCAAAATAATAGACTTTTGTCTAAAGAAAAATTTCAACAAAAATTACGATGTTAACGATCGTATCAGAGCAGAAAATATTTTATATAGAAAAGCACAACGCGATATGTATCCCGATGAAGTAGCAGACCTTGAGAAAAATAAAATACTCACTACAATTGGACCGTTGTCAAAGCTTACTCCGATGTTAGACGAACACGGAGTAATGCGTTTTAAAAGCAGATTAGAATTTGCAAACAACGTACCAATACCATCCAGAAAGCCCATCATTCTTCCCAAAATGCATAAAATAACTCATTTAATAATTCAATGGTACCATGAAATGTACAACCATCAATCCGATAAGGTGGTGTTGGCCGCGCTGCAACAAAAATATCACATAATTGGTTTAAATGTAGCCTTCAGATATGTTAAGGCAAGATGTCAATCTTGCAAAAATGCAAAGGCCAAGCCAATTCCACCAATCATGGCACCGCTTCCAGAATGTCGCACGGAAAGCTTCGTTTTTCCATTTACGCACACTGGAGTTGATTATTTCGGCCCGTTCAACGTATCGGTAAAGCGCTCAACGGAAAAACGCTGGGGGGTAATATTTACGTGCATGTCATCTCGAGCGGTTCATTTAGAATTAGCCGAAAAATTAGATGCCGATTCATTTTTTGTTTGCTTCATGAATTTCCAAGGCAGACGTGGTGCAGTGTCGCATGTTTACAGCGATAACGGTACAAACTTTGTCGGCGCTAACAACGAATTGTCAGAGCTAATCAATGAAATTAACTCCAAAATGGAAGCCGGAGAAGCAATGAAGCTAAACATTGCTTGGCACTTTAACCCCCCAAAGGCACCTCACTTCGGTGGAGCTTGGGAACGATTAATAAAGATCATCAAAACCAACTTGGAAGCAATGATAAAATGCCGAGAGAATCGTTCACCCACTGTTGAAGTCCTACGAAGCGCGTTAATTCATGCCGAATTCATTTTAAACTCACGGCCTCTGACTGACATACCGCTTAACGGAGAAGGAGACGAACCTCTAACTCCCTTCCACATTTTGATCGGAAGAGCCGGAAACTGTTCCATACCTATGAACTTCGAGGCTCACAAATTGGAACGAAAACACTGGCGATTGACCGTACATTACCGTCGATACTTCTGGAAAAGATGGGAAAAACAGTACCTTCCACTCATTGCACACCGATCCAAGTGGAATAAAATTACCGAACCACTGAAGATCAACGATATAGTCGTCATAACCGATAATACCAACAATAATGGCAAATGGGTTAAAGGGAAAGTAATAGAACTATTCAAGGGCAAGGATGGACAAATTAGATCAGCCAAGGTTAAAACGCTACACGGCGAATATCATCGTCCAACGACCAGTCTAGCCGTACTGGACGTATATGACACACAAGGCACACAGATGTTCAAAAGGAAAACGAACAACGATAATACAAAGGACATCGTAACACATCACAAGGATGCAGGGCCAATTGAAAAGAAAACACAATCCCAAGGTAACAAAAGGGAAAGTGAAAGTTGCCTTAGCGCTGGCGGCAAATTACCGGTCGCACCCGAAGCATCAATTAACAATGCAGATTTCGTGGGTCATGTTGGTAAACACCAAAAGGAATGGGTTACACCGGAAAAACCAAGTAAAAAGAGGGCCGCCTTTCAACCATGCACCTGGGCCGCGGGAAATTTGACGGCTCAAACCAAGCATGTTAAGGTCTCTAAACGAGGGGCGGAGCCCCTAGCGCTCGAACAGCGTACCAATGTTACGCATAAACGAGCTCCAAAGGTAATGCGTTTGGATTCATGGGCATTCGTGCTCATGGCGTTGTTGTTTTTATTATCTCAATCGATTGCACACAGCATGAAAGGGATCATCGGCTATGATTGTGCCAACAACGATATCAACATTACCAGCTACTCGTTGATGAGTGTAGCGTCTTGCTTTCCTTCAACCAAAAATATCACCACGTATGAAACCAAGATTCAAGTACTCCAGAGAAGTCCAAAAACATTCGTGCATGTTCATCAATGTAAGGTTGTAATCAAACGCTCGATCAAACACTGCGGAGCCTTTTCTCATACTTCTGAATACGAAAACGGGTACGCTTACGTTGTTAAAGAATTCACTCCCGACGAGTGCAAGTTAGCACAAACATTAGGTGAAGTCACTTTATCTTTTGAAACAAAGATTAGGGAATTACAGCGTAACCGAACCACGCGAGGACGAGCACTAATCGTAGGAGAAGTTAAGGGTTCAAATTGCCGCGGTGGGGTATACAAAACACCAGCATATAGTTGGCATGACGCGTTAGTTTATTACGAATACGAAATTAGCATGCATGATTATATCACAACCGCGGACGTCGAGAACGATCAAATTGTATTACGGAACGGCATCGTGTGTACACACAGCGCTGGTTGGTGTTTGGACGCGGAAATTGGCTATCTCACCTGGGAGGTTGATTTACGGCGACAATGTGAGGAACTGGACTTCGAGGTGATATTCGAAGGTAACGTCAACAAAACTTTCGACGGCGACGACATCAAGGGACGCGCTAAGGCGGTGTACACGGTTCTCAACGACAAGCACATGTTTTCTATTAGAGCTCGCGATCATACGCAAATATGCGGCTTTGATAGTCACGTTACCGATCACCCGCGAATCTTTATCCTGGAACTTAATGGATATCGATCACCATTCAAACGCAAAACCAGTCACGGCAAGAACTTCGATCTATTCACATACTTCAACTCAAAGATCACGACGGTAGAAAGTTATCTTGGTCAACGGTTAAACGAAGTTTATGCGACTGTGATGACCGAAATGTGCAAAGTGGACAAGGCGCTGATGGAAACGAAGCTAACGCTAGCCCGACTGAATCCCAGCGAGTTCGTCTCGAATTTGGTAAGACGAACCGGGTACTCTGCCGTCGTAGCAGCCGAAGTGCTGTACGTAATTCAATGCAAACCAGTTTACGTAACATACGAAAGCAAGGAAGAATGCTACCAAGAAATTCCAGTGCAATATAACAATCAATCCATGTTCATGGCTCCGGTAACCCGAATCCTTCAACCAAGAGGAACGCAAATAGATTGCACCCCGTTGCTTCCAGCAAAGTTCTCAATAGGCGGAAGATGGTACACGGCCGATCAACGGTTAAGAGAAACGACGCCGCCTCAACAATTGACAACAGATGTTGTCACGAGCTGGACATACACGCCGCTGCCAAATCTAATGGAAAGTGGCGTCTACGACGCCGAAAGTCTGGAGAAAATGAAGAACATGGTCTATGAGCAAGGAGATAAAAGAGTCGCCACATCTGTTATCCATAAAAACCTTGCCGGGAACCATCCCAATCTGCAAGGATTCAAATTCGACGATCTGGTAACAGAAAAAATCATAAATAATGCTCTCGAAAAGTACTGGAAAAAGGTTCTAACCTGGTCCACTTGGTTAGGCAACCTTACGTCAACCTTCATCGGCATTTACATGATCGGTCGGGTCATAAAATTTTTGGTTGACACGGTCATACACGGAAAGATCCTTTATGATATTTATGGCCTGGGGTGGCAACTGCTCGCTTCGCTATGGGATTCACTTACAACCCTGCTGTCCCATCGCAACCAGATGGAAAGGAGTACAGTTTCGACTAGAGAAAGTGAACCCAAGCAATTTAGAGGACTTTATCCCTCATTGCGAGTGTTAGAGGAAGAAAGGACGACGACGAGTGAAAGTACTTAAGCAAAAATTTTTTGCCGTCAAGAATCACTCTCATTTCAGAAGCCTTCTTCGCAGTATCCACGTTGTTTGGCCTCGCTTTCAACCTCCAACCTTCGCCACAAGCCACCAACGGTCTACAAGTCGCCAACGTCTTCGATCGCCTCAAGCTACCAACGGTCTACAAGTCACCAGCAATCGACTGTTCTCAAGCCAACGACACCAGCCTTGCCAGCCAGCCTACCCGAGCATCCCTACAAGCCGACAATCACCGAGCAACCACGCCATCGAAGTCCTGCTAGTAGCACCAATCGCCGAAGCCGAGTTCACTAAAACGTCCCAAAATGCCGCGTCCGCGCTACTATTCAGACAAGGATGTTAAATTCTATCTGAAGGAGTTAATGGAACTCCTCATCATCGACCTTGGAATTAACACATTACCGGATGACATAGCGGCAGTAATGGAACGGTGGCGGGCCGGATACGTAAAATCAACTGAGATGACGAATCATCTCACGAACGCCATTGCGGATTACGCCCTCGGGTGGCGTAAATAAGTAATAAATAATTCATTTAGAAAACTAATAATGGGCTACTACATCAATGTTCCGAAACTCCACTTCGACTGTAACGATATGAGCCCACCTTCACCTTGTTTTCTCCCAATGCCTCGGTTGTAAATGGAAAGAAATTTCACCTCTATTTTAACGCCCCGTTCATTTGGTAAAACTTAGTGTTTTACGAGGGGTGGTATGTTGAGAACGGGACAAGAGCCTCGTTTCCAAATATATCCGAAATTACACATCGCACCAACGCGATGTCTTAGCGTACAGGATACGAATGTCGGACATAGGGAATCGAGAGAAAACTACCAAAGCAAAGAGGCAAAACAGATACGAAGGACAGGCATAAGGAAAGAAATTAACGACCAATGCATTAGGCACCAAGTTAGGATGCGACCGCACTTGAACGATGCGTGGGATAGGATGCATGCGCATAGGGTAATAAAACCACGAAACCTAATCTCGGATAACGACTCCCGCGAGTAGCTACGCAACCGCGCGATAGGGAAAATAGCAGGATCGTTCATGAGTCGATCGTCTCCCACGAAATTGTCAACCGTTAGAACAGGCCTGTTTTATGTCATTTTCTATGCGTTGGTAACTTTCCCACGTTTTCAACTAAACAGATGCCCCTTATATCGTTCATTGCATGTGGTAGTAAATAAGGCATGCGATCTATTTTCTAAACTTGTAATCCATTGGAGGGAGATCATCCATCTCGCTCATACCTATCTACGATAGGAATCGAAAGGGTATATAAACCCAAGAAATTGTTTAATAAACGTCTTTGTACTTTTAGAAACGAAACCGAGTGGTTCTGTTCTTATTTGATCCCACGGAGAACGGCAATTGCGTCAGCGCATGACCCACTCTGTTGCTGATCAGTAAATTTCAGATCAATCGGTAGCGGATTCTTAGGGAGTGTCAGAAGTGTCTCGATAGATAATCTACGGATACCGGTCAATGCGCTACGCGCAAGCCCCGCTCCGTCATCATCTATTACGGACAGTCTCTGCCAACTTCCAGTGTAAGTATAAGTCCGCGTTCTGCGCGTGGAACGCCCGCGGTTCGAGTTCACCTTCGCACCCGGATCGCCCCAACCCGTTACAGTGATGCAGCCGACGCACATAGGCCCGACACCGAACATAAATGCCGGGGAACATCATTGCTCACACCTCGATCTACCACGCAGCGACCCGCCGCCAGCATTACGCGGAGGAGCAACCGGACACCGAATATGCGACCCGTGGGATCGAGCGGATCGTTTGGGGGGGGGGGGGGGGCCCGCGTCAGAAATCAACGACGGCAGAAACCAATGACGATTCAGTCAATGTGCACTTCATGGGTGGGGGGAGGGGTGCACCAGGGTCTTCTGGGGTGTCGCTAAAATTGCATCAGTCTAGGCCGATCGGTAAAGGACGAAAGTGTGGGAAAGAATTCGGAATGCGTTGTACCTTGTAGGTACATAGCCAAGGCGTGGGAAAGGGTTTGTTCTGGATGTGTCGTTACATTACCTCCCGATCGCGGACGGAGGTTATAAGTAGTACTAATTTAGAATAAACGTTTTTTTGAGTTGTATTTTGGAAGTGGAACAAACAGGAGTTCGGTTTTTTTTGAGTCCACTAGCGTTTCAGCCTTTCTTCGCTCAGCTTTTCGCTCTTCCTCGTTTTTAGTTCACTTTTCCCTTTGGCCACCGCTCAGCCTTTTGATCCGAAGAGTGCACGATTCGTGGCACCGCTCTTCCGGACACCAATTGGCATTTTCCCGGGCGACTGATTAGCCTCCCCACCATCGGGGACGGTTCTATAATCAGGGCAAAATCTTCTCCTGGTGACAGCCCGTTAGAGTAAGTAAAAACGCCAGCCACCACTCAGCCATCGCAGCTGGCGGACTTTCCCGGTTCGCACATGAACGATTCCAGCCGAAACCCAGGTAGGGACGTTTCACTGCGATCAGCCTATCGCGCCGTTGAGAGCGCGAGTGTGGGAACACCACTTGAGGGTTCTCGGGTGGTGTTTATGTAAACGAAAGAATGCGCTCGCAGCGGGCTGGATGCAACCCGAGTCCCGTGCGACCACCGACCACGCGAGAAACGCTGACGCGGCTTGCTGCGTTCAAGTCGCGTCGGTCGCCAAAGACTTGGTTGAAATAAATGTTTTTAGTCTTAGCATCACACCGAACGGAGTAAGACATCTCCTTTTAGAATCCGAAATTGGTCATCCCCACGGGTAAGTACGGTTTCCCGGGTACGGGCACGACAGAACGGTCGAACGGTAAAGTATGAAATAACCTTAGTAAAGTCCATGCAAGTTGGCAAAATTACAACAAAGATAAGGAGGAACTTCCAATTAGAAAACCAGACGCAAATTAATTGGTAAAATAGGACACTTGGATAACATTAGATCCAAGAATCAAGGAATTTAAAAGACAAATCAAAAGAAATCAAAGACAGAAAGAAATCAATTAAAGACAAACGATCGCACGGTAAAGATCAACAGGAACGTAAAAAGAAAAAAAAAATAAAACCGATTCCAAAAATAAAAAAATAACAATATCATCTTTCACCTTACAGGTCTCGTACGGAAACTCCCGGACTTATCGAATTGCAGATTTTGTTATTCCTAACACTTTCTTTTAATTACAGAAAAAAATAAAAAGTAGGAGGAGTAGGAGCACCAAAACAAAAGAAAAGATGCGAGTGTAAAACAATAAAAAATAACAAAACATTTTAAACTAATTATTTTGCTTTTTTTATATTTAAGAACCAAATCTGTCGAAAAATGAATCCAAAACTAAACATAATTCTTGCAATAATAGGGATTAGTCAGACTCACAATTTAAGGATAAAAAATCTTAATCAGAATCCTAATTTAATGATCAAAACAGGAGCTAGTAAGATTCAAACAGGGATACCAAAAATAGTTCATCCTATTGATGTCACAGAAATAGAAACAGAAATTGATGTAATAAAAACTATAGCTTACGAAAAGAGCATAATTGCAAATCCGATGACTGAAGTTTTGAAACTGAACATTAGGACCACCTACGGCAATTTGCTCAAGATAAAACAACTGTTTCATAATAGAGCTATAAGATGGGATGCCCTAGGTAGTGTTTGGAAGTTTATGGTAGGAAATCCGGAGGCCCAGGACCTCTGTATCATCAACAACACGATGAATGTGCTCATCGACGAGAACAATAAGCAGTTCTGAGTCAATGTTCGATTAAATATGACAGACATTTACAGAATGAACCAAATTGCGTAAAGTGAAATCGATACAATGTCACTAATTGCCAATGTAGACATCATGAATGAACTTCTATTGCACATTCAAGAAACAATATCAATGGCAAAAGAAGGAAAAGTATGTAAGTTACCGTCAACCATGTTTATACCACATCGCTTTGCCTCGACACCCGGATTGCTGACCAAGCGGACCGGATGCTTACGCTAAGATAATTTAAACAATCGTGACCACCCAAATCAATGCGGATCGCCATCAGCATCAGTTTGATCACCATTGCTCTGACAATGCGACAATAAAGAACGATTTTTTTTAAAAATCGAAAATTTTAGAAAATTGTTAACTTGTAGCAAGCTGTTTAGTATGAATTAAATAAATACTATAATGACTTCCTTGAAAGACGACGCAGTCATTAAAGCTCGATTTGCCCGATATTCCTCATTAAAATGGGCCACACACTATTAACATCAGCGAACGTTGAAAAATACGTCCAAGGTAGTAGCATAATAGAAGAACCTCATGACGATTGCATTCACCCACTCATTAACGGCAAGAAAGGCAAATGTTTAACAATAGCCGAAACCACAACAGAAGTCAAACTAATCAGCGAAAATCTGATATTGATAACTAAAGCAATGAATAACTTAATGGAATCAAACTGTGGTCCTGACGATAGGCTTCTAGAAGGAAATATTCTACCAACCAACAAACGTAGTCCAAAAGTGCGAGGACCTCATTCATCCCCCCGGAGGAGTTATGAGCGTACACAGTCGGGGGGGAAATTTGCCGTGGCCCTCGCAAACGTTAAAAATAAGATTTTCAAAAGCATCATAAACCAATCGTTAAAAAGTACTTTGTTCAAAAGAGTAAGTAAGTAACAAAGAGTAAGAGAGTAACAATTAAAAATGAAAAATGTCAAAAACTATACAAAACCAATAGAAAACATGTAAACAGAAAAAGTAAAGTAAACATTTCCCAGTCTATCTTTTTTCCAGAATACCCCTTAGCCTTGCATCCGTCCTGATCTACAACCATAACAAAAGCCCCATCGACATAACTTAACAAAGTTAGAGTTAGGCATTAGTTATTTAGAAGAGATAGCACTGGCGAACAATATATTCAACACCCTTCTGGAACATAGAAGTTAATCTATACAGGACAATTTGGAACAGATACAACTCAACAGAGTTAAGAGATGGGACGCCTTAGAAAGAGGATGGAAATGGTTTACAGGATCCCCAGATGCTGATGATTTCAGAGCGAGAAACAAATCAGTCGAAGTGCTCATAAACAATAATAACCTTCAAAGAGATATCAACGAACAGCTACAACTTACAACAGCAAATGATGAACAAAATTTCAAAGAAATATCAAAGGACTTGGAATCATTTAAAATTTTGTTTAATTTAGAAATCATAAGTGATGAAATTGAAATATTTAGAGACGCAATCGCACTATCCAAACTAAACGTTGTAAACAGTAGGCTGCTTAGCGCAGGAGAAACAAAAGAAATCTCTCAGATTTAAGAACAACAGGGAATCCAACAAAAACGAAGCCCTTCAGTTTGCAACAATATCGGTCGTCACCAATAGAGAAATAATCATGTACATTATTAGCATCGCGAATTTCAGCAAAGTGATGTTCTAACAATTACGAGTAGAAGCTACCATTACCATCAAAACATCATTTTGAAAGTAATTGAACAACTCTTTTTCATCCCGTCCACCGACCTTAACATTACACGAATTAAAAACCACAAACCCGTCGTCAACGTCAACGTCAACAATACAAAACACTCTAACATCAGAAGAGTGGAACATTTAAAACCCACACAATCCCGCATTACTTGGTCTTTTGTGGAAAAAAATCTCTCTCACCACATGCGGTTTCATAATCATCATCGCATATCATATCTAAGGAAAAGCAATAACAACATTCAGATCCAAACAATCCAACCAGCACATCGTCAGCAATGCGACGCAGGGATAACAGAAGTCGATACAAAGATTCGAATCTATCATCCACCGACGCTACGTAGCCGATTGTTTATCTCGCCAAATTGTTTATGATAAACTTAACTACCATCCGAGTGCATACGCGCTGAACCGGCAGACCTTCATTCGCATCATCCATCAAAGTCAGTCTGGCAGCGTTTGAATAAACTTTAGTTTTTCAAAAACCCATCTGTGGTTCAAGTTTCTTAACTTCCATAACATATACAACTTTGTGCACAATGTGATCTGAAGGAAGAAGAGTTAACACGTCAGCGATTGCATACCAACACAACAACATTGCCATGCACGCGCTGTAACCAGAAACCTCTTTGAGCGTCCGCGACATCAGCAACACCAGAAGATGGCAATGCTTCAACCGGAGAATGCTGAAGTTGCAAAACGTTGAACGGTCAACCGAACAGAACAAATGTACATTTTTGAATGAATAAAATCGGCCTTAGTTGGAAACTCAAACAATCCACTCGTTAGATTCTTAATTACTATGCTCAGCTTAAACAAAGCTTTACGATAGGATCATGTGGTGAGTCTATACGAATTATCATATAATAACAAAAATTGAAATAAATAACGTAACTGAACGAATAAAACATAAATGTATAGTTACGTTCCGTCGCACCACACGCGAGCAGAAGCCGATCTTCTCATGTTACCAGCTGTGGCATCATACGATCATTCACGGCATTTTTTATGTGGAACGGCTTCCAAACAGAAATTCCCGATGACTCATCGTTACGCGCATCGATGAAACCAGCCATATCGCCATCGAAGAGAGCGGTAACTTTTTCTTCGGTTTACAAGAATATTTAGTTCTTCATCGCTAGCGATAACAAGCGGTACAGATTATCCTACAAGCAGAAAAATAAAGTCAATACTTTTTTAAAAAGAACTTTGCAAGAAATCAGACATACTCAGTTTTTGTTGAACGAATTGCTATCTTTTTTTCGACATCTATGATGACGGACGAGCTAACTTGAACTTGAATTGGGAACTAACTTTTTGGTAACAACTTAAAAACAAAATGAAGCAATTAATAAAAAACAAAAAGTTTAATCATTCTCACGTCCAACTCACCGGATATGTATTTGCTCACAGATTTTGATGAAATATTGTCGATTCAATGCGCAAAGCGCAGGGGACGTTTTTTCGCTAGCAGCCAAGGAACAGAACTCATGCATCCCATGTATGTGGCCAGGAGGAGAGGGGTCTGCTGATCGAAAGAATACAATTTGAAGGTTCCGCAAGGAATAAGCTTAGCAATTCACTAACAAAAACATACTCAACAAAAGCCATGTACACTTTTTTACGATTTAGAGAATTGATTTCACAACAAGCTGAATACATTTCATCTGAGAGAACTTGATCTATTCTCTATGCGATGCTATTCTTGATATGTTGAGCACAATCACCAAATCAAGTGGTGGGTTGTTTGCACACATCACAAACACAGTCACCACGTGCACCGCTTTAGTGTCGGCACATTGCAGATCACACTCGCAGAACTGCTGTGGCGTATGCTGTGCAAAGAAAATCATTTAACCGTATTAAAATCAGTAAGCAATGTTCGTTCCTCTTCATTTTTACCGTTCCACAAATCACTACACCACTTAAACGGGCCACATAAACTATACAGTGCACAGAACGACCGCTCGTGGCAACGAACACTTCACGACTCCGAGCACGCCGGCACGCTCTTCAAAATCGCACCGCTGCGCTGTTGCGGAATGTTGCTATCCTTTTGTTTATGCATCATGTAGCTCTCTCAAATGGTGAGAGAAAATGGTATTGCTCGATGGAATCTCTCGAGCAAAAAGAACTACGCCACGGGTCAAACAACCGGGGAGATTACATTTTTATTACAAAATGAGACCACGTGGAACAGGAGTAAATGACCATTACAATCCATTTGCACACAAACCTTTGATTACAATCACTGCACATATTTGCACCTAATTCCACATTATCATAAAACAATCTTCGATGTAGGTTCTCTCGAGCAAATAATCGCACAAGTGGTTGTGCTTGTGTAGTGCAAACGCGTTGAACGTGTGTAAAGAGCCGTATCGCGCTGATTTAGCAGATTGCAACGAAGCATTCATGTTTCATGGAGTTAGAATTTGCATTAACAATCCAAGTGGCGCTTGTTTCTTTGGATCAAATGCCTATACATATAATCACAGATTTGAATAAAAGTGTAGAAGGCGGCAGAGTTGCTGTAAAAATAATCATGCTTTCTCTAGAAAACGAACGTTTGAAGAACGCTTTAAAATGTTCATCATAGTTATATTAAACTGATGTTAAAAATGTTTGAGTTAAATGTGCAAGTTTAAAATATCAGACAAGACCAACGACGAATGATTGAATGAACCACCAAAGGAAAAACGTAAGAGATAAAAATGCGTAAAACGCAATCCACATCGAGGACGAAACAACTGGATGGTGGTAAGCAAACGACAAATAAGTAGACATTAACTGCGGGCATAAACCTCTCAAATGTAAATGTATGTATTTTTATAACTTTATACTATTGCTACTGTTGTTTCTTGTTAATGTTAGTTAATGCAATTATTTCTTCCGTGATATTATAAATCTTTTTCTAATTTCCTCTACTAAAAAAAGGCAGAAACACTAATGACAACGGAGAAAGTCTTTCTGGACAAACAATAATGGGACAAAATATTAGCAGTAAAGTAAAACACCGCCTCCTCAGGCGCAGACGGAGTTACAGGAGTTTTTCGAACAACAACTGAATAAAAAAATTAAAAATACCATAGCAAAAGCTATTCTTTTTTACTAAACTTTTTTAATTCGTCAAAAATACCATCTAGAAACAAAAATAACACAAAAACAGCGAGCTACGGGTTAGGACCTACGGCCGACGGAAGCGGGGCCGTATTTTGCTGACGGGTTAGGACGTGTTTATTACTTCTATTCGGTTCGACTCTTGGGCGAGCTGAAAAATGATCCCCGCGCGTGACATCGCTGCGCTGACCTTGGGACTCTCGCGCAAGTTGCGTTCCCAGAGTGTAAATGGTCGAATTTGCAGTTCACACATTCCTCCAGTAGAGGATGCGAATCTGAGATTAATGTAAGCGGCTCGCACGCCCTACCATTTATGTTTTTTTCACTAATTATCTAAAATCTCTTATTCAACATTTGTGTCGTATATTTATGTCTTTCTTAATTATTTTCTACATTGTATTTACTTCGTACGGCCCTTCGTAACAGGCTCTTCATTTTCTTTCTGTTTCATTTGTAATAAGTACAAATTATCCCTTCATAAAAAGTAAAACATTTACATTTTGAAAATTTTTGTTGTGTTTTTCTGTTGTAATCTTTTTTACCAAACTCCGATTCGTCTTTATTTATTAGTACGTACATCTTTATTTATAAGCGCATAATAATAATGACGTGGTCCTAACAGTATATCGCGTGGCATTACCAGACCATGAACTTTAGCGAGGCGCTGATATGTTCGACTTTTTATGCGCAATTTAAAATCATTTTACATTTACCTTGCAAAAACGTACGCACTTCGGTATTACTTCAGTTCGCTACATTGATTTAATATTTTTGTGTTATGATTTGATTACAATTTTCTGACGTGATTTTTTATATTTTATCAAACGTTTATCGCATGACACTATAAGGGTTTGAATTGATACATTTGGTTTATTGATAATCCTGCACTAGCAAACAACAAGCCAGACGTAGAGAACAAACTAGACTGTTTCTTAAAAACTCTTCTTTCATCCTGTTTCTGTTTCCTGTTCTTCACTTACATGCTCTACTAATTGGACCATTTTGACTATAGATCTACACGTACTTCGAACAGACTTTCCAATATCAAACAAACCAGCAATGGCTTTCCAATATCCAACAAAACCTCATCGACAGCATTAATTACTAACAATATCACCACCACCACCTTAACAGGGAAAACCATGATATACACTGTTCCATTTCATATTTTACGTAGGATGTCCCAATATTGTTCCATTTAGCGATATACGGCATCAATGTTGCACACATTTCGATTGTAGAATGTATGCCACTCTCTTGTGTCATATTGAGCGAGTGCTTTTATCACGGTACGTTGGTGACGATGCTTCATTGGCTATTTCCGATCTTCAATCTTTGTTGTTGCTTTATGGGTAGTAGTTCTACCGTCTACTTAGATGCTTTATACGATGAAATCAATCGGGTATAGAGTCGCAACCCTGACAGCGAGTTACTTCAGTTGGCAAGCATCCCTTTCTACACGCGATAATGCTCTGTTGCTATTGCTGTGCAATAACTCGATGTTGTATTGATTCCGAGTTTGTTTCCTGCAGGAACCGCTTTTGCTGCTGATACGGGGTTGGTGGCATCAAATTGAACGGCTTCGATCCATGCGTTCATAAAGCGTTATTGTTCGAAGGAAGGAGTGAAGCTGTACTGCGCGTGAAGACATTGCCGACGACGAGCTCATGGAGACGACGATAACTTTTCGAATGATCTAGCGGCGGGATCGTTTTACACGTTGAGGCGATATTAGCTGTGATTTGGTCTGAGGACATGGTCGCCAATGCTGTTCATTTGTATCCCCTAAGCTATCCTAATCGTAATAACTTGTTTAAACACGCCATCGAAATACATAGCACTAGTTTTAATCCTTAAAGCTATCTGACAGTTAATGCCGCCGCAGGTTGTTATTGAAAAAGGTTGAACTCGATATTGTACTTTCCTTTTTAGTGGCTATCTTGAGAAGTAAGCGAATAAGCTTGAGATGTAAGCAATCAGATTCTTTCTGCACTTAGCTGTCCATGATGCTGTTAATCTTGACTTCTTTTCCGTTGATACATTTCCTGCGGAAAAGAGAAAAACATACACAAATATTTTTTTATTGAAAGAGTTATTTTACCCTTTATTTAGCTATTTGATAAGAATATACGAAGTGGAATAACTTACCTTGCTCATTAGATATGTCATGCTCAGCCATCGCTCGTAGGGTGTTGTTGGTTTGAAAGAGGATTAACTCATCTCCTGTTCGTTTTTCGATTGGGGCTGACGACAATTCAGCAAGCAATGACCTACTAAGAGTTGTTTATGTAAGCCCAAGGGCGGTCGTAATTTAAGATCGCCGAGCCGGAAAGGACGTCATTCCTACGGGAATGATCATCGCGCCGTGAGATACTTCAATGATTCTGTACCGCGAGTTTTGGGAGTTAAAAATGCGGATCATTTTTACATTAATGCCCACTCTATTTTCAATATCCGAACAAAGACAAACTGCGCATTAAATAGAATTAAGGAAAAGGGGGTGAGGGTCGTAGAACCATAGAATTTTCCGAACCGATTTTCTTCTTCTTACTACTATCAATTTTCCCAGGAATAATGGCAACTTCTGAGGTGCCGGCAAAATTATATGTAGAAATATGGCAATTGATATAGATTTGGATTATCGCCGATTGGTTACCCAAATAGATTATTTACAAAGGGCTTCAGATAATTATGAATTGCAATGCACCAAATTAGCGGAACATTTGGGAACAGGTCATTGCCCGCAGATGAACGAGATCCTTCAAAAAAATATGAATCGTGTGAAAGCGAAGGATGAATATATACAGATTTTCTATTCAAAGAAACGTGCAAGAGGAATTAAGGCCTACGTTGGCGTAATGGACAAAGGTGATAGACATCGAGTGGATGACAATATGGATAAATTACGATCGAATGAAGAAGCTTTGAAAACAACTATCACCCATCAAACTAATGTAGTTGATACACTATATAAAGAGATTACTCGGGCTTCAACAAGAATCGATAATGAAATGGATAAAATTCAAGAATGGGGAAAATTGATCGTAAACAAGAATGGTGCTTTAGAGAACACAACTATTGATCTGAAAGAAATGGTAAAATATGAGCAAGATTTATCAGAAATTGGATTATGGATAATTCAAATGTCCGAGCATATTCGGCAACAAATGGACATTTATATAAAAATTTTATTGAAAATCAAACTACACGCATCCGAAATTTTAGAATTAATAGACCCTAACGAACTATGGAGTAGACTCAAAAAAGATTCACATCAATTATTTCCTGATTTGGATTTTCCGCGTAGTGCGTATGGAGCCATCCTGCCACAAATACTAAATGTGCTTACCATTGACGCACAATTCACAGCGGAGAAAATATTGAAAATAACACTGAATGTACCGATTGTAAGAAACATAAATTTTGAAACATATATTGGTACCGCGAGTCCTGCCGTATTCGAAACCACCATCACTATTCTTCACATGGACAAGAATGTTCTTTTGTAGAACCCTCGAAACGAAAATGGCTATTTAATAACCGAACAAGAACTGAAAGAATGTGATAACCTAGGTTCGATACGAATGTGCAATATTAGAACACCACAACTGGAACTACACAACACAAACGAATGTTTTGCAGAAATGTACTTTACCAATCAGACCACATCATGCCAGCTTAAAATGGTGAAAACAAATAAAACCGTATGGATGAAAACTGACGATCCTAATGAATGGATATACGTGGCTACAAAACGCATAAGAGCCAGAATCACAACGGAGGATAAGGTAAAATACATCATTCTTAAAGGTTCGGGCACCATAAAACTCGAGCACAATGCAATGATAACCACTTCAGACTCTACCGAGCTTTATTATGAAACAGAAAGAGATAATATGGCTCTAAATGCAAAACCAATGATACTTAATTTCACGCAGCTTAATTTGGAAGAACTCACTTTGGCCACCGTTCCAATATTACCACCAACTCTTCTGCCATTTGTTTCCAAGCAAATGTTATTACAACATTCCACTGACATGCAAGATTTAAAGGACGCTTTCCCACGCTTGAAAAACATTGTGTACGCATCGTTAAAACACCTATGGATCACCACTCCAATGGTCCTAGCTACACTGGCATTGCTGTTCATAGGAATGCTACGTTGCAAACCAAACATCAATTGTTGTGCCGTGCGTAAAGGTCCCGCCCATCAACCGGTAAACATAGAACTCGAAGATCTGACCCAGAAACTGAATGACAAAATAGAATCTTCGATAACGGCGTACCCGCATCGAGGCAACGCTTTCACCATTATCTAAGGGCCCGCAAGATAGCCTTTCTTTTATTACGGTATTTTTTTATCCTCGCGCACGGATATTCCATCCTCGCGCAGCAAAAGTAAAATCAATTTAACATTAAAGTGAATAAATAATTGCCGAAGAAGCATCAACACGACTCGTATATAAAAGGGGATCAATTGATCTAAGAAATCATTGTTAATCCGACGACGCCTTAAGAAACACATCCGACAGCCAACCAGCCGGACAGCTAACCAGCAACCACCAACATCTCATCATCGTCGACACATCAGCATCATCAGCATGACGACTCTACAGAAAATTAGCATCATCGCGGAAGAAAATGCGCGACGAGTGCTGGACTGCCTCGGGGGATGGACCATCCGTCGCTTCTGGGCGGCGCACGACTGGCTGGATGCCAGAAGGAACCGGCGTTTCAACGGGCCGGATGCAGCCAAGGAGGGGCTGCGCGCTTGGGAGATCGCCCAAATGGATAATATACAGTATGCGGAATTCTTCCGCCTGCCGTACAACCCTCCGGAGGAGGACGACCAGGAGTTTCCTCAAGAGGAAATATGGGAGTAAGAAGGAGAGGGGTGGTCGTTAAATGGACCTAATTTTTTTTTTAAATGACAAAAAAAAATAACATTTCTGAAATTTTAAATTCTTCAATATTATTCCTTAGTATTAAAAATGAAAGAAACGGTTGTTCGGTTTTCCGCCTCGAAGATTTATTGAAGGTACAAAAAAAAAATTTAAAAAAAATAAAGAAGGAATCTTTTCTGTACTTAAACGAAAAAAAAAACCACAAACAGAGATTTACAGTTTAGTTGAAGAAAGAAGAAATTGCAATACGAAAATATTTATAGGTTCGGGAAAGAAAGAAAAAGGGAAATGAAAAATCGAATCGAAGAAAGAATGAAAAAGAAATCGTTTTTTCCAGCTGATAGAAGGAAACATCTCTTAGAAGTAACGGGTTTAAGGAAAAAATGATACACGTTGGAATCACAAAAGAGAGAAAGAAATAACATTGAAACATGGAAAGAAGAAAAAATGTGAAAAGGATATTTAGAAGAATTATATAAGAGAAAGAGAAGAACTGAGGAAACTAATGAAATGAGAGA